>NC_087377.1:6783283-7128364 GCF_963675165.1 Halichondria panicea
GCATGTATTTGGTGGGCTAATCGAGGGTGTATAATTATATTACGCTACAGTTAGCACCAATTAACTTCATCATTGATATATATATACATGTAGATCTATAGAGTACGTATTGTCTTGCAGTTCCATTTAAGGCTCTAGATCTGTCTGGCATGCATTCCATATACATTGTATATATACAAATTATTCAGTTCATCAATTTATTCTAGTTATAGCATACGTTGTATTAATCCTTTTTGATGTGGCTGAAAATAAATTGAAGATTTGGAAAGCATGCATGCATGTGTGTGAGGTATGAAAATATCCTGTCAAGTGACTGAGAGCTTTCATGACACAGAAAACAACCATTCGAATTGAGATTGCCATGGAAACAAAATACATGTATACAATCAGTAGTTTTATGTTGGGATTGTTTGTAATGTGATTGCAACTTTTCCATTTTTAGTGAAATCCGAGATATCTAGCTCGTCGTCGTTATTTCGTTTGACACACTTTCTTTTACGTCTGCACAAAAGTGATATAGTAGTGTAATGCCACTGTACATGCATAATGAGGATTATCATAGTGGTTATAATTATAAGTTCATGGATGTATACTTATCTCTGTTTATTTGGTCTGAGTTGTGGTACAAGGTGTAAACCATCATGCATGTGTGGTGGTACGTAGGTGAATAAGCAGTGATGCAAGATTGTATACATCACAGTAATTATGCGAGGGCCTGCATGCATGGGTTATAGTCTTACTCACCTGCAAGGTGCACACCAGTTGGAGGAGTTGTCTGGATGTTTATCAGGACACCTCTCTCCTTCACTCTCACCCAGGGCACAGCTGTCAGTCGAACCCTCAACTGGAACAACAAAGTACAAGTGATTTGGACACCCCAAGTACAATGACTGTGAGCTACCTAACTCGTTTCTTCACAAATTAATTTTATCCAACGCGTATTGAGTATTGAGTATTGCTTAGGTCAAAATAATAAGGACCAATGTGCAAAGGGCTTAGCAAATATATGTATTTGATTGACTCAGGGTTTCATACAGGACTCTGAGTTGTCTGGATGTTTATCAGGACACCTCTCTCCTTCATTCTCACCCAGGGCACAGCTGTCAGTCGAACCCTCAACTGGAACAACAAAGTACAAGTGATTTGGACACCCCAAGTACAATGACTGTGAGCTACCTAACTCGTTTCTTCACAAATTAATTTTATCCAACGCGTATTGAGTATTGCTTAGGTCAAAATAATAAGGACCAATGTGCAAAGGGCTTAGCAAATATATGTATTTGATTGACTCAGGGTTTCATACAGGACTCTTACGCGGGGGGGGGGGGGGATAACGATGGGCGTAAGGCCCTGGAGATATTGAGTAGCCCCCCCCCACCCAGTAAAAAATCTTGAGGAATGATTGTAATTTGTTTTGTGTGCTTCAAGCCGTTAAGTCAACCATATTTTGTTGTTGTTATGACATCATTCCAGGGGAATCCCATGCTTGCATGGCCCTCCCCCTCTGCATGAAACCCTGACTGTCATAGTTATAGTGATACTGTTCATACCTTCGTCATTCCCCTTCTCAGATTTGGCTTTTCTCTTTCTCCTCTTCTTGTGAACAGCGTAGTTGTCGCGTGCTGACCAGCCAGGGTACATCTGTTAGAGGACGACATTAATGCAGACATTTAAGCGAGTGTAATGTGTGGAAGTACAGTGTAGCGTGCAACAAAAAGCTTCCGATAAAAGTTTCAGTGTGTACGTGATTGCTTGTATCTATACTTCATCTTCATGTACAAGGAATGTATTCATATAGGGCAATCATAAACAGTGTTGTTGTATGGACACGTACACAAACAAGTCTCAAGTACAGGTATGCGGGTATCGATTCCTATATACATATCCGCCAAATAAAGTAATTACATGCCTGCATGTATAATTATTATAGTAATTAATGCATTAATTGTTTTAGTCTGTTGTAACTACCTGCATATGTCTCGCTCTCTCTTCTCTTGCCATTTCATAGTACGTGGCTTGTTCACTGCGATCCAGCGCGTGCCACTGTTATGGAATCAAAGATAGTAACCACCATGACAAGAGGCAAAGGAATCTACAATGTATATAATATATACGAATCACTGAATAGAAATACAATAATACTCACCATTTTGCCGAGTATCTGGTTAATGGCTGCAGACTCTTTCAACGTGCACTCCTTTATAACTTCCGCTCTCTTGGTTTTCATGAAGATCATGAATGCATTTAGTGGTTTTTTGATGTGCGGCTTCTTCTCTTTCACCTGTGGTCAGAATCACACTGATCACACATACTCTACACGTACACTGCCTCTATTAATATAGGGCACCATACAATTTTCATACTGACTACAGACTTTGACTGTCAAACACACATACATGTACTCATGCGCACCTGTGGTTGTACAAGGCCTGAGTTGGGTTGTACTGCTGCATTAGGGGCAACTGGCTGTCCGAAGGTAGTAAACTAAAGAGGGAGGGAGAGGAAACTACAGTGAGACTCATTTCAGAGCCACTTGTAAGGTATGCAAGCACAGCTGCTCTAACCTTATTATACATTACCAATGTGCAAACACGGCAATGCTTTCGAGCCATGAAGGTTCGTGGCTATTTTTGGCTTCGAACAACTGAAAACATTCACTACAATTATACAGCACTTAACATTCATGCAGTGGCTTCTGTGTGCCAAGTTCTTGAATGAACTTTTGAGGTACTTGTTCCAAGAAATAAAATTAAAACGGTAGCTACAGTATATACACGATTCTTATAATTATATCACATACAATGTAGACTGCTCACCTGTTGATAAGGAGTAGCCACTGCATACTGCCCGGGAATCATAAAGGGGTAGCCAGCGGCAGGTCTAAAACCTGATTGGTCAACTGGTAGGAAACCAGCAGTTGGGTATCCATACGGTATACCAGTTACTGTGGGTGCTTGGGAAACTTTCCTATAAAATTATGTGTGTGCATGCACATGTGTGCTTGTGAGGGCATGTACAAACTGTTCATGGTTGTGGTTGGAGGGAATCTGCTTATTATAACAACACATGTAGGCTTAATCCAATAATATTAACAAGGCCATACAAGCCAGGCAAATCTACTTACAGGTGCACTAGTTCTACTTTGTAAGCTCTGCTACCATAACAATTCATGTACACTGTATATTCATTTTGTTGCAGAGTGCTTCACTTAGCAACCTGTGTGTACGTATTTGCCATGCCAGTACGTACATGTACATGTTTAAATCTCATCCACAGCACTGAGTTTATACTTATACCCACATTGGTTAGCATGTAAGTTTCCAAACATTAGAGTTGTTGTAGTTCTGTCTAAGAGTGTTGATGAAATTAGTTAACTGCACATTGAGGGTCACAACATAAACAACTTTAATTGGATAAGCCAGCCCTGAACAATAGACATGTACTCAGAGAAACAGTCTTGTACACAGCAGGGAAACATCATGGGTACTACCAAGAGTGCAGGAATATCATGCACTCCTGGTACATGTATCACCATTATTTTTCGAGGCATTAAAAGTTTGAGGTTTGAGGTCAACCCCGAAAATTACCAGCTATGCGATATTATTTGCAAGCTAAACAACTGACCATTCGGATCCCTCCATCTTAATGGGTCTTATTCCAGCAGAGAAGATTGAGGTTCCAGCAGCAAAGGGTGGAACCATGAAACCATTCGCATAGAGCTGTACAGTAGTGTATGCATGAATGAAAGTACATTAGGAGTGTGTGTGAGGGGGTGTTGATGGCTGAACTGTAATCCTATATTTAGAAGGAATGTGCAATTTATACTTAAAAGCATTCCAGGGTCTAGTGATCAATTACCACTCAAAGCAACATGCAGGTACTTCAAACAAAGGCAAACTAGCCAAACCTTTGAAGGTAGTGCATAATTGCTTTTATGAGAAATTACAACCAATAGTAGTGATGAAGTGTTTGTTGGTAGGCCACACTGAGATAGTGGACTTTTCAAAAGCTAGAAACAACATACCTGTAGAATAATTATTCAATACATGTACATGACACTCCCAAAAGGCTGTTACTATAATTATGCTCTACTAAATCAGGCTCTACAAACAATGTAAATTAGATCTATGGAATCAAGCTTTCCGTGTAAATTAATCACGTCAATGTTCAAATTCTCACACACACACTCACCATTGGTTGTATGATGGGACGAATGGTGGTTTGCTGAAGACTAGCACTGCCAGCTAGTGCATAAAAGGGAGAGAAGAGTCAATAAGACATAGCATTCGGGAACAGTATACATGGATACATATACACAGTGTCATTGTCTCTACACTACTCCGGTTGAACCCATCAACCTTCCCCAATGACAATTCCCATAGCAAGACAAGCTCCAATGGTTACCAGAAAACCTGTAAGCATTGTTACAGACCACCCAAATAGTTCTGTAATACAATACAACTTGCACAGTGCTTATTAAAAATGTTATTATCGTAATAAACAGTGAACTATTAAATTCTGATGCATTAGGATGCACAGGCTGTAAGTACAAACCTGGTACAACACGGGATGCACTAGAGGCCCTACATGTATGTCCCCAAACCGTACCAGTCCATAGTACCAGGCAACCACTGCATCTTTATTTATTATACTTTGTTCCAGCCCAGTGTAAGTGTTGGCAGTTACATTAGGCAGAACAATGGGGGAGAGGAGAGATTTGAATCACCGCCAACACTCACAAGCAATTAACCATACAGGGAATGAGCTAACCTGAATGAGACTCACCTGCTGACGTTGGGGAGGTAGCCGCCTTGCCTGCTGATCCAGGCTGTGTGTTTGTGTGTGTGGATTGCAGCAACTAAGTGTACAGCAGACTGCACCACAAATTGTACAGTAGATTGCAATGTAAATTAATTATACACATGTACCAGCTGTCATGTAAGTGCTGGCATCTAGTTGATGGTGAATGATGAGGGTGCATGAGCATAGAGGCACAACCACACACAAGCAGCTGATCCTATTATAAAGTGGCATTTTAGCCACTGAGGTAGTGCTAAAAAAGGTCCAGCTGCACAGGTGGGCAATCACCAAGGATTTAGTGTGTGGGGCCAGGTAATTGAATTAGTCTAGACCTCAGCATTAACAATGACCAGGGCACAATACCACAACAAACAATGGCAACAAGCATAGGCCACAATTCACAGCACTAAAAAGCACACATCTCACTGTCTAAACAGGTAACCATTATCTCTAGTGCCCACACTTCTTGTTTTGCTACTGCTTGAGAGTAGTAGACCAGTGTTCTTTTGCAGTGTAGCTGGGAGAACAATCTTTACTACTTTAGCTAGTGATAATAGCAGTCCTTCAGAAAGCAAGATTAGTGCCCCCTGTGGTCAAGCAACCACCACAACTTCAAAGGTTTTGCTACCAACAGCTAGCCACATCAGAGGATGTGCCACATCCCACACATACATTAGCTGGTGACAGGACATAGCACTTTAGCAAACTAGATTGTTGTATCAGACTACTACATGTACAGTGTAGGTGTATTCTCCTAAACCTGACGGGCAAATCAACAGCAGGAGGTCTGCTTTAGTACGTACCTCGTCCAATTCGGCATCTTTCTCAAGGGCGGTCTTGACATCGTGGAGGTCCATGGACTGAAGGTGCTCTGTGTTCTCTCCATCGCCCTCATGTTGAAACACTGTCACTGTGTCCCCGTGATCGTCAAAATCATCAGGAGCTGTGTGTGTAGTGTGTGTTTAGAGGGTGGGTGATATGTAACTTTAAGAGCAGCTAGGTATAGGATTAGTAGAGCAGGATGTGCTGAATGCACTGGACAATTCAAGTCATGGAGGAGTGCTAACCAGGCTGTACTTATTTCCCATTATGTGCTCCATACATGTGTGTGAGGGTGTTACTGCTGCAGTTTGTAACATTAGCATAATTACATCAACCTCAATTACATCAAGTATGAATTCATAACTTCCCAAAGTCATAAAAAGTCAAGAAAGGGTGTGATGTACTAGCACAGGCCAGACAAGGTATTGACAATCTGTGTATACTAAAATATGTCCTGTCTGTGTGGTGCTAAAGTGTAGGTTGGCCTTACATGGGAGAGAGATACTAACTGTCAAGATAAGCAGGTTTTTCCCAGACATTTAAAACACACACACACACACAACAGCAAACAACTACATCCCAGTATATAGTACCATAAAACGAGCTAATTCAAGTTGCCGCATCCTTTGTTTAGCCTTCCCTATAGTATTTATATACGTACAATATTGGTATAATTATAGCTACAAAAATTGGTAGGAACTTAGGTACAGGTACGTACGTAGGTACAACCGGCTATACTGCACTATTAAGGCCTGGTATTTTTCACACAATTGGGTGATGAAGAACAGCAAACTTAAACTTTACAATTCCTCAACACTTTGTCAACAGCACAATACTTTAGAATGTGGCATGCATAGGAAGATATCATAGCTGAGTAGATTGCTGTGTACACACATCATGGAAGCAAAGAAACACAAAGACTTACTTGCACCACTGGTCGAGGTTCCACCGTTTGACATACTGATAAGCTCAAATAACCACTGCCTTTGATCAACACCTTTGAATAATTACCGCAGACACCCTCTACACAATGGCAGATGGTTTACTCTGGATCAGTAAAGCAGCTCTCCTTGGTAGGTCCGCAAAAAGATAGCGCGTGTCCTTAACAATAGTTTCTTGTTAGTCCTGATCACAAGCGTTTGTTAGTCACTCAGCTGTACGCGTTTGACTGCGGTAATCAGAGTCTTACTGATCTTGTTGAGATCAAAGGCAGTTCAAAGCCTTTCTTCTTAGTCAAATTTTATTCATAGTTACTCTCGTATGTGTAATCTGATTGGTCAACATATATGACGTCATAAGAGTGGAATGACGCGTCGGTTACACAGGCGTCTTTGATCTTCTGTGGTGTGTGAAGAGTTCAAAGGAATGCTTATCATCGCCCACGCACTTCCGCCACAAAAAAGCATTTTTAATTCATTATTACGTTAATTTATACACCTGTTCATGATACTGTTTTACATTAAAGATGCATGCTTATTTTCAATTCACATTATAATTATTATGGAATGCCATTATTGTCACGTACAACTATTACATGTAACAACTCAGGTAGCACAACGGAGCTAGCGTATTATAGTGCATTGTCTCACAGTTACAGCATGCAGCATGCAAGTAAAAATTTGTTGGCATAATAGGTAACACAACACATAGAACTGACAGCTACAAACACAAACAGGAACACTATAATTATAGATAATGTCAGTTTTGACTTTTTTTTATCATTACGATAGCAAATATAAGCAGTGCTATGATGAGCAGCATCACAATGATCCCTACTATGAAGAACACCTTGTGCTGGATGATCCTGAATTGTGTATGCATATAGAAAAGGTCACTTGTGAGTTATAATAATAGCAGTGAATACCGTATAGCGTGAACTTTTTGCTGTTTTTGTGGGTTAGAAAAATGGTTCGTTAATTAGGTTATCTGTTATAATTATGTGCAAAGAGATGGAAGGCGTAACCTGGGAGTGTTTCTGGTAAGCTGTCAATTTATTCAACGAAAATTAATGGTTTTCGAAAATTTCGGCTATAGATATGGGGTTTGGCTATGGTAACCACTTATGGAGAGTTACTAATAAAGTGGGAAACCAACAGCTCTTAGTGCACTTCCTGTTGACAACCACTGAAGCCCACTGTATACTGTTGTGAGGGACCAAAACATTTTAACAGCCATGTTTACAATCATAACATTGTGCAATCATGACATTGTGCATACAAACTACTGTTGTACGATAAACTTCGTGCACAACGAATTCATTCCTCAGGGGCAATCTCACAGACAAATCGAATATTAAAATCCTGCTTCACACCTATTCTCTTGACAATTAATACACACAAGCTTCCGCACAACCACATCCACTTCCTTACACCATTAAATCATTCACTGATAGTATTAATGTTGTCGTTGCGTAAAATATAGGAAAAACGTACACTAAGATTTAGGTATTTCATCCCTTCATAACATACATGTATAATCGAGATAAAAGTCATACAGTGACGTGTGATTTCAATAATGGGATAGGGTTGGTATTAAACGCTAGTCTAAGTATGTCATCGATCTGAAATAAACTGTACCACAGGAAATTATTTACGAAAGGTGACTTCTTTGAATAGAGCTTGCTAATCTCTGTACAAAGAAACATTAACAGCTGGAGGAATGAATTTCAGCTGTGAAAGCGTATGACACCAAGCTGCTCAATTAAAAACCAGTGTGTACACTTGGTGTTTAACTATTCGATGAAAATTCCAACACCATACTGTTAATAGGGCTCTGACCTTTTCCGTATTCTACTAACAATTCTGCCACCTTGCGTGATATCTGCATCAGTCTCTCGTAGCTGTGTGAGTATGTGTGTGTGTAAGGGGGAAAGTAACGATTATTTTACATGTACACCAAGATAGATCAAGCTTGCAGAGGATTGCATCAATATTCAAAACCTTGACAGAAAATAGTTACACACAGTAAAAAACAAATTTAGTTGCCATCTACTACATGTACATGACTGATGAGTAGGACACAGGATTCTTGAGCTCTGATGGTATGTTTGACTGAAACTTGAGCTACACAATAGCAAGTAGACAGTTCAAGAATCTACAGTGCAGATTCAGAGTCTTTCTAGAAAGGACTTCACCAAAAACAACAGTTTACACCAGACGAACAATTACTGTTATAACTAGAATCTGATAATAATACAGTTTCAGTCCTGCATTAGTATACATGTACTTTACACTTCACCAGGAAGGGTAATCAAAATGCTCATGCAAACATAGTTGACAATGATGTATACGTATACGGTGTGCTTCACTTGCTATACATGTATACTTGCTCATTGAGGCTCATTGAGCCCACCTATACTACTGATATGATGCCAATGAAGTGTACGTGTACAAGCAAATACCCTTTACTGTCTGTCACACAATTTAGGTTGAAACACCATAGAGGGGAAAGTAAGCGCAGAAGTTCAACACTTAGCTAGGAACAGTATATGTTTTGCTGCAGAGTAACACAATAGCGTATGACTTTACAATGTGTTGAATGATTCCCAGAATGTGTGCGAGTGTTCTAGGTGTGAATGGGAGACATAGTTTGATGAATTAGCTGCTCATTACAAAGATTCCCCCAGGAGGGTGGCACTACTTCAAAGGGTTAGGGTCCTGGTCACCACACATCAAAGGAAGGTACTGAGTTTCAAAGTTTAACATGTACACAAAAGTACAGTACTGGCCACGTATAATCTAGCTATGAACACTCGTAAAAAGCATGATGGCAGAGTAGTATCAGCATCCGTTTATGTTTATGTTCTGAAGAAATACAGCCATTGCTGGATGCCGTATAGCGGTTATTTTCAGGGAGCAACATGTTCGTGGTTTTCGTCGTTGAAACCCTAGCACAAGTATTTTACCTACGAATGAGGCCATCCTTACCTGCAGTGCAACTGTGCATGCAAGCAGCAACCACGAAATTATAACCACGAACTGACTCAACCCACGAGTGTTTTGACTCTCGGAAATTATATAGTACGTGTAACGATTGAGCTAAACACGATGGAAATTACAAAATTGTGTTTCCATTTTGAATTGGATCATCCATACTCATGACAAGTGATGGGCATTCAAAGTCAGCTACAGAACACTAGAGGACTCGTATCTGGCTGATACAAAGCTGATCACCCGCTCACCCTTGATCTAGCCCTCTGAATGGTTCCCCTGTCTCTCTGGAGATTGTTCATGATGTCCATACCAATTTGCTCTGTCTCCATGACGATGCGATGACCCTCCTCCAATCGATTGGAAGTCTTGTCTAGACGAGATGTGCTGTCCAGTAGACGCTCTCTCTGTGCATTAGAAGGGTGGGTGCATGGAGAGTGGTACATCAAATATTATCTAGAAAAAAATGTCCTCGGACACTTGGACCAATAATACTTCATGTAATAACATGTACAGTACATGCACATTGTAACCGATTGGAGTTATGCTTGCGTCGGCTTTCTTGTTTCTACGCTTTTTGGTGTTTCCACCGGACAATGCCAATCCTAGCAATTATGGGTCTTTATAGAAGGGTGAAAATGAGCGTGGGCATGCAGAGCTAAGAGATGTTGGACTGCCCACGTAGAGATCTATGACTAATACAAAACTTTGCCTGTAGCCTAGCCCAGTAGTGGATCCAGAGGGGTTCTTTGGGTTCAATTGAACCCCCCCCGAGACAAAAGTGAGTGGGAGGTTTAAGCAACTAGCCAGCAAGGTTTTCCTTAATTACTAGCTTTCACATGCATGCACTTATCACTTAATTCCCTTTACTTCTTGTAATCGTGCAGTTTTATTTACTAAAAACTCTCTAGCACATGCTGACGAACTTTTTGTAGGTAAACTTCAATGTCCTGATGCACATGCTGACTGTTTCGAAAAATGACGTACGACCTTGGTAAAACTCAGAGTGTTTGTCCCGCTCAACTAATTTGAGCTGGCCCTGCCCTTCCAAAAATCCTGATTGGAATCCCCTTTCAAAAATCCTAGATCTGCCCACTGTAGCCTGCAAGCTCGGAACTGGAAAGCAGTTTATACAAGCTAGCTAGCTATACCTTAGCTACAGTGTACATGTAGATCTTCTACTAGTCTAGATTGTGTGTTTAGATTTTGAATAGCTAATATACATTGTATACATTTTTTTGTATACATTTTTTTGTATATTTTTTGTCTTTCTATCTGCTAAACTAATAGCTTATAGTCATCAGGTAGCTACATTGTACTGCCACCAGAGCTGGCCACGCTGTTTCCCTGACTTGCAGTTGGTACCTTGGCAGTGTCTTTAATAGTCTTACTAACTCTGAATACGTGGGAGAATACTTACGTCATGATTGTGGGCTACATATCGCCCACGTTCATAAAATCCTTATGGATCACGCAAACCAGGCCTTCCTTTTCTTAACTGTATGCCCGTTTCTTTCTTTACTGCCTCATTTCGTTTGTTCGTTTTTTGATACTAATTAATATACAATGTACATGTAGCTAGACCAATACAGCATGGCAAAAAAAGAAGGCCTGGGAACGAGGCTACAGGTTAAGCCACCTACCTACATGTCATGTTGCAACTTCCTTCTTGGAATATACATCATGCATCACACATGTAGTTACATAAGTATTAGGTATTACAACTCACATGATCTTCGGAAGTTACCGGCTCATTGCCAAACAGTTCCTTTCTCATTGAAGCTCCTCCCACTGCTACTTGAGATGTACGCTGTACAAACAATAATTTATTAGTGTTACAACTGAACACATGGCAAGTAACCTTCAATACCACGTACAACACACAAACACTTTCACCTATACGCACTTCAAAAAGCTACATTACTATAGCAACAAAATCTTTGCCCCCATAATTAACACATGGTAAATTGGGACGCATTCGGTCAAATAACGGATACTGTATTTACTTGATTAAATGCCCTCCTTGATTAAACGCCCATGGTAAAGCTCTGTCTTTGTCAATAATCGCCCATATATGGGGCGTGGCACTGTGGGCGGAGCTGAATTAGCACGTGGAACCGTTGCAAGCATGGGCATAGAATAATAGATAGCATAACAACAGAGAGAGAGAGATACTGACACAGAAGAAACACCACTCCTACGACTTATGATTTAAGCTGAGAGCTGTGGCAGCAGCCAAAAAGAGCATAACTAGAGCACTAAAGTGCAAACCGTCGGCTGGTGACATGATTACAGAAGAGTGATATAATACAGGGCATGTAGTGATGTTATCATGTATGACTTAACTGTCGTAGCACAGAAACTAAGGAACAATAAAACTAAACCAGACTGGAGGCATGCTGAAACATTAGAGAACAGGGTTTTAGTGGCACATACATGTAGATATCTATGCACTGACACTGTGGACTAGGATTACAGCTGGAGTCTCAGAGAAGTATGGCTCCTGCATAGATCCCAGAGTCAGCTAACAGGGCCGGGACAACAAACCAGTCACAATTCTAGCTTTCTATTGTAGTGACCCTTTTCCATTGTTCTTGGTACGGGATCAACTCAGCTGTAAATACGTAGGGTATCTCGAATAAAGGCCGCGTGTAGTTTGCTAGCTGCCACATTGCAAGTTCAAGCTTTTTTAAGCTTTTGCTAGCTTTTATAGACAACGAAACTTTTAAATCGAAATCTTCCACTGTTTAAAGCAAGCTATTATTGTGTGAAGGCTATCTATGCTGCAAACGCAGCGCTATGGAATCCAGGTGAGTAGAGATACCACAAACAAACAGACAAACCAACAGACCGTGGCCACCCACGCGCGTCTCGGGTAATAACTGCTGGCTGTTGTGCAAGAGTTTGTAGTAGACTCTAGAGTAGACATAACAATAAACACCCGTTTACTAAGTAGAGTAGCAACACTCGGTGAACAAGTTTTGCTACACACTCTTCTGAAAAGGCTGCAATAGCATTCCAAGTAAGCAAAACTAGGCATAACTCGAGAATGAAGCATTATTTTGCAAATCCACGAATTAAATCCAAGAAAACATGACTAGAAGCCTATAGAAACTCTTACTTGAACTTCATTGATCCTTGAACAGCTGTAGCAGTCTACACACACAGACACACACAGAGAGAGAGAGAGAGAGAGAGAGAGAGAGAGAGAGAGAGACACACACACACACACAAACACACTATTTTTTGTCGCATTGCAATAGTTGAGCAGTTACAGCTGGAACACACACACACACACGCACACACACAAAGCTTTACCGTATCATTCGTGCGGCTACGCCTCGAGGCATAAAAACTTTATACACATTGTAACAGTATCTGACACCTTTGGGGAACAAAGTTTTGGCTGTTACACGAGGTAGCTATGTTCATTTGAGACCTGGCTTTATACTTGTGTATCAGAGTTACTGGCCTTTCGTATGGGGTGCCTGTTACAGGGGTTCGGTTCTACCGCAACATTTTTATTTAGTGTAAATGGATTTCAACCAAATCGGTATTACAATGTATGTACATGTACATGTACTTGCGTACTCACATACAAATTCTTTTCTGAGACGAGACAGTTCCCTTTTGAAGTTTTCTACTCTGCGTATAAGTGCAGGGCGAACATCGGGTGCAGCATCATATAATTCCAAGTCCATCTGCTCAAGCTGTAGTGTGTGCGTGTGTTGCATTTGTTGTGTGTGTGTATTTGTTGTTTATAGTGTCTGTTACAGACATATGTAGCTAAAGGCAAATTATTGACCAACAATTAATAAAAGCTGAAATATAAACCTTAAGTAGGTTGTAATCAGATCAAGGCTTATAATATTAATAACAGACAGATTTACGGGCATGTACTTACCAGCTCTCTGGCCTCATCAATGTTTCCTTGGACCACACCCACCGCCGTCTTTTTTTCAGCTGCATATAATATCATTATTATAGGCAATAATTTTATCGTATAAGCAACTTGAGTGCAATAGTCATAGTATCACCCTCAATATGATTATGATCACATGTACTGTCGTGTTCCCTTGGTAACATGCTATCAGGTGACCTTTACAGCACTTTCTACTACCAGCAGCTCATCTGCTTAGTAAAATGGTACTTTCCAAACCTTCTTAACTACCGTAAGACCTCATTTAAAGTGACACTTTTACGAAGCCAGAGGTCGCTTCTTTTGGATGTTGAAAAATTATATTGAAGTCCTGGTGTCGCATATTTAGAGGGTCGTATCTAATTAGAGGTAACTTTACAAAGTCTACTTGCCTCAATTTCAGGCCGCTTAAAAACATTGATTTTCCAGTGGGCTACAACCGAGGCTAGGCAGTGGCTACATTTACCTCTATTTAGAACGCGACATTAAAAAATAATTGTCAACGCAGCTGTCGCTATTTTTAGAGGTCAGAAAATTGTTGAAGCTCCTGGGTGTCGCATATTTGGAGGGTCGCCTGAAATCGAGGTCTTACGGTAGTGTATATAATTATTATTTTAGTTGGAGGTTGTTGAAGTGCTTGTGTTGCGTATGTAGAGGGTCACATCTAATTGGAAGGCGGTCGAGGTATACTAGGTGTACTCTACTAGCCTCGATTCCAGTCTCGTTTCAAGCGACCTATATAGAATCAAGGCTAGGTATAGGTAGCAACATTTTGACCTCCATTTAGGATGCGAAATAAAAAAATTTTGGCAATGCTACATTTACCTCTATAGAAAGCGACATTAAAAAATAATTGTCAACGCAGCTGATCAAGAGGGTGTGCATCTTTAGAGAGTCGCTATAAGTATGGTACGTCCACAGTCTAGTCTAGTCGATATAGAGTACGAGGTCGAGGGACAGTTTTATAAGCCTAGTCACCTCTGCCAATAACTTACTTCCAACTAAGTTAGGTATCCTTCCAATCCTTGCTGTGATGTCAGCAGTGATAGTGGCAAACTGTTTCTCATACGTCTCAAACACAGCAGCCATTCTACACAAGAAAATTATATTAAATCATCGACCAGTGCAGTGACTAGACTGACTCGACTAGACTGATAAATAAAAAAGGTGATCTAAGACTAAGCCATAGCTGACTTACCTGTTAAGTTTTTCTTCTGGGATTAGGTAGTACCCACGGCCACACAGACAACAACTATTAGTACAGAAAAAAATAATAATGATGACTTGGCAGAACTTGATTACCACCACGTCATCTTAATATTGGTTAATATTGCAATGTGATTGGTCCATTTTTACCTCTCTCTTTCACTACTTTGTACTGTAAATAGTTGAGCTCTTCAAACTCGCGCCATTTTGGTTTGTGGCATCAGTTTTAAGCTTTGGATCTTCAAAATAACCTCTACAAAGACTCTTCTGAATCGAAATGGTAAGCCCAAGGTATTGGAAGCTTTGGCGGTCAGATAAAGTTATCCGTAGAGTTTATTGTGTGCCTATTTGTAATTAACCCTATAAATGTAATGTTTATAGCTTTCATCAAACTATTTAAAGCTTGTGGATTCCAAGCTTGTTTCTAAGCTTTTAGCGGTAACATATGTAAATGCTCATACCCAAAGCTATTACATTTAGCCTTTCCAAGCTTAAAAGCTTAAGGAGTGTCCACCTGTACTGTAGCTATGTAACTGTACTGTACTACAAAAATGTACCTACAAACCATAATTTCCCCCATATGCATCAAGCTGAGAAGCACATTCTAAGCTATTTACTATGGCCACACACACACCCAGGCAGGAGGTAAAGCTGGCCGTAAAGATGCCAAAGTAAAGGCGAAAGCAGTGTCAAGGTCGACAAGAGCAGGTGCGTTAGTACCCTAAGTCTGTTAATGAATTGAGGGAATTTTCAAAGCAGTGTCAAGGTCGACAAGACTGTTTGTTGTTGTTGTTATAATAATAATAACACGATTACACGTATATAATCGTTCTATCAGCTAGAGGTCGTGTTTGTGTCCTTGCATGTGCGTGTGTATATACTAGTATTCTAGGACTGTCCTTCCTGCTATGAGGGCAACCATGCATGCATGCATGTACATGTGATGGCGCAGTTCTAAAAGGGCTTGACAATGCCTTTTTGGTGATACCATGCACGAGTACATTTAATGTACTCCTGCATGGTGATACGTACGTAACTCCCACCCTATAGTATCAAAGCCTATACATTTCCACCAGAGTCCTGTTATTCCTTTTGCCTCGACGTCAACCACCGCCACGGAAAATCTCGAATAGGACCCAAATATAACCTCGCTTCACTCGGAATCATTCATTGACAAGAAACGCAATAAACCTCGCATTGTATAAATGTACATGCTTCTATCCTCCTCCGGCTTCTATATCCTTGAAGATCCATTCATCAAGCCACCAGATAGACTGTTGTTTCTATTAAGCTCCTCTTCTGTGTGGTTCAGTGTCAACAATAGTTGAATAACGAACATAACATACAAAGTAAACTACTCTAATACTTCCAGCACCCACTGTTGTCCCAACTCCGGTGAAAATGCTGTACATCTTTTTACCTAATTCAGTACCTTTAGCTTCGAAAATTATAGAAATTTGTTTGGCCATGTAAATAAGTCTTTTCTTCTCAGTGACTTTATATAGAAAGCTAACTTTAGAAACTAATACAACACTCTAATACTTTTGAGCGAAAGCAAAAACATGGCGAGAGGCATTAGCACAGCGCCAGCCTGAACACTAGTTATCTGCCAGATCGTAGGGGGGACTTGCAATTGTAGATACCGCACAATAAAACACTAGTCTCTCTATTAAATAACACACACCTTTCGTGAGTGCAGTGGGCAGTCCTAGCTTCCTCAGCTGTGGCTCCATGGTGTGAGTGAACTGGCTGAGTGGTCCTTGTTGACACACCACCTCCTCCGTGGCAACGAACCCTGACCTTGCGTGATCTTTCTCTTGGAAGTCCTGGAATCACTCCACTACACTCGTCTTGTCCCCGTTGCTAAAAAAGAGGCCCACACTGCCCTTCAGTTCCTATATTTAGGGGATGGTGGACGGTGGAGTCAAACTGAATTAGTAAAGTCATAAGAATGATCTAGTTTACACGAGGTTTTGAGCAATCTTTTTTCTTTTTTCTTTATCCTATAGGTTAAACGCTAAACAGCATTACTTAACCACAGCACCCACCTCTGACACAAAACGCAGCCCAGTCCGATACTCGTCACTGTCTGAGCGTCCCAGGGCCAGCTGCATCTCTTGCCAAAGAAGAATCTCGAGTCTTTCCAGTGAGTGCGCAGGTCCTTGAGCTTGGCATTGCGCATGTTGTCAATATTAAATACAAAGAGGTGGGTGTACTTGTCACAGCAGTCTCGGACCTGTGGGTGTACGGAGGGGAGTACAATGTGACTGAGCAGTTATCTACTATTGTAAGCAGATTCTTTAGTAAAGGGAGAGAAAGAAATTGGTGGGTAAAGATCATTAGGATAGTGAATGCGAAACAGTTTGGTAACAACTTGGTGGGTAAAGAACGTTAGATAGTGCATGAATGGGACACAGATTAGTGGGTAAAGATCATTAGGATAGTATTATGGGTAACAACTTGGTGGGTAAAGATCATTAGATTGAGAATAGTGAATGGGAAACAGATTGGTGGGTAAATATCGTTAGGATAGTAAATTGGAAGGTAGTAATGGCTCGAAAACTGGAAAAGGATAACTACGTTCTATACAACTGTACTAAGACGATCAACACAGGGATAATTAGATAATTAAGAGTGTCAAACTTGCCTCTTGCAATAAAGCACCCTTCAACTCATATCCTTTGGACCTTGTCTTACTGAGCGTCACTGCATGTACAGACAAATAATTAAATATACACAGTTAAGATCTTTCAGAATGCTCTTAGACTATAAAGGTATTTTCGGTGCTTCTTCATTCTCAATGAATGCCAAAAGCATGTTATTGTACGTACCTATGCAAAGCTACAAGGCAGACCTAACTACAGACCTAACTACAGAGCACACCTCAGCAAGAGCTTGTACTACGTGTAGAACTACAAGACAGAGACAGATCTAAGAAGAGGTACATGCAAAGCAGAAATTAGCAGCAAACTAAGGTTTTTTCATTGGCAAAAAGCATGCATTATTAGATCTGGGTCAAAATGGTGGCACTTCAGATGATGGCATATTGTAGACCTACATCAGCAGTTAGATATTATAGACTAGTTGATCTCTTACCAATGCGATTTCTTTTGGACTTGGGCATTTTCACTTTGTTTCTTTTGGGCCACGTGGAAATGATTGTCAATGACAGAATATGCCAACGTCAGCACAAAGTAATCACAAGTTCTATGATCGACCATTAATTTTTATTAGCCAGAAGGTTAGCCGAGGTCAGAGTTTACTAATCATTCAAGATGGGCGTGGCGTCCACTATAATTTTTCAAGAACAACTTCTACTATACTACTTCTACATGAAGTTCCCACAGGATAAAGCTATTCTTTAGTGCTGACTCCGACTGTGTCCTGATCTTTACAAGGTAAGATCTGTCTGGCAGCGTAACTTTTAAAACTCTGTCACTGCACTGATACACTTAGTTTCAACTGTGTTTGTTACATTCTGAAGGGGATTTTAGGATACAGTGCAGTGCAGTACAGTATGCAAGAGTCGAGCTAGGCTGCAAGGTTAAATATTATTTTGCTGACATGCTAGTAGAGTTAATCCTCTGATTCAGGATTCTACAATAGAGTATTGTGTTAGTCTGCATGAGCTGTTTGTATCAAACCCAGGTCTTCTAAAATTATAATTATGTCTTCCGTCAGTTCTAAGCATTCACATTTTTTGCAACTAGCTAGGCTGAGGAAAATGCATTTCTCATAGCTACATGTACGTACGTATACATTTTATAGTTAGCCTCCTTCGCAACGGAACCTAGTGAACGTTTTGCATTCACGGTAAAAACATGCAGCCTAACCCTAGGTGTAAATGAAGTATTGAGAAAGTGCATAATTATATAGATTTAAGTTTTTGTCTCTATGTACATTTGTACCACGTAGCAGGACCTGTAAAGTGTAAGAGAAATTTTCCATTGTCACGGACTATTCCCTAGGGTGTGTGATGTTGATGAGTGAGGCTTTCAGGATGTTGTTGGAGATAGTGTTATGCCATAGGCAAACAGAAGCCATCGGGTGATGTGCTATTTAGGACTGTGCAAGTATAATCCAATGGTGCAATTTGTATTGTGCATATTATACATATTATTGTTAGCGTTAGCTAGATGTAATACATACACTAAAGTTATCCTTGTGCTGTTCAAAATATCTAGACACTGCTTAGAACAACAACACATATACAATGTGCAGCATAATCCACTTTTTTTATGCCGTCTGATTCACATTCCAATAGTACTTGGTAGTTGTTGCCCAGCAGCCGAAACGTTGATAAGATAAGCAAATGACTGGTGATGTTAGAGGGTACCGGGTTGGGGCAATAGGTCCACACAGCAACAGTTAAAAATCTTTAATTTTTATAAAAATAATTGAGGTGCACGAGATATACTATACAGTACATGTATACGTTATTTGGTTCTATATGGGTTTTATGGTAGTAAACCCACCAAGCCCAAGGGTGTAGCCCGAGGGCGATGTGGTTTATGTTGCCATAAATCCCTAGCAACCATAGTAGGAGTGTTATATATCCTATGTGATTGGCTAGCTATACGTTGCGCATTTACTCAAAGCCACCCAGCTGGAATCGGAACTGCGAAAGTAGACAAAATTATCTATAAGATCTTGTACCAAACATGTCTCTGGGGAAATATCATATATCACAGTTATACGTATATGTACCTGGGCATATCCAATTATCCGCCCACGTTCAACATTACTGCAGAGACTAAATTGCTAAAGCGAGACACTCGTGACATACCCCCTCTGGGCATATCCTAGCAACTGCATGACGGGATATAATTATAAACAGAAGTACTAATTTACCACCATTACAGTGCTCAACATAATACACATCACACACTTCATACTTACAGGTACCACATTTGGAGAGACGAGTCAAAAGATTCTTACTCTTACTCACCCTACTGGCAATCTTCCTCATCTCTTACGAACTTCTGTTGACCGTACAGCATGTGTCTACTATCAATGTACAATCATGGCGACGAGGACGGGTTAACTCGTTGGATCAGCACACGTACATTACTAGTAAGCGAATGTTGAGGCAGTTACTGCAAGACAGAGAAATTACGCAATTGCCTGTTAAAATTGTAACTGATTGCCAGGACAACAGGTCACCAGATAATCGTACAATTAAGACTTTGCAAATCATATCCACCAAGAATCAATACCTTCAAGACCCGAATATAGTATGTCTAAATGAATCACACTTGTATAGAGAGTCCTTTGCACAGTATGGAGTGCCTTTCGATCAATTATCAGTGCTGCAACAAAAAGCTAGTATAGTGAGAGCTGTGCTCAGCGATTTAGAGCAAAGAAACCAACTCGAAATTAAAGCAAAACTCAATAAATTTGTCACTGAGGAAGTTTTCAAACCTGAGCAAGAAGCAGCTCAATATTTAACAGAAGGTAGCGAGTTGAATCAAGACTCAGAAATCGAAATCAAAATATTTAATGGAGAAACGGCTACAAGCGAAGTTCCGTCACGTCTTAACAATCTTCCTCGTAATGCAAACTCAGCTGCAAGAGAGATTTACTTACCCCATCATGTGCTTCCATCACAGGTCACTGGTAGTCTTACTATTTCCACACCTACTCCCAAGAAGATAAAGCCACCACAGATGAATGAAGATCTCAAAAAGTTCAAAGGTGCAAGGGTTAAACAAAGCTACAATTTAGCAGATCGAGGCTTTTCTAGTGACTGGAGGGTTAATTCAACTGTCGTCAACCATAGGTCAGTTGTGTCTGGTAATTGTTTAGGTTAGAAAGAGCCTTGAAAGGTGAACTTGGCATGAGGAGCATGTAATGATGTGTAGAGCTTTTATCTGCTCTTGTTTATCACATATTTCATATTTCAGGCTGAAGTTCATCACCATGACCATAAACAGCACTGACCCGAGTGAGAGAAGCGTGACCAGAACCAGTTTGAACCCTGACCTCTTGCAAAGAGCCAAGGTCAGTTTGGAGATGTGCACGTAATACTGAGTGCTTTATCATGTACACTCGCCCTCTAGCTACTCAAACTATACTGCATCTGTGACATGTACAGTGTACATAATAACAGCTGGTTATTGGCCAATTTCCGTGCAATTAACGGTCTAGCAAAAAATGCAAAAGGTCAGCCATTGCATCCGATCTAGTGTTTTGGGTGTGGCTCAATCTTTCAAAGCACGCGCAGAACAGTTTTAAAAATTGTTAGATTTACTGCCGTTAATTGTTCCGTGTAATGCGTGCATGTAATAAAATGTCTCTCTCCTTCTTTATATCTCTCCGCATAATCACCTCCTCCCCATATGTACACCCGCATATACACAGTTCCAGCATGATCAGGTGGACCTGTTTTGTCGACAACACACTCATCCTTCCTCTACCCTACCTCTAGAAGATGCTGAGCTGGACAATCTCTTTCAACACCTTCTCTATGACGACACGAGAAAGATGGTGTTCTGTTATGTTCCGAAGAACGGGTGTAGTAACATGAAGCGGTTGATGTTGGTGCTCAATGGAATACTACCCCCAGAGGCTAGTAAAGAGAACAGACCAGCGGAGACTGTGCTTAAAGAGGTGAGTGTGAGGAGGGGGGCAATGGCAGCATATTAACGAATCAGAAAACTGTTCTTATAATTATGGAACCGAAAATGTATATTCGAACATCATTGATATATACTGGACTTTGAAATATCATCCTGCTCTAGCTTCTGTCGAGACTGAATACACATTGCTACATAATGCAAATACGTACACTTAACAGTGCTGTTCGTGAAAAAATAAAATTACATATTAATGATGTATAATTGTTTTGCAGTGAATTTCTATTATGCTACACATTTTGCCATGTTACTACTTGGATGCATTCCGCTATTACCCTCCCTCCCCGGAGATTGTCCAACTCAGTGTCTCTCTCTCTGTGTAGGTCCACTCGTTCCGCAACCTCACTCACTCTGAAGCTTTGTATCGCCTCACCCATTATCTCAAGTTTGCCATTGTCAGAAACCCCCTGGAAAGATTACTATCCGCCTACAAGAACAAGCTGGAGAGACCGTTCATTGCCAGTAAGTCATGTGATTGTTCATGTACATAGGACAATGAGAATGACACTATAATTTTGAAAGTTTGCTCCGAGGTGTTTGCTTAATTCTTTTGAACCTGCTCTGGCTGCTTTAACTTTTACTAATCCATATCTGCAGATCTTCGTAAACTTTTTCCAGAGCGATTAAAGGCATTCATACTAAAACGTTATCGTCGCCAGGACTTCGAGAAGTGGATATCCATTAACAATTCCACGGATGACATTCATCTGAGCTTTGACGAATTCGTTCAGTTCATGAACACTTTTCCTCTTACCATGTACAATGAACATTTCAAGCCATTTCTAGATCTGTGTAACCCTTGCGCCGTTAAGTTTGACGTATACCTGAGCTTCAAGACTCTGGAATATGACATCTATGCACTAATGGAGTATCTAAGTAAGTGCAAGGTGACAGTACAGTTTCACTTTTGAGACGTCTAAATATTTTTGTGTTGAGATTCTGAATGGTTTAAGTAATCATCGTATGACCAAGAGCGTTTAGTGATACCGTTTGTTACCATAAATTATGTCAAGTTGAGGTTTGATCACTTTTGTACGCTCCTTCAATTCCTCGATGATCACAGTCCTCGGTCCATCAGCTCCTGGGATAAGGAAAGGGGTGTGGTTAATGGGTGGAATCTCCGATAGTGAACTGTTCGGCATAGACATGCTCCCTAAAAGTACACCATACTTGTCTAACGCAACCTTCTCCCCCCCCCCCCACACACACACACAGACATTCCGTTTGGTCTCTACCCTGAGTCAATAGCTCATAAGACAGAGCCCACCTCCTCCTTACTAGAAGACTACTTCTCACAGGTGGGTTCATGGGTACTTGTGCAACGTTCTTAAATAATGTACATGCGTTTGAGACAATTGTACAAAGAAAGGATTATTCCCTAGTATTCGCACTTCATCATGTATACAGTGTTTACTGGGTACAATCGTAGTACATACGTTTATTGCATTAGTCTTACTGTATAGGAAGACACACGCTGAGTGAGGTCATGGTTGACTGCACTTCAATTTTAAGCTACAATGTAGTTGCATGTGTATATAATTATAGCAGTCAACCTGTGGCATTTTATAGTGTGTTTACTTGAATTAACAAGTTAGGGCTGTGTGTTGTCAGCATTTAAATCTATCCACACATTAATTACAAGTGTGTCACTCCCAATGCAGGTATCCCCTGGCAACAAGGCACAACTATATCGTCGCTTGAGTCGAGAATTTGAATTTTACTATTCTCTACATCCGGAGGAATGGGGCATGAATTATCATCTGTGATTGAATTTACATATTAAAATACGAATCAATTTTTGTCCATCAATATTAAATCAGTTGCACACATCAATCACCTATGCATAAAATTGTGAATTGAATTGCCATTGAATATTGTTGACGCAGCATGAACAATATTCAATGGCAATTAATCAACAAACTGAAAAGCATGCAAGTTATAGATCTATTGCATGGTCTTTGAATGATCAATTTGAAAAATGGTGCCAGTATGAGCTAATTTTGGTTACTGAGTGTCATGTTATTGTGAGACTAGCTAGACAGTGCAAATAGCTGCTGAGCCAAATCAGCTCTGGCAAGGATTGTGTGTATTCACCAGTAGTAGCAACAGAATTTTATTTGCAGCCATTTTTAGCATAGTTGACATGCGTGTTATTTTTGACCTCGTGGGATCAGATCAGAAGAGCTAGAGCTGCAAGAAGATGAGTTGAAAAAAGAAGCAGCCGCGAAAACTGTCCTTTCCTCCTAAAGAAAACCCTTCTTAATTCGGTAAGCATTTAGTTTATTTATTTATCATCTTAGGTGCTAATTATAATGCCCCAACATAAATTATCATCTCTTGTACATATCAGCCGCCCTCCTATACGTACCTAGTACCTAGGCCTATAGGGGAGAGATTGTCTGAGCAAATCGCTGAGCACTTTAATACCGTATAGCACGAAATTTATTTTTATTTATTTATTTTTCACTTATATTTCGTGGATGCCTCTAAAAGAATTTCGTTGCACAATGTTCGCGGAATGACTGCTTACCGGAAGCCATGCCTTTAAATCTATAGCAGGTAATTCTAATTAAAGAACAATTTTCAGTAACTTAATTTTTGTGTGGAATTGCTAACCCACAAAATCTGCGAAAATGAAGCCCCTCGAAAATTTTGTGCTATACGGTAGTCTGAACTTTTTGGCCAGGTCGGAATTCTGACCTGACTAATGATCGTACGTACGCGTATAGAATGCTAGCAGGTGATCACTAGGCTTCCCATTTTGTTGTTGAGCAAAACAGCAAAATATAACTGCTAGTCAAGCGTTTGTGATTGACCTTAATTATTACATTATTAGCACCTATCAATGTGTTTGCCCCACACTGGGGGATTTGACCTGACCTTGTTTATAAAGACTGCTTTTTTGAGGTGTGCAAATGTTTGGGTCAAAACCCCCGTGTGCTGACTGAGGGGATTCGAACAGAATCCCCCCCTACCGGGGGAGGGGGGGCAACAAAAATGAGTTGCAGCAACTTTTTCGCCATTGACTCATAGCCATCTCGACAACTTCCAGTTGCTTATGCGTTATGCCGGGAACAAAAACGATCCTTTATGTGGCCCAAATATACACCTATAAGTTATAAGTTGATGATTACAATACTTAAAAGCGAGATTACCATCAAGTTTTTTGTACACACATTATAATTATTATATCAAGCAATCAACGGCTATACCACAAATATGATAGCTGCTGAGCTATACTTGTGCAAATTTCACAGACATCTCCTTCTGTTGTATAAGAAAATTATTTTACTCAGCACACTATGCCCTCTAGTGCTATAATTAATTAAACTTACTATTTTGGTGACAAAAGTTCATTCACTTCGTTGAATACGTAATAGTGGGAAAAGTAAATAATCGAAGTGAACTGTAAGCCCTGAGAAATATACATGTAGGAATGATAAATTATCATGTTTTATACCGGTCTTTCTCACCTCCCTGTTTGACGAGGCTGGGACACGAATTTCTGCATGATGGGCCAAGTCATGAACAATCGAGGTTCTGAATAACATCTTCCACCCTGTCTTTCAAACAAAAGGACAGTAAATAACTTACTATAATTATTATATATAGTGGGTAAGCAGAACTGGCTATCAATTTCCAATTAGTGTGACATTAGACATCACAGTCTTGACGTACACATACAAAATTATATTTACCTAGGACAGCCGCACATTTGACTCAGGAGTACGAGTTTGGCTTTTTGTGTTGGTTTAAACACCCACTAAATGTTCCGTAGATACCAATTTCGTGACATCTCCAATGGCAGTGCATGGTGAAGTGCTATAACTCACACCACATTTATTATACGAACCTGCTTTATACAAACCTGCTGCTGATATCCACTTCTTATACGAACCTGCTTTATACAAACCTGCTGCTGATATCCACTTCTTCGGTATTGGCCACGCCCATGTTTTCTTTTAGGTGTTTGAACCTTCCTGAGTATCGATACGCTGTCATTGACCGGTGCACGGGCATCTCAAAGAACGTAATAATCGGCAAAAGTCTAGTCTCAATTGGCTAAGTTTAAGAAGGGTCATAAGATCTGAAGAATAGACGATTTTGAAAACATCCCTCCGGTTTGATAGAACAATACTTTGTTTGGAGGAATATTGCTGAATTGTGTTTGAACCTTCCGCAACGTCTATTATTCCAAGGGCGACCATGAAACTGATTTGAAACATCAATGATATATATTATAATTATTACAATTACATACAGTAGAATCTTCTCAACTTCCGTAATACTGAACTTAACATCTTTTTAGAATCAACGTCTGATAGTGGCCCTATCCTTACTACAGTGCAACAACTATCTACTTCCTCACCAAATTTGATGCTTAAAATGTATACTAGCTATATATTAAGAGTAGGCTAGCCATCACCTAAGAATTTATTCACAGAGTTCTTTCTTCACCATAACCACAAAAGAGGTATTTACATATTGACGTCTCTAACTACTAAGCATAAAGAGTTCCAGAAAGAAGTAATAGAAGTAATAGATAGTGTTACTATAATTATAGTCATTTTCTCCGACACGGTGTAAGGTTGTTAATAAGTTTCTCCATCTCGGATCCTGCCATATATTCCTGCTTGATACGCAAACATGTACTTCTTTGATCTTTGAAAGTGATTTTGAATAGTTGAGCAGGAATTAAGCGTCTTGGTTCGGATGTAACTGCAGCAAAATTCTTATACGTTGTCTCTTATTTGGCCATTTTTCTCTAACGTTGAAGTAGGCGGCCTCGATTAAACCGCAGGGATACACGGATGGCTGGCTATTCGAAGCGCTTTTGTTGCCAATCCCTCTCTTGCCTGTATCTATGGGTACACACATGGGTACACACATACAACATTTAAGCTTCATCCATAGCAAACATCATCCATAGCAAACACAATACGTAGAACACATAAACGAAAAACAAAAACAAACTCTAGTTAAAATGTCGAAACATTGAAGACGGTTGAAACATAAAGAAACATAGTGACAGTACGCCCTTGTAAAATGCTTAGCATAAAAAAAAATGTATACACATCAAACGTACATAGATACCCACAACAAGAACAAGAGCAGCACCACACCACACCTTGAAACCTAGGCTTTCTGGGCATATGAATTTTACCCCCTTTTCTACCCTTGTACTTAATCATCATTTCATCTACGGAAAGCTCTTGGCTAGGATGATATTTGGCCATGCAAGTAGTTTGTACTGAGCGTTTCCAAAACTGTATGTATCTTGCTTGTTATCTTTCTGCTATCAACTATGCACGTATTGTTGTCACAATGGAGATATAGCACCGCTGAAAGGCATATAGTGTCTGTCCTTAACAGCTTGTACTCCTAAGAGCCGATCTGTGGACCAGTAGTCAGTATACTCGGGGATACCCATCTCCAGTATTATACCAATAAATATCCAGATCTCGTCTCTATGTGTTCCCTTCCAACTTTTAGCACCACACTGTGTGGCATACAGGTTTGTTCGGCGTCTGTTAAAACTTCTGCCTCGAGTGTGACTGCATGTGCATGAAATTTTGTTAATTAATTATGTCAACCACGATTATTGTACTCGCTGGATGTGTCGGAATTGATTGTTGTATTTTTATTAATTATACTCATTGCCTGTGGGCTGGACAGCGGCACCTGCAAATAATATAATGTTGTGGTGAATGGAGGGGCAATGCATAGTTATAATTACTGAATATCCAGAATAAAATGAAGCCAATCCACCCTCGACGTCTTTATTCGTCTGCAGATCATTATAGCTGCAACAGTGGTAGGTAGTTAAATTTAAAGTTGCACAGTTAAATTAGCGAGAGTAGTGTGTAGAATCAAGGGCGTGTACAGAGAAGAGGGCATGCAACTCACCCTATTCTCAGAATCATCCAACTAGCTATTTTTAGAGCTGCCCACGCGTAACCTTTGACCGCACAAGGTAAACTTTTTTTTATATATAATTATATATCTGTAGGTAGCTAGCTAGCTTACAATGTTGAGATGAACAATTTTGGGGGCATCCTGGCCTACACGACCGCCATGCACGTATTATACTCAACAAAGAATTAACAAAGAACATGCTATAAGAAGTGACATCTTTTCACCTGAATCTCCATGCGAATGCGCTTTCTTCTTTCTTGGTGCATGAGTTTCATTCATCAACTGGCTCATCGTCACATTGTTAGGCAATTTCTTGTGAAACTGGTCACACAACCGACTGGTTTCTATCGTAGGTACAATCGTCTACAATCACAGTTTCCTGGACAGGAGCTGCTTTGTAATAAAGCATGCACGTGTGTTCCAATGACTAACGAAGCTGGAGTCAACTATTAACGTGAATCGCAGAGACTGTATTTATTTCGCTTTTGCTCAAATATTATGTCACGACTAACGAAGCTGGTTGAAATAATGTCATCAAGTTTGCTTTTTCAGCATTGGGTGTAAAGTACAATACAGTTGAGCCTCGGTTATCCGAACACCTTTGTCCCCGGGCCCATTCGGGTAAGTGAAATATTCGGATAATCAAAAGCTGGCTTTTTGCCAGCCACGTGGGCAATTTCCTACTGCGCATGCTCAGATTGCACTATGCTCTAGCATTCGGATAATCGAGGATTCGGATAACCGGGATTCGGATAACCGAGGCTCAACTGTAGCATAAAGTGTAAATGGTAGATTGATCTTGATGATAATTATATTGTTCATTAGTTTATAGCTCAGGGGTGTGTGATAATCTTTGGCTTGGCCAACTCTCATCGTTGCCATTCTGTAACAGAGTTGTTCAAAATGGCAAGCACACAGAAAAGAAACTCCCTTCTTAATCCCAGCTTCTTCACAATAATTATTACGGTCTCCAGTGTATTTTTTTTGTTTTTTTTGAAACAAGGCAATATGCAATAATCTTGAGCCTGGCTGGATGTAGTCCAGGATCTGGAGCTGCCACCAGACCTGGAGGAGCTGGACTAAGTCTTTTCAGTGTTGCCATTCTGTAACATAGTTGTTCAAAATGGTATGCACAAGCACAGAGAAAAGAAACCCACCTCTTTCAATGCAAGTTTCTGAAGAATAATGCATGGGAACAGCTACATTGCTATGACAACTTCCCACGTTGCACATGTTCACAGGTACGTGTCAAACAACCACTTATGTATTATCTTCTTGTAACAGGATACTATTATTTCTTTTATTATATTATATTAAGCAGTTATATCTCTTAGCTCGTTGTGAAGGACACCCCTCTTCCAGTCGAACACTTGTCGGTAACAATTGTACTTACTAAAAACAAGAGCGGGCTCGTGTTTCGGTATATATTTGTATATATCTAGACGGTACAATTAGTTACACCGTGTTGTTCAACCTGGATACCTATTTTTTGTACATCATGGTGCTACTACAGTGCAGTAATGGGCTGTGTGCAGCATCAAAGCTAGCTGGAAATAGCAACCTGTGAAAAATCACGTGGATAAAATGCTAATCACCACTCCTAAACTTGCATGTTGACGACCTTTATTCAAGGTAGAGCTACACATTTGCAACTGAAGTGATCCTTATTTTATGTGTTGTGCCAACTAGACGGCATGGAAGGGATCGATCGACAGCAACAAAGATGATATGAAATTAACACGAATATAGTCATATTAAATTCACTATAACAACGTAATTCGTGATGGTGATAAATCCAGAATTTGGTTATTTTCGTATAGTTATACCAGGAGCCCTTCAACGTATACTCGGGGATCACGTTTCGTAATTGCGGTGAAACCGCACTTCATTGTTTGGAAGCGACTGAGCCGCAGCCCTGTATTGTGGACGCTTTCTCATAGCCTGGCCTCTTTGATTATTGATTCGTCTCTTCTCAGCCCCAGTGGAACTGAAAGGGAGTTATAAATGAGAGGGATTATAATCATTTAAAGATGATGGTTAAAATAATGAAAGCCAAAAAAATAAAATATTAGTGCACGATAATCTTGTTCAGCTACCTGTGTGAGGATAGATGCATTTCTCTGTCCTCGGTCACGTATTTAGAGTCCATACATGACATTGACAGTGATGAGAATGATTATGTAGATACTCCACCCAGGTAGCAAATGATCTGTTGCCTCTGTGGGAGGGAGATGAGTAAAATTGTGACCAACTTAAGGACTGATGACCTAAGCATAGATCATTAGCACGGCAGTGCTAATAGTAGGGTTGGGTCGAAATATTTACTAGGAATGAGCCGATAAATACCGTATAGCTGGTCAATTTTCGTGGGGCAATTCTTTGCTCTATCACCTGGTATATAGATCGCAAAAATTATAGCTTGCGCCAATTGGTCTGTTTTCCCAGAGCCTGTCACATATTGTGTGTGTGTGTGTGTGTGTGTGTACTCCATTAGATAAATTATTTTCGAGTAATGAGAAATCTGATAATACTTGTTGAGAAACATTGAAATGGATCAGCAAACGTTATTATTGTGCAAGTTTCTCACATGCAATTCGTCACTCTTCTATTTTTATAATACTCATGGTACAGTAGAACCTTCTTGCAGCTCTCTTCTCACTATTGCAGTCAGAGTTTTCCAGTTTCTTGAATGTACGATTCAATGTCTCCGATGTGGATGATTTCCCGTACATCTGAACAGTCAATGCCCAAGCCAAATGCTACTGTGGTAATAATAACACGCAACTAACTGTCTGGGCTTTGTGGAGAGGCCCCATATTATTCCCCACAATAATTATAATTATAAGACGTAGATATAAATAGACACAGCACACAACTGACAATTTATATAATTATCATGATTCTCAGTGTTATCTGAACTGATTTGACATGAGAATGTTGTTATCTTTTAGCCAAAAATGGAGTATTTACTGCATGTGCCTCATCCATGCTTTCAGTCGTAACTTTAAAATGTGACCAGATATCTGACTGTAACTTATGATAAGATCCTGCACACTATGCTTTTATCATCTGTTCGCACAAAGTTTCTATGAGTTAGCCTTGCACTAAAGCGCTAGATTTTTGTCAACTACACGAGTCAAAAAAAGAGCTGTAAAGCTAGCTATACTGTAGTAGCCATTTATTGATCTTGCTGCTTGCAGACACACCCCTTATTCCTGTGGATGCATACGCTCTCATCCCCACGTGTGAGAGAATCTATTTTGGACCAGATTCAGGCAGAATCAATTCTTTTCTTGAGGTCCTGGTAACAGTGGTAAGCCACAAAACACTACAAATGATACCATATTATACAATAGATACATGTACACAAGTCTTTTCTTCGCAGTTATATTTCTAGATAGATAATAATTATTATGTATACACTAATACACTTTCTTTTCTTATAACTGCCTTTTGTGCTTTTACTGCTTTTTACAGACTACAGACTATACCTTTGACAAAGGTTTGCTCCCACTGTTTGGCTTCAATAAAATGAATTCGTTGTTGCAAATAATTATTATAAACTTTTTTAAATTATGCAAAGAAACTCTCTTCTATAACACTAATACTTTTGAGCGAAAGCAAATCATGGCGAGAGGTATTAGCAAAGCGCCAGCTTGCAGCACTAGTTAGCTTTAGTTACCATGGTTTGCAATCATACATATGCACCTCGGCCTTTAGTCAACAAAACAATGTAATCACTCCACACGACATATTTGACTGCCCTATTTCCTGGAGCAGGGGCCTCCCTCTTTTGTTCTAAAGTTAGTTCATTGTTGTAAAGAGGCCCTGCGCATCTCTGTGTGCAATGAATGCTCAGTTTCGTTTGATATCTGTGAAGTTCTATCACTGAAAACTAAAGTTAAAGATACGCGCTGTATGTACGCTGGTGCTTGTTCAAACACACTATGAGATAATAAACCTCATCTTCAATAAAGATATTGTAATCATTGAGATTATTCCATGAGAACTTTGTGAAACTAGTTGAGGGATACTTTGTGTCAAAGCATGCTGTCTGCCTTTAGTTAGAGGTACCTCCTCGGAATAAAGCAGTGTGTCAGATTCGCAGTTGTACATGCAAACACAAAGTTTTCTCTTGGACATAATCACGACAGGTGTCATGGGCACCTTGTATAGATTGAAGTTGGTAAACGACGCAACCACAGTGCAAAGGAGAAATGGCTCTCATGGAGCCCAAGAATAAAGGAGACGACATTAACACGAACAAGCAAGAGCTGGTTATTGAAGTCATACATTTATACTTGCGGTGGCCTGCTCTACAGCAAGTTAATTATTAATTTTTGTGCACAATTATAATCCATGAGAGACACTAAACATGATAAGGCAGCGTTAGTGCGTGGGCGTTCATATTTTCCTGCGTCCTCAGCACCCTACTATAGAAACATCACTGCATTGTAGTTTTAAGGCTTACTAACTTGTTATAATAGTTAGTTCTGTCTGATAACAATGGGTTACTGTCGGTCATTTACTGTCAGTGATATTGTACTACTTTATCTGCTATGCTATACTAAACCAGAGTTGGTAGGCTCCCTCCAGGCAGCAACGGTGCCGTGCGAACTCTTGGCAGTCTTGTCGTCATTGGTGAAGTGGTTCCTGGCCGCTGTCCTTCTGTTTGTTTAAGTTCTTTTTGTGTAAGGATAATAGGCGGTATCTTGAAGTTAGTAGACTCATTGCACTTGTCAAATATCATATTCATGATTCTCATCGTTGTCATTAAAGTTAAAAAGACAACCTTCCATCCATTTTTTGGCAGAGGTGATTTTCAATCTGCTCAAGTCGGCATTTTTTGTAGTTCCGATTTAATGTGATCTGGATAATTATCAAACAGTTGTTATTGGACTCAATTGGTTGGTACAAGGTACCCAGCACAATCGTCGGGACCTTTGGACGATACGAGAGTAGTCAGTAGAGAAAGTGTTTGTTAGAGTAAAGACGCTTCGCTCATACACCTATGGGATTTATACCCCTCTTTCTGTTAAAGATATATCATATCCACTTAATTTGCGAACTTTTATAGCAACATTTTTGAGGTCTCTCGTGTAAGTGAACAATTGTGTCGTATCATAATTAAACCGAGATGTTTGTCGGTACGCTGAGTATGATTTAGCCGAGTTTTCCGGGACCCCATGAATTAGAGCAAGGATAAACATGCCGACATGTACAGTCATGCTTTGTGTCTGTATTTTACTTTTATAATTATTATTATTTTGCTTCCATGCAGTTACATGCGACTATGAAGAGCAATAATTATACACAGTAATTTCACAAAAAAAAAAAAAAAAACATGAACACAACAAGTGGGTTCAAATTCGAGACCTTTCAATATAATTTCAATAGTATAACATTATATGTGTTTTTCACTACACCGTGGATTTTTTGAAAGTTGGTATATGTTGTATGGCACCTTTAACTTCATCATCTTCGCTACGCGTGTCCTCTTGGCATGCACATAATTATCTTGGCGCGCTATGCTCTATTCACAAATAATTTTTGTTTTCAATTTGTTAACAATACAAGACATTAAAACTTGAAGTTCACTTGGCCATTGTAGATCTGTGGGAAAATTAATTTAATAATTATGATGAAGCAACTCAGATACATTGATAATCCTACCATGCACGCTTGGGCCTCCTCCTCCTCGGTCTTAGGAGGCAATAAGATGTAGACTCTCGCTACAGTCACCTCGACTTTTCGTTTGGCTAGAGGGCACGATATGAATCTCAAACGTAAATTTTAATGAGCTTTCGATAGGGTGTATATGGAGCGAAATAAAACCATCGAGGTCCAATTTGCAGGACCTCAACGATAGGCAAACAATTGTAGAAATTTGTATATCTCTTCACATCCTCCCTTCATGCAATCACAAGGTGGCACTCTAGTCTAGATGTTCACTCACCCTGAGTCTTGGCCACTAGCCATTATATTGCTTAATTCTGACTTTGTATGTTAATTCCCTTCATGCAATCACAAGGTGGCACTCCAGTCTACAAGTCACTCACTCTGAGTCTTGGCCACTAGCCATTATATTAAATTAAGCTTGTAATGCTGGTGGTGGCAAGCCTGTAGTTATGTTGTGATTCTTCTTTGTATTATGTAGTGTTGTGTGTACTCATTAATTCCCTTCATGCATGCAATCACACGGTGGCACTCCAGTCTACATGTTCACTCAATGATTGATTATAATTATTCACATGAAAAGTAAATGGAAACACAACAAACATTAATTGTTCTCCTCAGTCTAATTTAATTGTCCTAACAGCAAACACATCAGAAATATCGACAATGGAGCCAACAAGAACAGCACAATCACTCTTAATACTCACTACAGCCCGGCGCTTGGAACATTCACCATCACCACTCAAGCTATGATAATCACGTGAGATTAGTTTTGCACTCGTCCATTTGAAGTGTTGTAGGCTTTGCGAGTGAAAATTCTTTCGATATCCGCTTCTTCTTGGCTGACAAGGACTGTTGGTGTTTAGTGCGATCCTTTTTGCTGGTATAGTTCTTGAACAATACTATTTCTAGTGAGTTTCATGCTGTTTATTACACCAACAGCACTAGGTATGGAAACAGGGGTTGTGCTGCTATACTCTGATTGTGATCTATATAATTATAGTCTCTATATATATATACAACAACAAAAGCTGCATTGAGTCATAACTTTTACCTACCTAGGCCTTGCTTTATTACCACCTTGGGCAGGCCTCGCGACTGGTGGAGGTGGCCCCCCTTGACGGCGCTCCGGTGTTTTTTTGGCGTCAGTCATAATTCAGTATTCAGTTGTAGACTATATGTTTTAGTGAAGTTTTGACCATGCAGGGCGCGCATGCATGCACTCACCTTTCCTCTTGGAGAGTGTTAATATTCTCGGATTGACACCCATTGTTTGTGCAATTACAATTGTCTGGTTCTTACTGATTGTCTATCAAACACTGCAGTGTGTGAGATAGCGATACATAAAGGAAAGAAGGTGGTGGCTATAATATGCAAATAGCTGAATGTTGCGCATTTGTCGTGGTTAAGGGTAAGCTTCCATCAGGTTGAAATATCAGTTTGTAGGGAATGTTGGCTTTCAGGCGAGTCCAGCTTAGATGGTGTGGTGATTCTTAATCATGCACATGCTATATATAAATAGCTACAGTGTATGGCTGAGCTGCATGGAGTATATAGCAGTATATATAGCAGCATAGTATAGCAGCACAGCCCCTGCATGCTGATCGGGATTTTCGAGATTAGTGTAGTGAGAAATCTGCTGAGAAAATGAACATGGAAATGGATCCGCAAACGTTATTATTGCACAAGTTGCTCACATGCATGTAATTGAGAGGATGTCACTCTACTCTTTTTATAATACTCTTGGTACATAGAACCTTCTTGCAGCTCAAATGTTCACTTGACCGTGATAAATCTGTAAGGAAAGTAATAATTAATTATGCACATGAAACAGATATTCACAAGAGCTAGACAGCTAGCTAACTAACAACTAACATTTACAGTCTTCTCCTCATGGCCCATGACATGGGGCCAGGGTATCGGTGGCAGCATTTGGGGTGGCCATGGCCCCCTTCCACGTTCTCTGCGGCCGGCTCCACGACGACGTCCACCGGCACCACGTCCCCTGGCCCTGCAGTAATTCCCCCTTCCTGCGAAAGTGTTAAAAAGACAACCTTCCATCTATTTTTGCCAGACTCAAGTCCATTTTTTGTAGTTCCGATTTATTGTGATCTGGATAATTAGATTATCTATCAAACAATGTTATTGGACTCAATTGGTTGGTACATAGTACCTACGAGAGCAGTCAGTAGAGAAAGTGTTTGTTAGAGTAAAGACTCATACACCTATGGGATTTGTGTCGTCTCATAATTAAACCGAGATGTTTGTCGGTACGCTGAGCATGGTTTAGCCAAGTTTTCCGGGGCCCCATGTATGTCATTAAATTCAAAATTCATTATGAAGATGACACAGATTTCAGTCTTGAGGGTTGGCCTGGGTGTCAAAGTACGTTATGTCTCATCTAGCAAAGAACGGTTTATCATACGGCACACAGTCCGACATGATTTTGAGGACCCGAAACTGCAACTGTTACAAAAGGAAATACGAGTGTATAGTAGCTCAAAGCGGTATTATGTATTATGACCTTAGAGGTTCCATTGAGTAAATATTTTCGGAGGGAATAATTTTTTGTGTACAGTCAGCCCCAAAATTATTTTTGTTTATTTTTGTTGGATCTTAGGAGGCAATAAGACATAGACTCCACCTCGACTTTTCATTTGGCACTGATTGCTAGAGGGCACGATAAGAATCTCGAATGTAAATTTTAATGGAGCGCAATAAAACAATCAAGGTCCAATTCCCAGGACCTCAACGATAGGCGAACGATTGTAGATCCTCCCTTCGTAGGCAAACGATTTTCCTCCCTTTATGCAATCACAAGGTGACACTCTAGTCACTCACCCTGAGTCTTGGCCACTAGCCATTATATTAATTCTGACTTTGTAATGCTGGTGGTGGCAAAAGCCTGTAGTTCTGTTGTGATTCGATCTTCTTAGTGTTCTGTGTACTCATTAATTCCCTTCATGCAATCACACGGTGGCACTCCAGTCTACATGCTCACTCAATGATTGATTATATTCACATGAAGAAACACAACAAACATGGTGGTGCTGCGAAGAGAGATGGCTACAATACAATACAGTATTAAAATAGTGCATAGTTAATTTTATACACAATAAAATTTTAATATGTGCACATTCCTGATTAGTTGAATGAACCTCGGCTGACAAGTGCGATCTTTTTTGCTGGTATAGTTCTTGAACATTACTATTTCTAGTGAGTTTCATGCTGGTTATTACACCAACAGCACTAGGTATGGCAGTGTCCACGTTTCCGAACAAGCTGGAAGTATTGGAGGAGGGTAACATCAGAACCCATAGAGAGCAATCCAGAAACCTGAGTTCGTTGTGTCTACCACTCTACCCAAGGGTGCAGTAGCTAGTTGTAGGCTGATTGGTATACCTACAACAGACGAATCGACACAAATGAAGTTGCTGCTGCGGACACGCTGATTTGGTCCACTGAATTTAGTTTCTTTTAAGGTTGCCATCAATCTGAATTAAAATATAATCTTATAACTATCGGGCACATAATCATTGAGTTGCAGGACTGTACTGTTAGCAGGAGATCTAATGCCTCGGTAAAAATTCAGCAAATTCTTGCTCTCTCGAAATGAGCAAGTATGTTCTTGTAATCTAATGCATGACATGAACTCTTGTTTCAATTGACATGATTTGTCAACCGTGAAGAAACATTTGCTGTAAAGATAACAGTACTGCTATTTAATTTATGACTTACAATATTTGGAAGCCAAAAGTTTGTGTATGCTTTATACCCCCCTCCCAATTCGGCTTACAAACCCCAAATTGTGTTTACACCTGAAATGCTGCATATCATTCGAGCTGTCACAGTACGACCCCCACGTCAAGTTATTTTGAAGTAGTTCAAGCATGTGGTCTCTGTGGTGGCCGATGTGTTGTTGGAACTTGTTGACATTCCACCCCATCAGGCCGTTGAACGACCCATAAACAGGAGTTGGTCTGAAAACAACTGTGCCTGAGCCTATCACGTACTGGAGGGCAACAATTAAATGTGTCCATACAAATTTAGCATACCCTCAACCATATAATGAGAGCAAGCGATTGTCCACACCACGCACAGAATTTTTCAGTCAAATCTTTTTTTTCTTTTTTCAATAGGTTTCATAATTATATAAAATAATTTGCAGCTTGCAACTAAACAAAGCCATATGCAACCAAAGCATGCATAGAATAAGCCAGTACATGCATATATCAGAAGTCATTCACTTTCCAAATATTAACCAACCTTAAAGAAGGTTCGCATATAAAAAAAAATTGAATCAAAAGTCATTCACTTTCCAAATATTTACCTCTTTTTTCCCACCAACTTTTTAATAGGTTCGCAATTATAATAATTATGCAGCTTGCAACTATTTATAAGCAAAGCCATTCAAGCCATTCACTTCTTTTTTCTGGCCAACTTTAAAGAAGTTCTTGGCAAATATGGGAAACTATTTTGCAGAAGCTGCGCGCCATGGCTCATAATTAATCAGTAATTGAAAATGTAAAAATTTATTTTAATTTATGGGATGGGGGTGAGAAAATATCTTTCACTAAAGGAAAAAGAACCTCTCCAAGCTGAGCAAGGTGGTTCGTTGAACAGCCTCACAACAGGAGATGGTCTGAAAACTGCAAACAAAAGTTGTATCCTTCCAAGCTGTAATATTTATAAAACCAGAAAAAGTTTCTAAAACACTATACGAACTTACTCAAGAAGTGATACTAACCTGAAGGCCAAGGAATGTCTTCACCTCCAAATCTCCTGACATTCATAAGAAAAAATTAGCAAATTCTTGCTCTCGAAATGAGCAAGTGAAAATTCCTCCCCCTTGACTTGTTCTCGTAATGCATGACATGAACTCTTGTTTCAATTGACATGATTTGTCAACTGTGAAGAAACATCTGCTGTAAAGATAACAGTACTGCTATTTAATTGCTATAATTAGTATTAGTTATTGCCCAGCCAGAGTGTAACATGCCGCACTCTCAACATTATACATTGTATTGTCATTTACAAGAAGATACACATAAAAATTATTGTAGCTAGATGCTTTGTCTAGTAACGTAATAACAGAACTTGAATGGAAGAGAGAAGCTCTAGAGAATTTTTTGAGAGTAGTAGGAGCCGCTCGTTTCGGAGCTTACACTGGCACAGAATCTCTAACTATAAAATCGCGGACTCATCAAAAACCGCCGATCATTCGACAGGTATTGACACTCATAACGGAGGCCAATATCATTCAACAATTTGGGCAGTATGCTGCAAGGCTGCATGGGGGAGGAGCTGGATGTTTGGAAGTCCGTGCTGGGATTGTGTACTCGCTTGCGCATGCGCATGCGTAATAACTGTCGAGAATACAAAGTACACAAGTGATAATTGGAGATTGATCATTGGTGGGTTTAATTAATTATGGTTCTTCTTGGATGTTGCGGTATGTTTCTTGTAACCAATCGGAGGAATCATCACCACCAGGCCACTGCTATAGAGCCAGCACAGTTGGTAGGTATACTATGACCGGTGACCCGGAAGGATGTTGCTACTCTACTTAGTATTGACAACTATAAGAAGGCAGAGTCTTGTGTAACGTGTCCTGGAGTTCAAAGGACAATTGAGTCGATCTTAGCAGTAGCATCAAGGGTGGCAAAAGCCTGGTATGCTAAGTCGCGTGATCCACATGATTGTAGATGTCTACCGAATATCTCATTCGGGTTGAATATCGGACACACTTGCACGCATACTATCGGAGGGGGGTCCCAATCCAGAGTGATAGTAAGGTTGAATATCGGACACACTTCGAGGAGCCTATGTGCACGCATATTAGTACCATAATACAGATTACTTACCCTGAACCGAAATAGTCCGGTGTTCACTAAAGCAGCCGACTACGCTCCCTGCTAAGTGTAACACCTCACTAAGGTTGATGAGGGTGGAACGTTACCACTTCTCCCATATAAAGCTCTGAGTAACCTCAAATCTGAAATTTTGTACAGCAAAGATTTACTGCCAATATATTTCCATCAATTCAGAAAATTCTTTTTGTAACAGGATCCATCTTACAAATTGTTCACTACCAGTACATGTGAACTTCACAGGACATGCGACACTAGAAATAGACACTGAAGAGGCATGACAGACAAATTTAGCATGCCCTCAACCATATAATGAGAGCAAGCGATCGTCTACAGACACTACACCACGCACAGAATTATTCAGTCTTCACTTTCGAAATATTTACCTCTTTTATTCCTTTTTTCAACCAACTTTAGGTTTCATAATAAAAATTAATAATATGCAGCTAGCTTGCAACTTGCAACCAACCAAAGCATGCATAGCAGTACGTGCATATATCAGAAGTCATTTACTTTCCAAATATTCACCTCTACCAACTTTAAAGAAGTTCTTAATAGGTTCGCATATAAAATATGCAGCCATTCACCTCTTTTTTTCTGGCCAACTGTAAAGAAGTTCTTGGCAAATATGGGAAACTATTTTGCAGAATTTGCGCCATGGCTACATAATGGAATACAAATTACATTCACCTACTATGACGGTCTATTGCCAGAGCTATTATCGCTGCCACGCCAACGCCGATACCCAAGGTAGTTAGACCATCACTGTGGCTTTTTTCTAAGGTGGTCCTTTACAGGTTCAAAGATGTTCCTGGGGGGGAAGGAAATATCTTTCATTCATTGCAAAAAACAGCACTAGGATGCTAAGTTAAGCCGTGGTATTAATTGCTAGCTGAACTGGAGGAACAAAATTTGTATGGATGCTAGTTACTGAGGAAAAAAACCTCTCCAAGCTGAGCAAGGTGGTTCGTTGAACAGCCTCACGACAGGTGATGGTCTGAAAACTGCTGTAACTAGAAACAAAAGTTGTATCCTTCCCAAGGTACATTGGACCTCAAAGCTAAAGTTGTGTATATCGAGATAAAAAAAAAAAATTAGTGATGTGAAGTAGTTAAGCAGCAAAATGGTAAACACGAGATTAACTGTCACCCTATGAAACAAGGAAATCTTGAACTACATATTATCATGCACTGTCAAGGGTAACGCAGTACAAGGAATTCGGAAATACAGAAATACAGAACATATCCGTGCAATCTTGTTGAGACAATATCGTCCAATCAGGTACGTAGCGATATCAAGGGTGTATGAAGAGAAGAGGGCAGTCCGTTCCTGATATCTGTAAGCCTTCCCGAGGTTTGAATGGACCACGAGTAGTGACAGTGGATAAAGACGACAACATCTTTGTAGTGGAAGGTAATCGTCGTATAAATAAGTTCTCATACAATGGAGAGCTTGTGGCAGCAGTTGATAGTCCAGGCTGGATGCCTGTTTGGTATTTGTTAGAGTATATGTGCTTAACTCGCCTATGATACAAGTTCTCTCTATACTAAACTAAAGTTTGTACAATCAATCATTTAATAGTGCAGCATTTGATAGCGCCAACAACCTCTATGTGACTGATCGTAATCGAGTGCAAGTCTTCGATGCTGAATGTCAATTTTTTTGAGAGCATTCTCAGGTAGTCAGGTCTCTTTGCAGTGACACAGTGTACGTGAGCAACGATTACGTTGTGATTTTGTTCACATCTGAGGGAGACTACATCACCACTTTTGGTGTAGGTGGGTGGGGAAACAAAAAGGCACAATTTATGGACTCTCTATTTGATTGGAATGACGCACCAGCAGTTTCTGCTTGGCGATTGGTAAAATAGCAGGTATGTGGGCGCATTGCGCATGTCACCGGGGATCAGTAGTTCTCCTACTACCTACTGCAAAATTGGCATAAATGCGCAAATCTGCATTCTCTATACTTACACTTTGATTCGCCCTTTGCATCCCCTGGTCTGCTGAATCGGGTGTGCAATACCCTGGCCTCTGGGGGTTTTGTCTGGTGGTCGTGTCTTAAACAATTTCCTCACACCACATTCTTCTTTGCATTGCCTGCGAGGCATTAACTTTGACCAGTCTAAGCACTTTTCATATGCCGCTTTTCGTCGAAATCCTTGGTCATATGCCAACCAACTATCGCCTTCATAATCAGTGTAGCATCTGACGATAATTGATTGGTAAGCCATCAATTGAGGCACCTTAGAGGGGAATTTGTGAGCGAGCACGCTCTGGCTACACTGATTAAAGAAAGGCTTACGGTCTTGAAGATCCATAATGTTCTGATCTGAAACGTTTAGCAAAGGGATTGTACTCACCAGAGTGCTGTAACACTGAATCCAGGAGAAATCGAAGAAACTCCGGCTTGCTCGAACTTGCGTCGCACCCCGGGTAGTAGCAGTAGCTGCCAATGTATTCCAGAGACCATATCTTTTTATCTTTTCTGGCACGGGCACAACCCCATTGCCGAGGTATAAACTTGCTACCAATCCCTCACTCGTAGCCTCAGCTGATTGCCATAGTGTCGAGGTATTGGCTATTGCTGAAGCCAGTTGAGATATTTGTGGGACTGATGGTTGCACCGGATGGCAGCACCACCACATGGTCATACATATTCTTCCTTTTTGTAACTTGTCCGTTTTTTTGTTTACAATTTGTATGATGAATTGCTGTCAATTATTTCGCGCATTGCGCATGCAAGGTATACCAGGCCAGGGCGCCTTTCTCTTCGCGGCCTGGAATCGAGGCTAGGTTGTATTATGAACAGGGGCTATTCAACGCAAATTATATCTGATAATTATGTCTCATATACAGGGCTGCATCCAGGATTTTGGATCAGTGGGGCGAATTGGAAAATTAAAGGGGCGAAGTCATCAGAATTATGGGGGGCGAAACTGTGCCCTCAATGCAGCCCTGATGTAGAAACTAACCTGGTCGACAATCAAAACTTTGTGGAAGTCTGGTTTCATTAAAACCAGAGCCTCTGAGTTATTCGGGGTCTCCGCGTTCTCTGGGTTATCCTGTTCTCCGAGTTCTCTGCAGTCTCTGAGTTCTGCTTTTCTCAGGGTTCTCCGAGTTCTCAGGCGTTCTCCTTTTCTCGGCGTTCTCTGGGTTCCCGCGTTCTCTGTATTCTCCGCATTCTCCTGAGAACAGGGTTCTCCGCAACGTGTAATCCTGTTCTCAGGTTATCCGTGTTCTTGCGTTCGCTGAATTCTCCTGTTCTCTGGGTTCTTCGCTGGTAATAACTATTGGTCAGTCTTTACGGCTGCAATAAAACAAAAAGATTGAATAGAACAGTGTACACTACACACTACATCTGGTAATAACTATTGGTCAGTCTTTACGGCTGCTGGGACCTGCATCTCCTGCATCTATTGAACCCAGACTTCCTTGCATTGCATCTCCTGCATCTATTGAACCCAGACTTCCTTGCATTGTCGGCGTTCTCCTATTCTCCCCGTTCTCCGCGTTCTCATGATTGTCTGCTTTCCCCTGTTCTCATGCCTGTTCTCTTGTTTGGATGTCATTGTCTTTGTCCCCCTCCCCCTGCAGACTGCTCCCCTTATATGTTTAAACGGGTGTCCATTACAGAGTAGCCGGCTATCACGAATTTCACTTAAGCATTCAAATCACATAGTAATCTTAACAGCAGCATCAGTTTCTCATTGGGTCAAGTGCTCACTTCTTGTGAGACCTCAACCTTTTATGTGGGCATGACCTTCAAAGTTCATCGTAGAGGCACGAATCAGCTGAACGTTTTTTTTTACCCGTTGAGAGGATGACGTCCCAATGGTGACGTCTTTATTAGGGTTCAGGATCTCGGTCTGTGCCGCCACGTCTTCATTTAGCTGAAGGGATCTCGGTCTGCGACGTCTCAATGGTGATGTCTTTATTAGGGTTCAGGATCTCGGTCTGGACGTCTCAGTGGTGACGTCTTCATTAGCTGAAGGGATTTCTGTCTGTGACGTCTCAATGTTCAGGGCTGAGAGGTGTGACACCTCCCTCAGATCTACGTCAATGTCTTCCTTGTTTCTACATTCATACTTACACGCTGCAATATAGTTATAATGCAGCAGTAGGGACACAAGAATAAACATAATGTTTTTTCTCCTCTTCAGGTAGCCGAAAATGCAAAGCATCTTCGTTTCCTTTCCGTGCTGGCTTTTACAATGTGACTAGTGTTTTATGTTTTTGGCATAACTTTCAATAACCATACTCTCTATGTTGTAAAAATTCATACCACTTGTTACAAGGGTGTAGCAAAGCTCAACAAAAGAAATCATGAATGCAACTACTAATACATAACCATGTGGGTCAAAAATTTGTTGAATCCACCCACGCACAAACGGTCCCTCTTTTCACTAAAGGGCCTGTGAACACTTTCGCACACAAGAAACTCCATATGACCTATACTTCATAGCAGGGATGGCAGCGCTGTCCACAGCAGTGACAGACTGGATTGTAGAGGTGCTCCAGCACTCGATTAGTGAGTTTAGAGGCTCAGAAGTTTTTCTAGCAATGTACTAGACTAGACGGTTGAGCATAATTATAATATTCTATGGCAACCATGTGTACCTTAGAATTCTTATATTGCACATGTAACACATCACGTGTTACACCCACACACACAGTCTGACATCACTACTGCTAAGGTAATACAGTATGTTAGTTTCTAGTCCAGTTACATATCTCCTCCCCTAAGGTTGCTCGTCCCGAGCAAATCCATATCGATTAGGTGGCTGGTGCTGTCTGGCGCGTGGTCCATCTGCTGGCTCCTCACTCCCTTCTCAAGGTCATCTTGACCGTCCTCTACTGGGCTACGGTCCAACGCTTTGTCCACAACGTCGGCTTCAGTGTCCACCGCGTCTCCTGTCCGCTGTTCCATCATCCTCTGAGCAACACTCAACGAGTGGTGTGCTCCCTCCAGCTCCTCTGCTTGAGCTCTCAACCTCTCTTCCAGGATAGTCTGCTCCTCCAAGAGTCTGGTCACCGTGGCCTCTGGGTCTGTTCGCTCAGTTGATGCGTGATGCCGCCCTCCTAGAGTCTTCAATCGACATTATGTATAGCAGAACAGTCGGAATAGCAGTCAGTTACTTTGCCCTCTTCCGGCTTCGACTTAATGATCCGTACGAACAGCCTGTATTCAGCCTGTTATCATACTATTCTCATGCACAATAATTGCTTCAAAAGGTCACAATTCAAAGACAAAGAAGACACAAGATATTTATTTCTGTTCAGCTAAATTTTAATGTCTCATTATCATGTCCGTAACGAATGCTAAAAAAACAATAAACAAACCTTGAGTTTTTCAACATCTGGAAAAGAGTTTGGAGATTAAAAGAAAAACACACCACTGTGAATAATCTTACCGGCGTACTATGAAGTCAGTCAACAGCTTGAATTGTTACAGTGTGCTGTACACATTACAAGGGCTCTTTTTCATCTCGAAGAGATCTCGCAACTGTACACCAATACGCTATTCACACAGATTAAATAGTTGCTGAATTTTCTTACCGGGAAATTGTTGCTTTATCTTTAGTTCATTCTTGTGACAACATCTAGTATCTATAGAAGCGATAACGCATCACAAAACACAACAGAATAGTGGCACTTACGTAATTAGTCCAGACTTCAGCATTATCTAAAATCAATTTGATCGCGTGTTATGTGAATGCTAGTGAAAGAGAATAACAAACCTGGGAGCATTCTTCACATCAAAAGTGAAAAAACTTCAGATGGGAGCCTACGATGAGGAGGATTATATCAAAAAGGAAGCAAAACGAAACGTTTACCTTGTAAAATTGGCCAGTGTTCCAGCTTCAAAAGTCCGTAACAACATAATTAACGTTTGCCAACATAATTAACGTACCTGGCGAGTTAAAATGTTACTTGTGCTCCTTACTTCTCAACAAACCGATTGAGCATAGCATAATTAACGTACCTGGCGAGTTAAAATGTTACTTGTGCTCCTCACTTCTCAACAAACCGATTGAGCTCACGACGTGCCAGAGTATGCATGTGCTGAATGCTGCTGTCAGAGCTTACCAAAAGCCGAATGTGGCACTGATCATGTGGCTGATTTTTGCACTGTCAAACCTCCAGAAGCAATCCAATCCTGTCCTTCATAATTCAAAGTCTAAACACAAGTATCAAACATGTGATAAAAAAGCCCTTGCACGTACCCCTACCCTAACACAAGCATCTCTCGTAACACAGAGTCATCGGATCCGGAGCGTTCTCAAACACTACAATTACAGACAGGAGGACAGGTATAATCATTACAATGAATACAATATGCACAATCATGTTTATTATTATGTACTTGTACAAAATAGCTCTCACACTAATGCAAGTCTGGTCTCCTGGAGTACCTTCTGGGCAGGCAAGTTCTCGAACTGTGCAGCGTCGTTCCTCTGAACTTAGACGTCAGAGGGAAAGGATAGCAAAAGGGTTCAAGCTTTATGACGGGCCTTTTGTTAAGGAACTTGCGACAGCTCTGGCTTCCTTCAATGTACGTCGTCAAGCATATTACAGCGGAACGTTCGTTGGGAACCACGTTCATCGAACACTGAAGGTGAAATAATAATACTTTTGACTTTATAGTATACCAAATAATTATAGGAGGAGAACACAAAAAGCTTATGCGAGTCATTCGTTACCTTGGTATTCGTTTCTCGCTACCAATCTCCCAAAAAGCAGCAGAAACATCCAGGAAGTTTTCTGTTGCTTTCAATCTCTTTTCAAGATGCCATAGTTTGTATGATCAGCGCTACACAACACCCGTTGAAGTAGACACACTCGGTAAGTTTATAATGATGAGTACAATAATCTAATATCATACGCCCTTGACAACATTATTCAAAAATATTTCCCCAAAAGTTGTTGTAGTGGGAAATCATTTTAGGGGAAAATGGGGATGATGTTTTGTAGTAACATCAATTATCTCTGGAACAAAATTATTCCTCAAGCTTACTCCGTAATTTTTGGACCGTAAGATTTTCTTGAAATCTCTCCCTAACCGAAACGGCACTAAAAACTAGCAATTTTGAGCACTGTGGAGGATGTGTAGATATTTAAGCAACATCGAACATAGCCAAAGTAGTATAGATTTTGTCAAAGTTCCAAACCTTAGCTGGAAACCGTTGGCCTTTTGTCTCCCTAACCGATTACCCACTATAACAATTGTTTACTGTTTTATTAATCACTACAAACCCACCACCTTGTGGTATGTTGTCATGGAATTATAGCTTATTTATTCACCTACACAATGGTATCAGTAGTCTCATGAATCAGCCGCCGTTCCTTTGGAACACCGTCTGAGCACTCTTGTCATGAAGTTAATTCAAAATGGAATGTTGATTGCTCACAAAACAATGAATGTAATTAAATTCGTGATCTTACGCCCACACGTATTTGCTATATAAATGTACAAATCGTCAAGCGGAAGGCATCTCTCTCTATTTGTGTTTCGCTTGTGGTGCTAAATCTGTGCCCAAGGACCCCTGGTGTTGGCTTGCTTATAAGTAAGGCATGCGTAATGATTATCCAAATGCGTTGAGCAAAGTGCAGTTCTTTGCTGCCTCCAAGTTCATCACCTGACTGGACTTCTGCAATCTAATTGGTCAAGACGGAATTCCGTCTTGGCACATAAAACTATGACAAGAGTGCTCAGACGGTGTTCCAAAGGAACGGCGGCTGATTCATGAGACTATGGTATCAGCACATTTTATAAGATTTACATTAAGTACAACTACTCACACATTTGTGGCATTCTACTCTCTAGACTAGCTGTAGCTATATGATAATTATTGTACTTGTATGAATGAAATACAAACAGCAAGTAGGAGGACAAGTGCATGAGCAAATCATAGATAGAACAGTAAGAGAGATTGGCATAGCCTCTGCATGCCTGCTGGTCTGGTCCTAGTCGGGCGCCGCCGCCCTCTACCGTTGCCCGGAAGGAGGTCGGGAATCAACAGTTTTGTTCTGCTGGTGGAATTCCACCAGCTCCAATCAGATTGCAGTATCTCAAGTGGTTTGATCACACCCACTCAACTTTACCACGTGTGAATTTTGCACACGTTGGATTGACTGAGAGGAGTGGCCAACACCCACTTTAATAAATGATATCCATCGCTATTGGCTAGCACCCACATTGAATGAATGATATTCATGATACTATTGCGTAACAGGCCAGAACAAAACTGTGGATAGGCTTGATTCTCGACCGCCTTCAAGGAGGGCGGCGGCGCCCGACTAGTCTGGTCCAATGCCATGGAGATGGAGCCACCCTTGGTATAGTCTTGATTCGGCCTGGTTTAGAGGCAAAGCCAGTCCGAGTTAGCTCTCTGTTCGTGTGTATTTTTAGATACTTACGGTCTACCCTTAGCTTTTACTCGCCTGTATGAACTTTCATAACAGATCAGTCAGGTAGTAATAGTGCTCTTATAAATTGACGCAAAAATAATCTATTAAATTACTCACGGTTTTAATGCCCTCTTGTCTCGTTCATGCATCTTTATAAACATGGCATTCTTACACAAAAACAATAGCAATAGAATTAATATTCAACACAGCAGACTTCTTTGAACCTGCAAAAGAGAAAAAGCTGACAGAATAAAACTCCCTAGCCTTAATTACATGCTGAGCGAGCAGCACAGCATTTTATATGAGTTTAGTAGATTTGGTGGAGCCAGAGATAGAGTAATAGAGGGATTGGCAACAGGAGTAACTCACGTGATCATTTCACATTGATTTCATATTGATTTCCTCTCAACCATCCTTGATGCACATTATTTCCCGGCACAACGCCCGCGAAACGAAGTAATATTACTTTTAGAGTCTCATGAGACTTTAGAATTGCGTATAGTAAGGCTACACGTGTCCTGTGCTTTATTTAAAGTGAAGTCCAAGCGTGGAAGAATTGACTGTGGTGCTCTAGAGCTTGAAAACTAGTTATTATTGGTCTGTGCCCCCTTTTAAGAAGCACTGCCGTAGCCAAATGATGTTTTGCCTACATATCCTGCTTATTTGTGTCTATGTTGACGAACTGGCCTGCATACATTTCCTTGGTTAAATCTCTTTTGTATGTTTTTTACATTTATAGCTAAAATGGAGGCTGTAAAAGACGAGAAAGTGTTATATTAGTTTGTTAAGAAGCACTGCTGTAAGCCTGTGATGTTTTACCTACATAATTATCTTGTTTTGTTGTGTCTCTGTTGATCAACTAGGCTGCATAAATTCTTGATTTTGATTTTCTTAAGCATGTTTTTTTACTTTTAGCTATAAATGGAGGCTACAAAAGATGAAAAAAAGTCGATGACGTAGCGCATCACGGATAGTCACATTATTTCGACCGTTGCCAATCCCTTTCCTTACTTTATCTCTGGTGGAGCCAACCTCCTCTTGAGAATAGAAGAGTAAAGTGCACCAAATGACCTCTGTGGTTTGCCTGTGTCCATTGTCACAAATGTACAATGATTCGTACATACATTGGACACGCCATATACCTACACCTGGTCGACAATTTGTTTCACATGGGCATAGTTATACGCTGTATGATGTCACACAACGCTGCATTTACCTAGCATCACGTGAGGCATTGCCTATATTCCTTTGTTTCATTTCATTTTTTCGTTTATCTATGCTCAGACGGCCACAACAGTAATCGACGACAAAAACTACGGAAATGCTTCCCCGGTTGTCTAATAACAAGGCTAGAGCTCTTCAAAAAAAGTAAGCAGCTATCTGTGTTCTACTGCAATGTTGTATATATACCATTTTGTTTTTATCCTTGTAGAATGAATTAAAGAAGTAATGAAGTAATGGTGTAATTGTGTTCACCAGCTAGTGCAACCTCTGTAGACAAACACATGTGTATAATGATGACACCTAAACATTATAGGATGTGATACATACTTTGACCTTTTAATCATGCAACACTGTAACTTAGGATGTGACACTTAAACCTTTGCTTACGAAGAGACTTGCTCTCATGCTCAATGCTCTGCATCATACCTTTGTATATATACATGTACGTGTATTGTGTTTGTAACTATGTGTGGAATGTGTGTGGGCAATGTTGTCACATGGCAACTGTGCCACCAAAACAAAACATTATGTAGACAACCCATGTGCATGTGGTATAGACTTGTGATTAATTAGTTGGAAGTTAGTGAGTAGGGAGTTCTTTCTTGAGTGCAGATAGGAAGTGAGTCCAGTATAGGAAGTGAGTGCAGTGTAGGTAGAGTGCATGAGAATCAGCATGGTGGTGCTCTTCTCTATATAATGAGCTAGATCTAGTTACTGCTATATTTAATATTTATGTACTGATAAATCTACACAGCTGGTTGTCTCACTATGAATTGCTTTAATTTGTAGCTAGCTAAAACTGCTAATAAAAGGTTAGACTAGACTACTATATACAATGTCTGCTGGCTCTACTTTGAAGAGTGTTGGTCTGTGGTTCACTCGACTATGGATGCTGATCTGGGAGAATGCTCACATCAGATGGAGGACTGGATCAGTGGGATGCTCACACCGACTACTGACTAGACTGCCTGTGAGTTGAATACGCCATAAACTAATTGCTAAGTTGCTGCTCCCTTCACCCAGTGCTTATAGGATACTCTTGTTAATTTTGTTAGAGATAGTCTTTCTACAATAACAATAATAAATTAAAATCATTGTTTAATATTGTTATTGTCCTTTATTTTATGAAAAATAGATCTACATGATTTGTAAGGATTGTAGGGAACAAGATTTTAAGTTCGACGTCTGATGCATGCATGTGATCACCGTTTTGAGTTAACTCTGACATACTCACTTCATTTCTCCTTACAGATATTCTTGTTGATTGAGACAATATGGCCGCTCCTGCTGTTCCTTATTTTGATTCAATTGAGAGGACAATTCCCACCCACCCAAGAGAGTGACAGTACGTGTGTGTGTGTGTGCATTGATTGTATACAATGTCAATTTAACTGTCTTTTACCTGTTGCTGCATTGGGCAGATCATGGCAACAGTGGCTGTAATAATGTGGTGGCCTGCTAACACGTACTAACTGCAGGACATCCTAAATTTAACCGAATAATTTAGGAGATTCCCCCTTAGGTTATAATTATTACAACTTTCAAAGGGAGCGTGTGGTTGCATTTACTTTACAGCTGATTTTACAGCTGATTTTTATTGTTCTTTAAATACAGTAAACAATACGTGTTACTTGCATATGTTTATTGTGTTTTTGCTGTATAGGAGAAGATGTACATGTACATGTAGTAATTAACTTAGGATGTAGCGATGTCTGTTATTTACATTGTTGCCATAATCATATAGGAGAAGATATACATGTAGTAATTTACTTAGAATGTAGCAGACATCTGGCTACTGTCACGGTTAAGTTGGCAGTGTTCGGCCATTATACTGCTGTGCAACACTCAGGTTTTTAAACTTTTAAAGTGTTTAACAGCTGTTTTTTGGCGTAGTTATTGTAAACAATGCATCTTACTGTTTGTTGCTGTTATAGGAGAAGGTGTTAGCGTGTATAGCAGACATTATTTTGTCTATTTCGTCAGATTTCACAGTTGGCAGTGTTCGGCCATTGTATTACAACCCCCCTCCCCCTAACTATTAATTACATGTGCACAGCTCGATGCGAATCTGCCGTACAGTTGGTACGTACACTTAATATGTGCCTACTTATAGTTTTACTTTGAAGTTTGAATTAAGATACCGACTCTATTGTATAGCGCATATGAGCTACATGAACGTACTACACTGCCAGTAATACTCACTGCACATTGCACCCCCCACCCACACACACACACAGGTTTGTATCGTCCCTTTGCCCTACCCTCTGCTGGTACGCTACCATTCTTGCAAACACTGATCTGTGAACGACCTGACAATAATGATGGGAACGAGCAGTACAGGGACTTACCTCGCTATCCTGGTGCACCGTGAGTCACTTCCAAACACACTACAAAACAAATTACTCCGTCATTTTCTGTTCTTAGGCACAGAGGTCTACCATTATCTCTTTATTTAAAAGGCACAAAACAGCAATTATGTATTTTATTTCTGCTATAACGCCTGGAGCTGCAATAATTATTCTTTTTGAAACTCCTGATGTGTGTCGCACATAGTTACAGTTAACTACCCGCGTGATGTACGTACGTAATATCTGTTTCCGTTATGCTTTGGCAGTATCAACGATGTTTTCTCCGTACTTGATGAGTTTGGATCTCTCAACGGCACCCTCGACGGTTTCTGCTCGACCCTCTACTCTCTGTCCGACTACAACAGCACTGCCTGCGTCAACTCCGCCACACAGTCCTATCCCCAGTGTCAGCAAGGTGCAGTGTCTCTAGGCTGCATACATTGTACAACCCCCCACTTGTTGAACACACACCTGTTACACCTCTCTCATTGTATAGCCATTTGTTCCTGATTTTAGTTATACAGTGAGCCTGAAATCATTACGTACAGTACAGTACAGTACAGTGCTGTAGATGCACAAACACATTTGCTCGCATGTGACATGCATGTGCATGCATTAATTAGGGTGGAATGTACGCAGCCACGTACAAGCAGACTGTATGAAATTACAAATGCAGCATACATAATTATCACACACATAATCTATATAGCACATGTACTGCATAATTATTATACTGTCATCCTGCACTTGTTTCGCGCATGTGGTCAAATATCAGGTGTTAAGTACATACATGTACTGTACCCTCATTCCCAAAATTGTTACAGCTCTCTAGAGATATATATATTTTTTTCCACATAACCCTCACACACACACACACACACACACACACACACACACACACACACACTCATTAGATGTGGTTCCTCTGACGTGTTTCCTTGCCGACTCGACAAGCTTCCAGTCTTACTTGACCTCTGACCTCCATTTCTCCACCCACCTGGCTCAGGGAATAGTGGGGGCCACTGTCGACACCACAGCCATTGTAAGGAGCTAGCTACTTACACGTACATGTACATCTACTGCAGATTGTCACTTCAAAAGTATTTCAAACTTAAGTTTTTGAACTTTCAAACTGAGGATTAATTCTCTCTGAAACACAACAGTTTATAAGTAAATAATTTTCTTCAGAGAGCATGGGAGTTGCCGTTCCGAGGTAAACGGCAGCTACCCTCCAGGCTGCAGGACCTGATTGATATCTTCTCAGGAGGTCAGATCACCCCCACTGAACTGAGGGACCTTGAGTGTGCGGACAACGGAACTTTACTGAGCACTTTTGTTCACTTTCAGAATGTCACAAGAGTGAGTTATACACTATAGCTTGCAAATGTATGCATTTATCAAGAATGACTTGTTACCTTTGTCATAATCTATGGTATGTGTTTGTAGGAAGAAGTGGCTGCTGCGGTGTGTGCTCTGAACGATAGTCAACTTGACAGTCTCTCTCAACACCTTCAACAGCAGATCTCTGTGGTGAGTGATTTATGCAAACTAATGTTCATGCAGGGCACCACATGTGCATGCGTGAATAAAGATAACTTTTATAATTTGTTTAAGCTCAAAGCAAATACTGAGGAAAGAATGTATACACATACACACTTCACACACACACACACACACAACACAAACAAAGTACGTGTAGCTTACCCGTACTATAACGCCCACTCACCTCACACACACACACACACACAGCCACAAGAGTGCAATGTTGCCGACACACTAGGACTCTCAGATCTCGCCACTCTGGAGAAAGCACAGACTCTATTTACAACATACCGCACATTCATGGCAGATGGACTCTTTGATGGTCTGTCAAGCGTACAGAAGTTCAGCTATGAGAACATGCAGCACATCTTCTGTGGCATCAATGAGACGTACAGTTCTCATGTCTTCTTTTATAAAGTCCTCGATCTGCTTCGAAGTAAATAATTATGTTCGTCTGTTGTGTTTTGCTCGATCAACTTCAATAATTTATTTAGTACACGTACGTATACATGCATCATCAATTTACATTATAGAAACCTACGTGTATATACTGATACATGTTATTGTATATGTACATTTAAAAGTATGCAAGCGTGGGCTCTCAATGTGAAAACATAGCCGTACATTTCAAATGCTTATTTTTTTCTGATTTGGTCACAAATACATGACATACAATATGCAGCTGCTGATTATAACAGAAGATTTGGTGATAATACAATGGGAAAAGTGGCGTTGAAGATCCTCTACACACCTGACAACGACCGTACCAGGAGCATTGTGACAAGAGCGTCAAAGATAACACAAACTTTTGCTTACGTCTTGAACTGGACACAAGAGATTATCACATGCTCCGATGCATTTCTGACCAACTTTCCACCTGACTCCCCTCGCACTGACTCCATTCGACAAGTGATCGGTTGGTTTGCTTGTTGCTTCTCAAATAATAATTATACATTACCTAATAGGTATTGTGCAAATAGTTAAGTATCCTTTGAATGGTTGTTGCGCTATGTAAGCCAAAATTGTATGTGCTTAATGTGTGCATAAAGTATAGCACCAAAAAGAAGTGTCAGTTTACGTGTTCAGTAATTATTAAACTGACAATCAAACTACAATTGATTCCTCCGTGTAGATGCGTTGCTAGGTAACGAATCAAGTCCAGTGTCTCCACTTTTCCAATCCGAGCTGGACTATATTCGTCAAAACCTCTCCCAGTATATCGACACCTCCAGGTCGGCACTAGAGAATGCACAGAGCCTGCTGGATCCAAATGCCCCAAGCAATATCTGGGTGATTGTCGCCAAGGTTAAAGATGTTGCGACTGTTGTACACGGGTTGCTCGATCTATTCGATTGGGACGTGTACTACCCCATGGAAGATGAAGGTTATACATTTGTCTTACTATCTAACTCTGTTGGCCCACATTTTGAGACGAGTCGAGCATTCAAATCTCAGAAAATATTTCTGAATTATTTCTAATAATGGCATGTTTAGAGTTAAAATGAGTCAAAGGGCATTCAAAAGCAATTAAGTATCTACTGGTTGGTGGGAAATGGGGTCTTTATTAGCTCGATGTCCTAAAATATTTTGTGAATGATTGGTGTATGAAATCCTTACAGCTTCCTTGGAGTCTGTTGCCACAAACTGGAGTCTCGTGTCAGACTTAAACATCACTAGGGTGCTGGCAGGAGTGGTCTTTGAGGGGCTGGATGGGAATAATCCTTCGATCAGGATACGTATGAACGAGAGTGACGTCATTGACACCTCTACACTGACGGACAAGTGAGTGCATGCGTTCTTTTAGCTGTGTATACAATTAGAGCAGTAACCCCAAAACTGTGGTTTTTAAAAATTCCCTTCTTTGTTCAAATTGTTTCTTCACTTACTAGAACTTGGATCCCTGGTCCGAAGTCGTTCAGAAGTGGATCCTACCACAGGGAGTCGTTCCTGTTCATCCAAGACATGTTAGAGCGAGCTATGTCAGAAGAGATGTTGGGACACTCCATATTAGCACCCGGCCTCTACATGCAGCAAATGCCCTATCCGTGCTTCCAGTATGACACGTACGTTGCACTAGCTACTGTAATATACATGTCAGAGGAGATCCGACACGAGCACTTCGATTAAGCTAAAATTGAGTTAATTATAGTTCTATGCAACAATGACTTTAACGTTGAATTTTGCACGTAATCAAGCCTCATCGAGGTACTTGTGTCGTACCTCCTTTGAGTACATGTACGTAGGTCGTAACTACTGAGTTACTAGCAGCAAGAAGCATGAGCTTTTTTTTTGCATGTCTCAGGCTAGTATAGCCTCTAAGACTATACTAGCCTGTATAAAGCCATTTCCGTTTGTGATACATTTATGTAGAGTGTGTGTTTTACTTTTCTACTTATTATGTCTGTATTGTAGTCACCCTACGTATACAGTTTGTATAAACAGTTCACACGCAATAATATATTCTATACTACCACTGTGACCCCAAAGTTTCCATAGCATGTGTTGCACTCGTAGACCAGACCACCTCTTAATTACAGCCACTGTTGGTGTGCCCAAGGCAGGGGTGATTAGGTTTCACTGTACTGGTACTACCGTTTGAAAAAATAACCATACATGCAATTCATTTACCTTTGGAGAGCATGCATGAACACTTTCCATCAAAATTAGTGTTGGTTGTCTCCATCCAGGTTTGGATACTCATTGGAATTTGTGTTCCCTCTGGCCATGCTTTTTGTGTGGTTGTTCCCGGTTGCCATGACGGTACGTGGGGTGGTCCTTGAGAAGGAAAGTCGGCTCAAGGAGTACATCAAGATGATGGGTGTGTCTGACACACAACTCCACCTCTCAAAAATAATCGTATCAGGTGACCTTCGTAGCTACTAGGTTTAAGGTTTAAATTTTATGCTGGAGAGACTAGCACACAGTTGAAACAGTACTTAGATTGGTTGATTTAATTGTAGTTTGTATCCAAAGTTACCCTGTTTTCCCCCTGGCCTCTAGGTTCTGTACTTCTCCTGTCAGTGGTTCTAATCACCATCATGCTCAAGGGGGGCGGAGTCTTGCCGTTCACGGATTGGTCGATTCTCTTCCTCTTCCTCAGTGTGTATGGCCTCGTCATGTTAGCTCACAGCTTCCTCATAGCCAGCCTCTTCAACAATGCCAACCTTGCAGCCTGTGTCTCATCTCTGGTCTACTTCATGGTGCTTTTCTTGCACACTGCACTCGTGTTTGTCAGTAGCCTGTCATCCTCCGCCGTGACACTGAGTGTGAGTTAGGAACCGGGGTAGGCATACGGAGAAACCTCTAAATGTGGACTGTTTTTGGGACCTATGAAAGTGTTATCTTTACATGTATATAGGTGTTCTGCTTACAGAGATAACTATAATTATGTCCTTCTATTTTGCTAATTGTGTGCATACATGTACAATGTAAACGGTATCGGTGAGTCCCACGTTTTCCTGTCGTTTAACTGGTATTATTAATACATATGCACTGTATTTCATTATCAAAAAGATTGCTCTCTGTTAATTCTTGACTTCCACTATTTAACCAAGAGTTTTCCTCTGGGTCTGCCACCCCCATGTACATCCACAAATAGCCGTTTCAAAGATTATTCCATTCCCCTCTCCCGTCCTGCAGTGTCTTTGGGCCCCCCTAGGGTTTGCGTTTGGCTCCCAGCTGCTCATGACGAGGGAGCTACAACAAGTGGGCGTGACTTGGGCCAACATCAGCGAGTCCCCCGGGGCAGATAGTGAGATCTCCCTCGCCACCATCCTCATCATGCTCTCAGTAGACACTCTCCTTTATTTCCTGGCTGCTTGGTACATCGAAGGTGTGGCTCCCGGTCGCTATGGTGTTGCCAAGCCACTATACTTTCCGTTCACACCCTCCTACTGGCTTGGGCAAAAGGGACGCGATTGTAAGAAGGATAGTCCGAGACGCCATAGACTTTTAGACGAAGGAGACTCTTCAGACTTGGCGTGTGAGGAGAACCGTTGTGAGGAAGAACCTGCTAATTTGCCGTTAGGAATCTCTATAGAGAACCTGACAAAGATATATCGTAGTAATTGTCGGCGTAAGAAAGTGACAGCTATCAAAGATCTCTCTCTCAACTTCTTCGAGGGTCAGATCACAGCTCTGCTCGGGCACAACGGAGCAGGAAAAACCACCACCTTGTGAGTACTTTAACTATTAAACCTTATGAGTACTTTAACCTATACTCTCTCAACTTCTCTCACAGATCGATTCTGGCTGGACTGTTTGAGCCAACTAATGGAACTGCCAATATCTATGGCAATGACATACGTCAACACATGGACCTGATCCGACAAGGTCTGGGAATTTGTCCTCAACATAACATCCTAATCAGCGAGTAAGTTTTTCATGTCCTGTACAGCTAGTATCATGTGATAATCATGTGATCATACACTTGCAGACTAACTGTGGAGGAGCACTTGCTCTTCTTTGGACTACTGAAGGGACTCTCTTGGAAAGAGTCGAAGAAACAGACACCAGAGTGAGTTGCATGCCCTCAGGCACTGTACTTTATCAGTGAACCTTAATTAGCTATAATGTTTACTGCTACTTGCCTTAAGATACGTCTACACAATGATTACTTTATTCCTCCACACACACACAGATGGCTGTCGAAGGTTGGCCTTCTCTCCCACGCCACCAAACTGGCCAAGCACCTCTCTGGAGGCATGAAGAGGAAGCTCTCCATCCTTCTAGCATTTGTGGGCGGGTCTCGCACCATTATCCTGGATGAGCCGACTGCAGGAGTGGATACGTTTGCACGACGTCAGATCTGGGACTTCCTGTTGAGGAACAGAGACGGGCGGACTATCATCATGTCCACCCATCACATGGACGAGGCAGAGATACTGGGTAAGAGACGGTTAGTTACATGTAGTGCTATTGAATCTTATGGCTATTTTCATGAACAGTTTGAGTAGTTATTCAACCGTACACATTTTGCATACATTTACAGTTTAGTAAAAAGTTTAGAATATGTAACACTTTAAGTACAGTTTCGTCATGTCACAGCCTCTCCCCTCAGTATATAAGAGTTATTCAGCTGTACATATACAGTATCTACAATCATGTAGAATAAAGATATTTGAGCAGCAATATTTACTCTCTCTCTCCCCTGGTTGTTGTAGGTGACCGTATTGCCGTAGTATCCAAAGGTTCTCTCATCTGCTGTGGTAGCTTTGAGTTCCTCAAACAACGATTTGGAAGGGGACACAAACTAACACTAGTCACAGCATCACAATCCACCACCCCCTGTGAGGGTGAGGATCCCCAGTGTGATCGTGTGGAGGCTGTAACAGAGTTTCTGGAGAGTTTTGTGACGAGTGTGACCCTTGATGAAGTGTGTGGGCGTGAGCTACGTTATCTTCTGCCATTTAGTGGAGCTAGAGCGAGTGTGCTGACTCAGCTGTTTCGAGAGCTGGAGGGAGCCAAGGAGCATCTGGGTGTGGTCTCATATGGACTAACGGCATGCTCCATGGAAGAGGTGGGTGGTTTATGTGGGCATAGATCAGTGTACAATATTGATTGTATCAGCCATAGTAGTGCATGTATAGCCTCTTGTACGTTTTTGTACAGAACTTTGTTTTTTGATTCGGATGCTTCATGCTGTACCCTATGTTTTTTTCTTTCACTCTCTGTTTCATTCTAAGCTCAATAGAGGTCGCCTTGGGCAGACAAAAAATGGCTGTAAGGTTGAAACACATACATGCTATATAGGAGATTTGAGCCTTACTAGCCTGACTGTAGTGTACACATGGTGGTGACTTTGTACACTTTAAGAAATTCTATATTGTGATGCACGTTCACGTTGTTTTCTCATACAGATCTTTATAGAATTGACAGAAAAAGATGATAAAGTTGCAGAGGACCAAGATACTTCTAATAGTGAAGCCAGTGTTGACCCAGAGACTGTGTCCATCGACCAGCTTGAAGAACCTCTAGTGGAAGAGTCTGTAGTTAATGTGGCTACCAAAGGTGAGTCAGACGTACAGTGTACATGTGTATAATTATTTAGGACTGGCTTTAGTAAAACATGTGATTGATTGCATGGTTATGTTTTGTTTATATAGCTTTAGGTAATTGACCGTAATAAAAGATTGTTCTATACGTGTACAAAATGTATTATTTGATTGCGATACGTTGAGTGTAAGATACTTTGTTGCCTTTTCGAAACAACACTAATCTCTATGCTTTATATGCTTTATGTTGTCTGTTTTGTGACAACCCTTCGCTATAATAGTGCTTCAGTTTGTATAACGCTTTCTTGTAATCTGCTCCAGGATTTGCGAGGCTCTCGTGGCTGGCTCTGTGGTGGACCCAGTTTGTGGCCCTCATGGTCAAGAGGTTTCACTACACCAAGAGGAGGGTCCTGGCTCTGCTCATTCAAAATGTCCTCCCTGCTGTTGTAATTGCCATCACTCTGCTCGTAGCCAGAAGTTTGCAGACTGTCAACGACCCTCCACCACTTGAACTCTCCCCTGAACAATGGTTCACTGTCAACAGAGACAATTACATGTTCGTGGCGGGTTACAACACTAATGAAACCAGCCAGTACATCGACACCTTTTCCCGACCGTGTGGCGTGGGTGGACACCGTACATCTGACGATCCCTCGGGCTGTTTCCAAGGCAACGGTCCGTATACAACTAACCACTCCTATACCTGTGACGGCAACCCACCTCTCCAGTATTCTTGCACTTGTGGTAACGGAACCAATCTCGCCTGCAATGACCCGGGTTCATTCCCAGATCAGACTCCACTATGTTATAATGGAACTGGAACCGGATCTAGAGTACAGGACATGACTCAAGCGTTCGATTCCAATAACCCTCGAGTGGCAGATGAGAATCTCGCCACATACCTACTGCACAGCAAACAGTCCTTTGTACAACGTCGATATGGAGGCTTGTCGTTTGGTTACGAGAGAGAGGAGTTTGACGCTTCGTTGGATGCAGGGGGTGGTCCATTCCTGGCTACCAGAGCAGCTGCGAAAGTGTGGTTCTCTCTGAAAGGTTATCATGCCTCACCCACGTACATCAATGTGGCGAACAATGCTCTGTTGAAAGGCCACCTGGAACCAAGCAAACAGTCGCAGTATGGTGGGCTGACTATAAGTATATACATGTACAGTACATGTTCGTGTACATGCTGTAATTGGGTGATTTTGTGCACAACATGTTGAGGAGAGGCCATGGCACAGTAGTTTGGTGCTGCAGTGCTCTGCCTGCCTTGTCTAAGATATTGATTGGTTATTGGGCAATGGCTTCTTGGTACACATGCTTGTATGATAACTTTTGCTCATGCAATTACTTCAGTATACATTCATGCATGTACATCGAATTTTAATAGAATCTTGCTGTTTTGTAAAAGTTTAACCTTATTATTGTGTATTTATTCTTCTACAGGCTTCAAAACGTTTTCCCATCCTTTTCCCACCTCTGATTTTGATAAACAGTTGAGAGCAATATGGTGAGTTATATAAATAGAGTTATACATGTATATAAATAGAGACATTGAAGCAAAGATTGTCCGTGTGTAAAAACAGCTGCCTGTAGTTAGTAGACCAGCTGTTACATAAGTACACTAGCTCTAGCTCATTCTTCGTCTCTCCACAGGTCAGGGGGTCCGTGGTACTTGCTGCAAATATGTGGAGTTACGTTTTCTCTTGGTTTTGTCGTGGCTGGTTTTGTGCTACTCCTAATTGAGGAGAGATCCAGTAATGTGAAACACCTTCAACTGGTGTGTGGAATGAAAAAGGCAGTGTATTGGCTGGCTAACATCTCTTGGGACTTTCTGTGGTACATTGGCTTCACAATCATCACGGTAGCCATCTTCCTGGCGTTCCAAGATCCCTACTACACCCGGCCGGATACTCTCCCTCTGTTTGTAATCAGTCTCTTATCCTTTGGCCTCGCAATCACACCATGGGTCTACATTATCTCGTTCCTGTTCCAGTCACCGGCCACAGCCTACGTTGTGATATTCTGCATGAATTTTATGGGAGGATTTGGACTTGTTATCGTTGATCTCGTGTTTTTCTACCAGGATTTTTGGAGTGAATATCCTGTACCCCTCTACTATCTAGCGGCCATTCCCATCCCTGCACACAATCTGGCTCGTTGCTTGATGTACATTGGATTTGACTTCCCAATGAACAATTTGTTACACGATTGGGACCCTAGATTAGGTGATGTTCCGGATCCATATACAAGAATGGCTCCGTATTTTTATTCTCTCCTGGCTCAAGCTGTCTTTTTCACTCTGATTCTGATGTTGATTGAAGTGTGGCCGTACCTGAGGGGAGTCATGTGAGTCTTGTTTAATGATATGCATCAGTGAATATACATCGCGGGCGTACAGTAGAGAAACTACCTTTTTAGTCCTATACAGTACGTGCATGTGTCTCATATTCAAACCTGATTTCATGATTTAGTCTCATTTTGGTCCGCTAATTCTCTGCACTAAAATGTTGCTGCTAGGTACACTTTTTCATTCAGCCTATCTGAGAATGTACGAAGCATAATTATTTGTATTCGTACGAAGCTTGCACAACACAATTAACATTGTATAGGTGTCGAGTGCGTTCGTCCACGGCGTCTCTTCCGCTTCCACTTGACACAGACGATGAGGTCTGCAGCGAGAGATCAAAAGTCAAAGAGGGGGAGGGAGGGAGTGACATACTGACGATAGAAGACTTGTCTCGAGTGTACCACACTAACCTGCATCGGAACAGGAAGGTGGCGGTTAATCAGCTGTGTCTTGGGGTCAAAAAGGGAGAGGTGGGTCAACATAATTATTTTTAGCCACATGTGTACATTGTATTTACGTACATGTACATGCATGTAATTATTGTTAACTAATTGGTTTTGGCTCTATTCAGCAACCAACAGAAGAACTTGACATTATTGTAATTATGTATGTACATGTACATACATAATTATAATTATGTCATTGCACACACGTCTTTATCCCTTCTCTCAGTGTTTTGGTCTGCTTGGTGTAAATGGAGCCGGCAAGACCACTACCTTCAAGATGCTCACTGGAGACATTCGACCCTCCGCTGGGGACGCAATGGTAGCCGGTCACAAACTGTCCAAATCTCGTGGCCGTGTACAGCAATCAATGGGTTATTGTCCTCAAGTGGACGCTCTCATCGATCAGCTGACGGGTCGCCAACATCTAACTCTGTTCTCTCGGCTGAGGGGAGTGTGTGGGCGTGATATGAAGGGTGTGGTGCAGGGGACATTGGATAAGCTTGGACTGAGTGAGTATGCAGACAGACCAGTGGGAGCGTACTCTGGAGGTAATCGGAGGAAGTTGTCAACGGCCATAGCACTGCTCGCCCAACCTCCTGTAGTGCTACTCGATGAACCAACCTCAGGTGGGCCAGGGCAGGTGTTTGTATGACTTATAGTTATGTGTAACTATCAACTTTTTGTTCATGCATGTGAATACCTATATTGTGCAGAGAATTATATGTATTCCTAAGCCCTGTGTTTAGATCAAGGTTGTTTGCTGTTTTTCTGTAGTTGATTTAAAATTGTGCATTAATTTTGTTTAACTCCTATTACCCTCCTCTTTCTTTCAGGAGTTGACCCTCGTGCCCGTCACTTCCTGTGGTCACTGATCCGAGGGCTGGTGAGAGAGTCGACCCAGTCGGTGGTCCTCACCACACACAGCATGGCCGAGTGTGAGGCTCTCTGCTCACGAGTGGCCATCATGGTCAATGGAGAGTTCCACTGTCTTGGTTCTCCTCAGCAACTCAAGTCCACTTACGGCAATGGCTACAAACTAAAGCTGAGGGTGGCTGGAGAAGTTCAGCCTGTCAAAGAGTTTGTATCTCAGGCTTTTTCTGGAGCAATGCTCAAGGTATAGTTGTGTGCACAACATGCAGCTAGCTAGGTAGTGCAGAGCATATACTTGACATTGCGTTTGGGCCAATAATTATTATGGTGTAATTTTATGCGATTAATACTTTTCCGATTAAGCTATAGTGATTATTGTGTAATAGGAATTTATGCGTGTCGGCCAAAGGATACTTTATAGCTAAGCACTACAGTACCTGTATAATTTTATTATGTCATTGCCAAGCCTTTTTCTTGGTAATTATGGTCATGTGTTTTTAAACAAAATTTAATTTGTTAACTAGCATACCCAAAATTGATATAATGTACAGGTATAAGTAAGCACTATATGTACTCTGCCGTACTTGTGTAATTCAGTTGCAGTGAGAAAAAGTAATAGCTTTCACCCATTAATTTGGTAAATAAGTTCAATGCACTAGTAATAACATACTCACCTTTGTACGAGTCATGTGACTACCATCCCCTTGGCAGGAGGAACACTACACAACCCTACTGTACCAGCTTCCCACGTCAGAGGCTCTTTTACTGCACACTGTGTTTGAGACCATGGAGGGAGCCAAAGATACTCTCGGCATACTGGTGAGTGCATGGGGGGGATTCATGCATGGTCATGTGACCCTGAGGAGTGCCATTAGCTTTGACCCCAAATGACTATAGTGCGCTAAACTTGTAGTGATTCGTGCATACATGTCGGACACTGGCGAGTGGAGCTTCATATGGCCGGTCATGTGACCTTGAGGAGTGCCAGTACCACCACCTCGCAATCAATTTCATAATGTTGTCTGTGCTTGTATAAAACATTAATTAAAATATACAAGCACGTTGTGTACAGTGACTCTTTTAATTGGGAAATAATTCATGTTTGGTAACAATTAATTGTTTTGCAGCATTGTTTTTTAAAACGCAAAACCGGGTCTTTTCTCAGCTACTAAATAAAGTATTATTATGTGTATCTAGTAGACAATGAGTATTACATGTCCATAATATTGCTATAATATCATGTGACCTTACCCCCCCCCTCCCCATGCAGGACTATAATGTGAGTCAGACGACTCTGGACGATGTGTTCATCCACTTTGCTAACAGACGAAGTGAGGGGGCGGGGCTTGAATGTGGAGTGGAACTGCCTGACATCATTCCAAGTGACGTGAATGAGACTACAACACTGTAAAACTATTTTATTGCATAATCATCATCATTATAATTATTTATTATTACAGAATCCTCTGTATATAATTATATCTGTTCATTTGTTTGTTTGTTAACAATTATGACATAATTAATTTTATAAGTTTTGTGTGAGAACTTAATATTATTTTATTTCTCTATTTTGGGGGGTGGTGAGAAAACTTGCATGCAGCGGCGGAATTAATGTGTCTTCGATCTAGTCTTGTATACCTGAATCATCATGATCATGCATAATTATATATAATTGCATCATGGTATAGGTATGGTACGTTAGCGAATGTCTCCTAGTAATCATGTATAGGCTGCAGTATAATTATAATAATACGTTGTACCAAAACAGCTAATTTAAAAATTATTTGTTATTCTATTTGAGCAAGTACACAATTATATAGCAGGTATAATTATAATACATGCATATTAATTTTGGCAAAACAAGGCATGCAATATTAAACTGTACATGTGTATATACTTAATAATTATTACCGTATATATTATAATGGGAAATTTCCGTGAGGTGCAAAATTTCGCGTTTTTGAGGGCAGAGCATATGCAATTAAAAAATATTAAAACTAGGAGAAACTCCCACATACCGGTATTTCACATGCATGCTAGCTCTTGGTGGGTGTGGTTTCCTGGCATTGAAATCAAGGGTAACTTTCGTGGGCAAGCTGACCATGAAGTCAAATGAAATTTTTTACTCCCGAAAAAATCGCCGTCTTCGAGTTGAGCGAATTTTTTACTCCACAAAAGTCACCCGCTATATACGTATAATAATTATACCCTCCCAGAGGTACGTCTACGACACGCGTGCTTCGATTTAGCAATTAAATCGAGGCACGCGTGTCGTACCACCTCATCACCAAATTTCCTATTACGTACATGTAGCTAGTAATATTCTGTGTCTCAACTGCATATTACATGAAAGTCAGAATTAGAATGAGCAGGATTGCTTGCATTATTGTATTATTACAACTAGTATGCTCACGACTGCGAGACTTATATATAAGCGCAAGAGATCATCTGCCTCATGAAAGCGGTCACAAATTGAGCATAAAAAGGAGAGACATTGGCCAGATATAATTATAATAGGCCTTTAATCCATCCCCATGCATAATTATATGCACTCTTTTCTCGTAATATAATTTATGGTGGAATGTGAACTGGTAGAGATGTCTACATGTCCAGGTCCACCACTCATGCAGATTGGACCACCAGACCAATGGACCTGGTCCGGTGGTCCAATGAAACAGGCTATCGAATAGTATACAACTACCATTAAAACGTAAAAATTTCAATCGAAAGCTCGAGCTATATAAACAATCATGTGTACCTCTCTAACAAGAACAGTAATTTAATTATTATAGGACGGTTGCACATCTACCTCATTTGCTAACTAAGTGACTGTATGTGTTCTTTTTACTGCATCCACTCAGACACGGTTGAAACGTGAACAAAAACCCATCCTACAGTGGACAAATGTGGAAGAGCATCAATGTAGGACGGAAATATATTATCATAATTATGCATGCACATCACATTCTAGTACCAAAAGGCCAACTTGTTAACAAGAGGATAAGGAAAGTGGTTCATCATGCATACAGTGAATGCTAGAACCTGAGATCAAAGTGTACAAAACTCATTATACCTTGATAAGAAAGGGAAGATCTTTCCAGAAGGAGTAGTTGGGAACCACCTCAATTCCACGTGCACCCTTGACTTGGAACATGACGATTGAACCAATAATGAAGTACAGTATCACTGCTCCTAATACCCTACAGAGCATATACAGTCATGGGTGATCATGACTGACTTAGCAATTACGATTGTGAGATTTTATTAACTACAGAGATAGGGCAATCAACTCACACACATATTAAGACAATCCCAACAATTCCAGGAGATACTCCACCAGGTGGGATCTTGGCCGCGAAGACCTGTTTTGTATTAATCTCATGTTGTGAAATAACACTTACGTGGAATTATCCTAGTAAACTCGTATCTGATAGTAATACGGTCACTATATAGTGTACTACCAGCACTACAAATTAAGGCAAGAGAGATGACTGTACTGAGTATTGAAGTTCTTATGCAGTTCATAAACTATGCTCGAGTTCCCCATTATTAGAGAGAGAGGAGGGCAAGAAGACAGTACCATGGCATACCTTTGCATAGTACTATAAACCAGTACTTACATAGTCAAGTTCATTGTCGTTCACAGGATTCTCTCCAATGAACACAAAGGAAGGATTACCTTGTGCTGTTACTGTCACTGATATAACCCCTTTCCTGGCAAAGCATGCAGATAAAGATTATGACAATGCAATACACGTACGTACCTTTTATATGACGCAACAATCATTACGCTACGAAGCCTAGTCGCAGAGATATACGTTTGTACATTACGGTTATGCTTTTATATATGTATGTGTGTGCCTGTCTGTCAGTGTGTGTGTATAAGGTGCATGGCTACAATTCAGAAGTGGTCGCGGCTAATTCACGGTCCTGCCTCGAATCCAATGGCTACTTTAGTGGTTCTGTCTCGAGGAGAACGAATCATCATGCTCTCTTATTCCAAGTTAGAGTGGAATCAAACTTTCATTTGCCAAACAACATCCAAAACCTCATATCTGACCGTATTTTCATGTAAAAACCCATTAAAATTGTGTGGGGCTGTCATAACTGACCAGTATACAGGATAGTGCGGTTCCCACATTTCAAGGCGAGTATTGATCTAGCTAGCAATCCGGAGTGAAATGGCCGGTATACCAAAGTGACATAAATAATAAATAATAATCAGAGAGCCGCATAGAAAAACTATCGATAGCAAAAACGATTTTCCCAGTAACATGACTCGCATGTGATGAAGTAATCGTAAAATTGACTAGTAATCTGCTTATAAATGTTAACCTTGACATTTCTAGGGGTGGGGTAAGGGAATTGATAGTTGCAAACAATATGCGATCATGTGATACTAGCTAGTCGTTTGTGTTCAGCGTTTAGAGCTGCTCACTAACACTGATACGGAACGTTACTTCAATCTCTTCACAAAAATCATATAAAATAGAGGTTAATCCTCTTCACTTGCACTCGTTACTCACGAAATTATGTGTGTTGCGTAATGGACCCGCATGCAAGCTTGCGTGCAAGTCATCAATTATGAGCTATACTCACGTGTTTTTACTTTCATTTAATACATGCAAACGTTTGCAAAAATATTTCGGCAGTAGACAATCCACCCATGCATGGAACATTAGTTTATTCTGTACATACCTTGTTTTTTCATCATACGTATTATCTCCATCTCTGTACGTCACTGTGAATTGGTTTGTGTCAGATTCACTCGCAAAAGTCCAAACAACACTACTAGAAGCTCCAACCACAACATTTGCCTGGCTAGTACGGTTACTTTGGCAAATCTGTATAATTATTAATTTTAGTGGAAATGGAAGTGTGATCTCTAGCTATAATAATTTATGATTGTGAAAAACGTCCTTCTTGGATGTTAAGCAATTAAGCAATAGAGGAGGTCTGACACGAGTATACCTCGATTAGGCTAAAATTGAGTTAATTAGTCACATGCAACAATGACTTTAACGTTGGATTTTGCACCTGACCAGGCCTAATCTTAATCGAGATACTCGTGTCGTACCTCCTCTGGGTTTCAACTCACCACAACAGGCTTGCTTGTATTCCCACAGTCTATTTTGGCACCACATGGAGAGAACACGTAATCATACGTCATGCCACTGTCTTCCCCAGAAAAATAAAAACTGCATTTCGAAAAAATATTAGCCTTATATACAGTACATAAAACGCTAAAACGCTGAGAATGGAATCGCTGACATTAAAGAATTTGCAAGCTGCATGCGCTGTGCTAATGCCACTCAGCTTCGTTCAAGAGTATATTACATTGTTAATTTGTAACTTCCGCAGTAACCATAACTTCCGCTTTCTAATACTTAACCTGTGTCTTAGACCACTTCAAACTGATTACCATATACAGTAAGAGCAGGAGAGATACGGAAACTTTGTGGACTTCGGACAAACGTTTCATGGTGCTGCCACTACTTCACTGCATTATGACTAGGAAATAATTATGCTTTGTTCAATGCTGTTATAAACATACTTTAATTCTTCTAAATAATTATCGTATTGGATAGATAGACGTGGGCGTTCTCCAAAAATGTTGCACTGTACATGTTGGAACCCCCTTTTCTTTTTCCTGGATCTGTCACTGTGATGGAATTCAATCGCACGGTACAGAAACTTACAATTTGGTGTTTTTTCACACAAATCAAGCTTTTAATGTTCTACTACATGTACGTAGACTAATTTTCCTAGCCCAAGATTCACAATTTGATTCTTAATAAACTTACGGATAAGTGAACTTTCCCTCCCAGCTTACACCATTGCAATTGCAGGGATGTGTACAATTAGCCTTAAATTCAGCATTAACACTGGCTAGAGCTAGGACCACCACAGACAGAATCTCAAACATCATTTGGACGACTTGTCACTTCTCACTTGCACTGAACTCCTGGCCTTTCTTGCTTTTTTGGGGGGTGGCTCCCAGCTAGCTGCTCATTTTCTGGCCGCTTGGGCTTAGGGTTTTGCCATAGACTGAGATAAGGTGTTGCCACTCTAGTTTCACTTTCCGTCCACGCCCCTCCTTTGCCAGTGGTTCAAGACTCATAGACAAAGGAGACTCTTCAGACTTCAGACTTGGCGTTTAAGGAGGACAATTGTGACAGTACAGGTGAGGAGGTGAGGAGGAACCTACTAAGACTGATCTAAATCTAATTTGAAACCTAACAAAATGTGGACTACCACAGACAGGCACATGCACAGTAGACTCTAATTGTTGGTGTAAGAACTAGAAAGTGACGGCTATTAAAGATCTCTCTCTCAACTTTTTCGAGGGTCAGATCACAACTCTGCGCGGAGTAGGCAAAATCACCATCTTGTGAGTACTTTCCTACACGTATGACTCAACCGTAAGCATAGCTAGATATGCTGTAAGTAGACCTACACATGGTTTTTTCAGTTATGCATAATTTTGATGACGTGAGAAACAAGGAATCTACAGTGGAACCTCTGTGAACAACCACCTCCGAATAAAGGCCAGCTGCTATATAACGGCCAGGCACCCAGGTCCCAAATGAACAGTTTGTGTACAAAACAACCTCTCAACAAAGGCCACCTCTGTATAAAGGCCAAAACATTGTTCCCCAAAGGTGTCTGTTATACGTAGAGGGGTTCCACTGTACTTTGTGCCTGGTGGTATAGTAAGATCATTACAATTGAGATTTCTCAACCCGATAGACGCTTAGGCCATTGCTAGTGTTTAGTCTATTAGTCTATCACAATATGACCTTCAACTTGAACCCATCTCTCTAACTTCTCTCACATGTTACAGCCGGAACTGCCAATATCTATGGCAACGCATAGACCTGATCCGACAAGGTCTGGGGATTTGTCCTCAATATAACATCCTAATCAGCGAGTAAGTTTTTCATGTGCTGTGATAAGGAGCACTTGCTCTTCTTTGGACTCTACTGAAGGTACTCCCTTGGAAGGAGTCTAAGGAACAGACACCGGAGTAAGTCGCATGCCCCCAGGCACTGTACTTTATCAGTGAACCTTATTACAGCTATATACAAGGTTTACTGCTCTTGACTGTGTACATTTTAATTACCTTAAGGTGACATAATTATTTTCACAGGTAGATTTGTTTACGTTATTACACATTTTGCTGGTATAATTTTTTGTAAAATGTCGATCTGGATACATTAAACAAGAGGGCGGCCAATTATTTTGCGAGTACTAATTTTTGCGGTTTTACTCTCATTCGCAGAAACAGCAAAAATTAATACATGCAAAAATATGTCACCTTAAGGTACATGCATGTAGATAATTATAATTATAGAAGTGGGATTAAGTTTTGGGGGCAATAGTAAATTGATATCAGCACAATCAATACGTACTTAGGTACAGTAGTCTTGCTCTTGCATGTGTAATTATTTCCTCCACACACACAGATGGTGGCAGGAGCACATGTGCTCTTGATGGCGGCATGTTGAAGGTTAGCCTTCTCTCCCATGCAACCAATTAATGGCCAAGCATGAAAAGGAAGCTATCCAGATCTGTGTTGTCCAGAATATTGCTGTAATCATGTGATACTGCCCCCCCCCCCACCCATGACTATAGTGTGTGAGTCAGACGACTCTGGACGATGTGTTCACCCACTTTGCCAACAGACAAAGCGAGGGGGCGGGGCTTGAATTTGAAGTGCATGGAACTGCCTGCATGACATCATTCCAAGTGACGTGAATGAGAATTACCTGAGAATACACGTGAGACTATAATTATACAACACGTACTGTAAATTTTGTTTTACATTGCTTGTTTTGTTTTTGTATTATAAATTATTATGTCATCATAGAATCAATCCCTAATGTGATACTATAATTAGGTTGTGTGAGGACGTAATCATTTTACTTCTCTATTTTTGAGGTGGTAAGAAAACGTGCATACACATGCATGCAGTGGATCTTCTGGTCTTACACCTATACCCGATAATAACCTGAATCATGGATATGGTGCTTGCATCATGGTTTCCAGACAGCTCCAGCTTGGATAAAATGTCAAAACATTATTTTGTGAAAGTAGATACTAATAACTATAATTCGTCGCCACATTTAATTTACCACTAACTCAAGCTCCTAACAGGTTGCCTGAGAAACTGAATTGTCTGCTCACCACCTGTACTGCATGGGTGAGGTCATACCTCTGCAGTGGATAAATACACATTTCACTACCGCTGTATATATAATTATATAGATACACCAGACACAATCTATCCCAGGCCTATAGCTGGCACTTTCAAAAGATTAGGGTATTCAAAACAATACGGAGAGAATTCCTCGAGCATAAAAGAATAGTAACTGGTAAAAAAAGCATGAAGTACTCACCCCATGGACGCATTGCACTGTATGGTAAGCCTACTGTTCTGGATCCGATACATTCCCATGCACTCGTTTCACTTCATGAGGGCCCATACAGTGACTCTCTCACTAGTACTAAGTTTTTATAATACATGAAAACGAGAATTAGAATGAGCAGGTTTGCATAATCAGTATATAATTATCAGTAGGTCAATAATTGCCTTGCTAGCCAGAGAGGTCATGCATGATCGTAAAAGCAGTCGCAAATCTGAGACATTGGCCAGTAAGCCTTAATTCCAATCCCATGCATACTCCTTTTTGTTTATATTATTTATGGTGGAAAGCGAAATGGTACAGAAAAAATTTCATTAGAATTAAACTCAAATAAACAATCGTAGGCAGGCAACTACCACAGAACAGCAGTATAAAAATACAAGTAATACACCTCACTTTCTCTAACTAAAGTGAACTGTACGTGTTCTTTTTACTGCGACACGGTTGAAACATGAACAAAACCCCATCCTGCAGTGGTGTGGAAGGGCATTAATGTATATAGGACGGAAATCAATTAATTATACACATCACATTCACCAAAAGACTAACTCAATGAAAGCACCGCAGGTGCTGATGCCTTGGTGAAGATGCCAGTTATGTAGCTACTAATAGCTTTGATAATTTTGCTGCATGCAAAAACTCACAGAGTGGGTAATGATCGACCATTATTATTGTTAAAAACGATCGATGCCAAAAGTTCAAGTCTAAGATTAATGGCTGCATTAGCAGAGCCTTGCAGCTCTCTTCTCACTCTTGCAGCTACCAATAGCTAGCGTTTTAGTGCAGAGCTAACTACTAAGTAGAGTAGCAACACTCGGTAAACAAGTTTGGCTACGTGCTCTTCTGAAAAGGCTGCAATGGCATTCCAAGTAGGCATAACTCGAGAACAAAGCATTATTTTGCAAATCCACGAATTAAAATCCAAGTAAACATGACTAGAAGCCTATAGAAACTCTTACTTGCACTTGATTCATCCTTGAGCAGCTGTAGCAGTCTACACACACAGACAGACAGACAGACACACACACAGACACACTACCGTATACCTCGCTTGCGCATGCGCACCGAGGCATAACAAGGGGATAAGGAAAGTGGTTCATCATGCATACAGTGAATGCTAGAACCTGAGATCAAAGCGTACAAAACTCATTATACCTTGATAAGAAAGGGGAGATCTTTCCAGAAGGAGTAGTTGGGAACCACCTCAATTCCACGTGCACCCTTGACTTGGAACATGACGATTGAACCAATAATAAAGTACAGTATCACTGCTCCTAACACCCTACAGAGCATACAGTCATCATATATCAATGGGTGACTTAACATTTACAATTGTGAGGTTTTATTAACTACAGAGATAGGGCATCGACTCACAAACATATTAAGACAATCCCAACAGTTCCAAGAGGTACGCCAGTATCACCAGATGGGATGTTAGCATTGAATTCCTGCATGTGTTTGTTGACAATCTTCTCATGAAGTACAGTATAGCGGGAAATTTTCGTGAGGTGCAAAATTTCGCGTTTTTCGAGGGCAGAGCAGTGCGAAAATTAAAACTAGGATAAACTCCCACGCACTGGTATATTTCACATGCAAAGCTATTAGTGGGTGTGGTTTCCTGACACTGAACCGCGAATAATTATTAGAACCCACGAACATGTCTGCTGAAGGCTCTAGAGCCAAATAGCAAAAAATGTCCCACGGTATACGGTAACACTAATGTGGATATTATAATAATTATCCTAATAAACTGGCTAGTCTGCATATTTTACTTCCAGCACTACAAAACAAAATTTACGTATGTTATGTTTTTGGCTTATGACGACTGTATGAATCAAAGTTGCATACTATAAACCATTACTTACATATTCAAGTGCAGTGGTCAGGGTAGTCTCTTTACTGAACACAAAGGAAGAATCTTGTGATGTCACTGTCACTGATACAACCCCTTTCCTGGTATAAAAAGCATGCAGATCAAAATTATGATAATAATTATGTATGAATAATTATTGTACAGAGCGAATTTTTGCGGCATTTAAATTTCGTGGAATGGCCTTTAAGGTTAGGATATAGTGTTTCGCCCACGCAAGAAAGTGGGCGTTCCCGCTCAGCATCTGTACAGCAATTTTGGTAAAGCTAGCTACAAAACTTCTGCGTCAGTTTTCTACCTTCTTAGCTGATGATCATGTCCTATTTAAGCATGATCTAATTAAACAAAGTGTGGGGCAGGGCCAGATGTGTAGAGAATCAAGACTCTGCAGCTGCAGTGCTCACTTTACTATTTATTTTTGGTTCATTTTTGCGTATTGATAGTACAAAAGAGCAGATATGACAGAACAAGTATCACAATAAAGCATTCTCGTTGAATAGATTTCATGTGTTGACTGCTTACCCAGAGGAGGTCTGACGTGTGCACAAATCACTATAAAATCAGTGCATTGATGTCATTGCGGTCACGTGAAAACATCCAGGACAATTACACTAGCACTTGTAGTGATTCGTGCACGCATGTCGGACCTCCTCAGCTGTTTACCGGAAGCAGCTATAGTCGCAGAAGTACTATACAGTTAAGGTTTATGTGCTTGTGCGTGTGCCTGTGTGTGAATGGCCCTGAAGGTTCTGTGGTCAAATTATGACTTCATTAATGCTTTATGTGATTAACTGGTATGCCAATATGTCTTACACTTCTACACGTATAATCATAGTTGGTAGGAGATTTATCGCTTCTAAAGCATAATTATAATTATAGCTTTTATGCCGATGTATGGCGCTATAAATTATTAATGCCATAATTCAAGAAGGGGGGTATACTTTTCATTGGGGTACGTATACTTTTTTCATTAGAGGGTATATACTTTTTATTATAAGAGAGTATACTTTTTAGGGGGAACATTTTTTAATAGGGCTATATATATCTTCTAAGACTGTGCATTGACCTCGAGAACAAGTCGCTCACGATATCAAGGCTAGTACAAGAGCACTGACTTCTGACTGTGTCTGCTTTTGAGCAGAAATGGTGAATAAAATTTGACTCCCTTCCCTGCAAAAAACGTTTTAAAATTTGCAGACACTCTCTTTTTTAAAACTAGGCCTGAAATCCTATTAGTGACCTTAGTTAAATAAGGTCCAACTTCCTCTGGATTTCTCCTGTGTACAGGTCAATAGTCAAAGGTCTTCTGGAAATGGTCATTGATTTTATCCTTAAAAAAGTAGTGTTGACACTTGGTTCTACCTTTGATTGATGGCCATTGCTGAATTCTTTTAATTTATGTACTGTGACTGGCCATTGCTGAATTCTTTTAATTTATGTACTGTGACTAAGTCACTCTGACCATTGATTTTGATAAAAGTACACCCCTACTGAAATATTTTCCCTCTAATAAAAGCACACCTTTAATTAAGAAAGTATACCCCCTTGAGATAAAAAGTATACCCCTATTGAATAATGTTCCCAAGTATACTCCCTTAAGAAGAGTACCCTCGTGATAAAAATATACCCCTCTTGAATATGGCACTAATAATCATAGCGCCATACTCGGTGCGCACACGCAAACGAGGTATACAGTAGTTTGTTTGGGTGTGTGTGTCTGTGTAGACTGCTACAGCTGCTCAATGATCAATGAAGTGCAAGCAAGAGTCTCTGTAGGCTTCTAGTCACGTTTTCTTGGAATGGATTGCAAAATAATCTTCGTTCTTGATATACCTAAGTTTTGCTTACTTGGAATCCCATCATATCGCAGCATTTTCAGAAGAGTATATATAGCGAATTTGCCCATAATTATATCTGGGTTGATCCTGGGATGGTAGCATGGTACTTAGTACTCCCGGGATACTTGGATAAGCACGTGGCTATACGCCTGGTCATCCAGGGTTGATCCTGGGATCCCTATATAGTGTCTATCCTTACTATGTGTTGATACTTACGGCTGTGGTACACTTGTGGAGAAGCATAATTATAATGCTGGGACATCATAGAATGATTCAATAATTATTGTACATACTCTGGGCAATTTGCAACTTCGATTATACATGGACAGTGTCTTATGGCGTCTTTGGACATGGGTGCAAAGCTGCACTGTTTCTGATAATAAACAGCCATTAATTGTGTTTTTCTTCGAATTTTGAGCATTTTTAGTAACCATTATGGTCAATCGCTTCCCACTCTTTCGCACCATTACATTCCCTGCACACACAATAGTGTATGGGTAGGTAAACTTTAAATGGGCTTCATTTGGGTGATTGCTAGTCTGTTTGAGTATTATACAGAAAAACCTCGATTATTTGGCATGGCAATATTCTCTGAAAATGGATGTGTCCCTGAATGTGCATGCGCAATTAACAGCTGTTACCATGGACACAGGCGTGTGTAGATGCCCATGTGCAATAATAGCTGTTACCATGGACACAGGCATGCACAGATATGCGAACCTCAACGAATTTTATTCGTTGAGGTCCTGGTATAGGAAAACCCCAAACCAAACTTGTCTGATAACTCTTTTTAGACTGCTTGTTATAGATACTTCTTTTTGTGATTGAATTCTGTCTTCAATACTTATCTCACAGACTACTGACTATGGTCTATGACAAAGGTTTGCTCCCACTGGGCCATTTAAGACGATCAGTATGCACTTTTAACTGTAGACACCCCTTTCTTGTGAAACAATCAAAGCAACACTCTAATACTTTTGAGCGAAAGCAAAAACATGGTGAGAGGCATTAGCACAGCGCACGCTTGCAACACTCGCTAATAATTATAATAGCTAGCTAGCAACTTCATGTCGTAAAGGTTTGGCGTCTCCACCGAGGCATCAACACCATTAACACGGAATGCATTCATAATAATTGTGAAATGTTGAAATTGAGTAAACTATGTATGACAATGTTATAGCAACATTAAGAGGGCCATTCTAGAGACTTTGTAACGTCTTCTAAAAAGTTATACATACGTATTGATCTAGCTAGCAATCTGTGTCAAGCGAAATGGCCGTTACATCGAGGTGACCGTAATTCAAAGGAGCCGTATAGTTAGCAAAGATCGAGTAGATAAGAGAAGAGTGTCGAAGTGTATCGATACTAAGCTGTGCACAACGTAACATGACTCGTACGTGATGAAGTATCGTAAATTACTAGTAATCTCCTAGTAAATGTTAACCGTGACATTTTTAGAGGCGTGGAATTAATAGTTGCAAACAATACGACATCATTATAATTCCTTCCAGCCAGTTGTTTGCGTTTAAGAGGTCAGAGCTGCTCACTGGACGCTATCATTTCATATACTTAACTCACAGTTACAAATTATGTGCATTGCGTACAGATGCGTGAACGTTATCGATTGCAAGTTGCTCACATGCAATTGACAGGGTATCACATTACTACATGTATGTGGGGACAATTTCCGCGAGCGCACATTAATTTTAGCAAACATAATACTAATACATGTAAAATGCTTGCAAAATTATTTTGTGCACCTGGCAATAGACAATCACCCATTCATGGAACATTAGTTTATTCTGATGTTTACACATACCTTGGTATTGGCCCTACTAGGGTAACGTCAACTGTTTCATCTCCATGTCCGTACGTCACTGTGAAGTGGTTTGTGTCAGATTCATTCGCAAAAGCCCACACTACACTACTGGAAGCTCCAACCACAACATATGAGCCGGTAGAGTGGTCAATTTGGCAAATCTGTATGTTAATGAAAGTGTGATCTCTAGTACAATTTACTATTTAAAAGCTCGATCAACACAAAATAATAATAATAGTTTGTGACGAAGAAAAAACGTCCTTCTTGAATGTTAAACAACTACCGTATATCTTCTAATTTATCGGACACTTCTAATTACCCCAGACACTCTTTTGGGCAATTTTCGTTGTTCTAATACAACGGACACTACAGTACTTTAATATTACATCTGTTCTAAATATCCGGACAATACCTTGAAAAGTTGAGTTACCATTCATATAGACGGCAAGTAAGACTTAGAGTGCTGCAGTTAGATAGCTTTGAGTAGCTAGTTTTAGATAGCTAGTGCAACTATTCAGTCGTACCCTGTTCTATTAAACTTAGCTAGCTCGCATGCAGCTGCTTGCTTGTTCTAATTATTCCGGACACTTCGCATGCTCTATAAAAATCTGTTCCAATTATACCCGAACAATTTCCAATTTGCTGTCCGATAAATTAGAAGATATACGGTAATACCCATGCAGGTTTCAACTTACCACAACAGGCTTTTTTGTATTTCCACACTCTATTTTGGCACCACATGGAGAGAACACGTATTCATATGTTTGCTTGTTGGTGTCCTGCGACGAGAAGTTGAAACTGCATTAAGAAAGAATATGTAGCACAGCCATACATTAGCTAATACACACTGGACAGATTGGTCATAATTACTATTAGTTTAACATCCGACAGAAGACTTAATTGGATTTTGCCTCAAATCGCTGAGATTTAATGAAAGCACCGCGGGTGCTGATGCCTCGGTGGAGGTGTCAAAGCTACATAACATAAAGCTACTATAGCTACCGTATAGCGGGTAATTTTCGGGGGACAAAATATTCGTGGTTCAGCAATATTGAAGCATTTCATGGGTAATATTTTGCAGTTGGAGCTTGGACTGCCGGTAAAGGTAGGCAAGGTCGCTTTATTCGTGGCGTGGGTAAAATATTCGTGGTTAGACCTTCAACCATGAAAATCACGCCCCACGAAAATTACCCTCTATACGGTATATTAGCTTTTATACACACATTATTTTTTGCAAATTGATACTGTGCATGCAGAGAAGAGGAACTTAAGGAGTGGGTAATGAACGACTATGATATTGTTACTAGAACGCTAGCTATTGGTAGCTATAGTGCAGAGCTACATAAGTACTAAGTAGAGTAGCAACACTCTATATGGACAAGTTTTGCTACACACTCTTCTGTAATTATAGTATTCTAAGTAAGCAAAATAGGTAAACTCGAGAACGAAGCATTATTTTTCAAATCTACGAATTAAAAACATGACTAGAAGCCTATAGAAACAGAGCAGCTGTAGTAGTCTACACAGACAGACAGACATGCAGACAGACACATATACACGTATACCTCGCTTGCGCATGCACACCTAGAAGCTGTAGAGTTATCAGTGAAAGAGAATGGTATAGATTGATGCACGTAGATATATAGGCGTGTTCTATGTACAAAAAAATAATATTTATATTTATGGTACTTGAGAATAGTTCTCCCATAATAATATTCCCCACTTGGGGTCTGTATCATAGCAACTGGGTGGGGTTTAACTACCATAAACTCCCGCATTCCTCATAAACTCCCTTGCCTTGAGGGCGCACTGATTTTTTACTAGATCTACACAGCCAAAAAGAAGCTAGACACTTGTTGACAAGGGCAGGACAGAATGATGGGTGGGGCTCGCTAAACACCATGAAGGCTGGAGGAAGGGTGGAACTCACTGCTTGGACATTGAAAAGTTAGTGCGTAGAACTAGAAGCTCAACTCCTCCCTAGTACAAGTCCAGCACACTTCCCAAGAAACGAGCCGCTCGTACTACTCTCACAAAGCGAAAGGAAGACATCTAAGCTATAATTTGCAGCAAAAGCCCAGCAAACAAGCGGCTCCTATACTACTCTTAACAAAGCGAAAGGAACTTTAGGAAGAAGCCAAAGCTAGAATCCCAGCACTTCCATACATCCAGCTCCTCCCCCATGCAGCCTTGCAGCAAAAGCACAGCACACGGCCCAAAAAACGAGCGTCTCCTACTACTCTCGAACAAAGCCAAAAAAAGAAACTAGAGCTTCTCTCTTCCATTCTAGTTCTGTTATTATGTTACTAGACAAAGCATCTATAGCTACAATAATTGTTATGTTATTACATGTGTATCTTCTTGTAAATCATAATACAATGTACAATGTTGTAGTTTGTAGCCCAGAGCAATCTATAGTACCAGTACTATAGCTCATAGTTCCCTGCTAAATACACTCAAATGGGATCTAATTCAAATATAACTACTCGCACATTTGTGGATTCTACCCTCCAGACCAGCTGCACTGTACCTTATGATTGTGGTTACATGTAGTAGAGTTACCACCAATGTTATGATATGTCATGTAGTAACGTGACGACATGTCAACAACATTTTGGGGGTTTACTGACGTAAAGGTAAGGCTGTGTTTGGGGGGTTTACTGACGTAAACGTATACACAGAGTGCTTTTTCATGCTTATGTTCCTATAGATAAGTATAGCTAAGGCTGTGTATCTAAGTAGTGTGCTGTGTCCCAAATGGTCACAAATATGAGGTGAGTGGATGTTTAGCAGCAAAACTACTCGTAGAGACAGCAAAAAAACAATTCTCATGAATTATTCATGGGTTTCCACGTTAGAAGTAAACCTTCTCAGGTAACCAAGGACGGAAAGGAACGTTTAGGCAACTGCATTTAGAGCCAAAAAAGACAAGTAGCCAAACTGAATTTTTACACATTAAAAATCGTGTGCCGTTCATTGCTGGTCCCAGTCCTTAGGTTACCTGAGTTGGCTAAAACCGCATGGAAACACGGATGGCACCTCGACAGTGCTGCATTGCCAATCCCTCTATGCTCCAACAACCAAACGGTGCTTTTTTCCAACCACAGATAAAAAGTATGTGGTTACTACAGTTGTAGATCCTAGTCTTTGGTATTTACCCAAGCCAGCCGTGGGCACGGGTTATAGTGTAAGGCAACGTGTTTAAGTACTATGCACCTATCAATGATATGCCCCCTCCCCCCACCTGCATGGGGAGCGCCTGGGGGAAATGTAGTGGAATGGTCAACATCTTGATCCCCCATTGGGTGGGGATTGGTGGGGCCGGAATTGATCTCTTCAACGAGGGCAGCTATTGTGTACAAGTAGCTGTCATGAGTACTGTACAGGTAGCTGTCACGAGTACTGTACATGCGCGCACTTGAGACAGAACCAGACAGTTTTTATTGTTCTCTTTGAGGAATTTCTTGTCAACAAATAAAATTGCGGCCTACTCAACATGGGACCGGGGGATGGGGGTAACATATAGGGAAAGTACAGTTGATACGGCCCACAAAGGTTACTGATAATGTCACTTTTCCTACATCGCTCCAGGTGGGGAATATCATTGATACATGTAGGTGCATGCACTATAGATCTACAGCAATTTGCTAGCCAAGATTTACTTACGGATAAGTGAACTGTCCCTTCCAGCTTACACCATTGCAAGTGCAGGGATCTGTACAATCAGGCTTATATTCAGCATTGACACTGGCTAGAGCTAGGACCACCAGAGACAGAATCTGAAACATCATTTTGGACAACTTGTCACTTCAGTCACTTGTCACATGTGGACCGGATGCCAATAATCATTTTTTAGAGGAAGCTCAATTTCCTGTTTTGTCTTGCACTTTGGTTATCACTTGCCAGACAGTTGGACACGTGTCATAATTGGATTCTGGCAAAATTAATGTTCATCATGATAATTAAAATCAATGTGTGTATAAAAGCTAGCTATTACATGTAGTAGCTTTATGTTATGTAGCTTTGGCACCTCCACCGAGGCATCCGCAGCGCTTTCATTATAAGATTGTGTTACCCCAAATTGCTATAAGGTGCCACACAAATTTTTAATGTACGAGGGACATTGGCCAGTATAGGCCTTTCACTGGAATAGTTCTTGTGCTTTTGAAGTCATTATTCGAAGGTGTTCTCTACGGGAGGTATCAGGTTGTTTTACCCCAAAATGTGTTTAATAAGGTCAACTCTTGATAAGGTACAGAGGATTTTAAGTTGGTTGGCAGAAGCTAAAAGTTGAAGTGCACTCAACCATGACTACACACTGTGTGTTTCTTCCTACTAATGCAATTAGTGGTCATGGTTGACTGCACTTCAACTTCTAACTTCTGCCAACCAATTAACCTGAAATCCTCTGTATACAGAGACAGTAAACTGGTACTAACAAACTATAATAATTAATGGTAAAATGTCATGAGAATATATAAAACTACAGCTAAACAATCATGTATGCTACTATTTACTGCTCGCGGTATTGCCATATTTAGTAGTGGCATAAGAGGGCGGCAAGCGAAAGCGAGTGACCCCTATGGGCAGTATCGGCCACACATTTTTAATGTACGAGGGACATTGGCCAGTAGGCCTTCCACTGGAATAGTAATTCAGTTCTTGTGTTTTTGATCATTATTTGGAGGTGTCCTTTACTGGGAGTTATCATAGGTTGTGTTACACCAAAATGTGTTTAATAGGGTATTATAGAGACAATAAATAAAAGTAAACTGGTACTAACAAAACTTTTCACAACGTATATTAGCAAGTAAATACTTCCTTAAGGTAAATGAACTGGTACTAACAAATGTAAAAATGTCATGAGAATAAAACTACTCCAGCTACGTAACAATCATGTATGCTACTATATACACGCCTCTAACAAGAACAGCAGTATTATAATGGTTGCACCCCACTTGCTAACTAAGTGAACTGTATGTGTTCTTTTTAATGCATCCACCCGTACACGGTTGAAACGTGAACAAAAACCCATCCTGCAGTGGTGTGGAAGAGCATCAATTTAATTATGCACATCATTCACCATAAAGCCAACTTGTTAACTAAGGGGACAGTTCATCATGCACATGCTAGATTCTGAAATCAAAGCGTACTTATACCTTGATAAGAAAGGGGAGATCTTTCCAGAAGGTGTAGTTGGGAACCACCTCAATTCCACGTGCACCCTTGACTTGGAACATGACGATTGAACCAATAATGAAGTACGCTATCACTGCTCCTAACACCCTACAGAGCATACAGTCATCATATATCAATGGGTGACTTAACATTTACAATTGTGAGGTTTTATTAACTACAGAGATAGGGCATCGACTCACAAACATATTAAGACAATCCCAACAGGTCCAAGAGGTATGCTGGCAGGAGCAGTATCACCAGGTGGGATGTTAGCATTGAATTCCTGCATGTGTTTGTTGACAATCTTCTCATGAAGTACAGTATAGTGGGAAATTTTTTTTTTTGAAATTGGGCGTGCGTAAATGCGCCACAAAATGTTTGACCACACCCCTATTACATGCTAGTGCATCACAGTAGGTCTAGTTACATATTGCACATCATAATTATAGACAGTACTAATGTGATGATGTCATTATTCTATAAAATTTGAGGGGGGGGAGGTTCACCCCAGCCCCCCCCATTAGATGAAACCCTGACGTTCATTACAGCAGTTCAACACTCTTACTCTTATCTACTCTTGCATATATTCATACTCAAAGCAATGAGCCAGAAACTTGAGTCTCAAACTTCGAGTGGTTGCTACACTTTCCTTGGTTTTTTTATTATGAGATAAACGATCAGGAATACAAGAATGAACTAAAGTGCTGACTCAGCGGGTTGAAGAAGGTTGAAGGCGAATTCGAGGCCAACACTGTTTGCATAGCATATGTTCAGCCGCGGTTTAAATCGTGACCAACCTCCTCTGCATGGGTTACTATAAAAATAATAGTACTTCCAGCACTACAAAGGCAAGAGACAAAGGTAAAAGATGACTGTATGAATTGAAGTGTACTGAGTATTGAAGTTCATAATAATTAGTGCCATATAATTATACTATAAATACTTACATAGTCAAGTTCTTCAGGCATGGAATTCTCTCCAGAGAATACAAAGGACGGACCAAATTGTGTTGTCAGTGTCACTGATATAACCCCTTTCCTGGCAAAGCATGCATTATGATAATGGAATACTGTATAATTATATGTATGCTTGATCAGAGGCCGCGGCTACTAAATGGCTGGCAGAGGAGACCACTGTTTAAGAGAGGCGTTTATTAACTTCAGCAAATTTAACAACCTTTAGTTACCGTATAGCGGGTATATTTCGAGGGTATAAATGTTTGTGGTTTTCGCAGATTAGGCATGAACCGCAACATTTATAGCCGCGAATTTAATAAATCCACGAAAACCTTTCTAAAGGCATTTCCGCGAAAATTTATACCCTCAAAATATACCCGCTATACGGTACACTGTCATCAGAAGTTATTTTTACCAAAAACTCGAACTCTGCTTTTCAAAAGCACTAACAAGCTGCTACCGTAGATACCAGTATTAATATGGCTGCCACGTACAGAGACATAGCCTAAAAGTTCCACCGAGGCTATTATTTGAGTGCACACTCAAATAGTAGCCTCGGTGGAACTTTTAGGCTGCACAGCTTTTATACAAGAGCAGTCTCTAATCAAGCATATACGGTATATGTACAAATGTTTTATTCATCTATATGCCTCAGAGCCTAGTTGCAGAAGTACGTATATACGGTCAAGCTTTTGTGTTTGTGCGTGTGCCTGCCTGTCTGCATGCACGTAAATGCCTGCAAAATTGATTTAGGCGCCTTAAGGTGTTGTATAGGGAATAGACAACCACTCATGTAGTAGGAACATAATTATGAAGGATTATGGTGTTTACACATACCTTGGTTTCGGTGGGGTATCAAACGTATTATCTCCACCTCCGTACGTCACTGTGTAGTGGCTTGTGTCGGATTCATTCGCAAATTTCCAGGCAACATTACCACTACCGGAAGCTCCAATCACAACGTATGCACTCTCAGTAGTATCAGTTGGGTCCATTTGGCAAAGCTATATACTTGTAGTAATTTTAGAGGATATGAAAGTGCTATGTACAATTTACGAAAGCTGGACAAAAAACAATGGGAAAGATGTTCTTGAAAGTCAAGCAAGCAATACCCATGCAGGTTTCCACTCACCACAACAGACTTGTTTGTATTCCCACAGTCTATTTTGGCACCACATGGAGAGAACGTGTACGTATACTTCTTGCCGTCGTTGTCTTCCGACGAAAATATAAAACTGCATTTAGAAAGTAGAGTCATAATTAAGTTAATATAAAGTTTTCTGTTCTGTTTACGTAGTACGTTTTTGGTTTGTTAAAGTGTTACAATTTACCGTTGCCCCGGTACAAGTACATTTTGCAGATAAGTGTTGTAAAACAGTAAAACGAGCACGAGTATTGTGGCTAAACTGCATGGTTATGTCTAGCTGTATGTTTAGCTCTAGATCTACAACAAAGACATAAAACATTATCATTCGCTAGGTTCTTCAACTTTTGGACAATTGCAGTCGCTATGAATCCTATCTCTGCTCTGCAAGGTTAGAAAACGCTAGTTTAATAGCTAACAGCTAGCTGCATGCGGCCAGAGTACAGAGTATAGTCTAATCTGGCACTCTGAAGTTTGTTCACCTCTATATACCAGTCGTTTGGTTTGGCATAAATTGCTAGCTTGATCTTTACTGTACAAGACTCGCCCTGAAATATGGCCACTCGCTATACAGGTCAGTTTTGGCTGCCCCAAACTAGGTTTTTAATGCCTTTATTATGGGCAGATACGACGTTTTGGGTGTGGTTTGGTAGATAAAATTGTGGACTACACTTAAATAGAAAGCACAATGATCCATTATTCGAGAGAGAGAGAGAGAACCGAAAAATTAGTCATTAGATTCAAGGTAGAGTCGTTTTTTAGCCGCGGCTATTTTCTGAAATGCATGCAGCCACCTCACTATTCCGGCCAAACTGCACTGTCCCAAGGGTATGGAGCATGGCCCTGAGGTACACGCATAGTAGGTTCGAAGTTGTGAGTGATTCAACTGAGGTTACGCTATGTCAATTCCAATTCGCTAAGTTAATTCCATTTCGCTACAATGTACTTCAATTCGAGGGTACGGCAATTCAACTGAGGCTCGTCAGATCGCGGGTACGGCAGTTCGTTTTAGGCTATCACACTCAACATTTTTCGCCATTGACAATGGCATTGTTTACATTATAATAATACACAATGTAGGCCTACATTCATTGTTCCTGGTTGTCAATGTCAATCTATAGACTATTCTATTGACAATCAGCTTGCTCTGGGCATATACTATGAACATTGTAACTGTGTGATTTGACTGTCTGAAAACTAAGAAAAGTGGCTCTGTTTGCCAGACTCTCTCCCCTGGGAGGAGTCTGGCATCAAAACTAGATCTCTCTAGGGTTTAAAATGGATTTTCTCACACGTGGGGATGAGCGCGCATGCATGCGCATACATACACAGAAATAAGGGGTGTGTCTGTAAAAGGTCAAGTTCACAAAATAATGGCTACTACAGCTTAGCTAGCTTTACAGCTCTTTTCTGACTCATAGTAGCTAAACTAACAAAAGCATGAAAAATCGCTCTGTGTTACACTAGCTACTTGACAAAAATCAAGATTATATTTTCTTCGTTTCCAAATGAAATAATATACATAGGGAACCTGAAGAGGAAGTATGAAATGCTAGACAAAGATAGGAGTGGTCCTTTAAAGTAAAGACCAAGGAGAAACAAATCAGTAGAGGAGTAGATCTACATAGATAAATCTGTGCTAAGCTAAGTATTAGCATTGTTCAATGTCACAATGATGGATTGTTTTGTATGATTGCAGTGATCATGAATGGTGTGTTCTATCCATGGTGTGTTTATCGTAGAAATCAAAGCTCCAGAAGACTCCCAGAAGCTTACAGACCATCTCTCTGGCAGTCAACTTCTTCTTCAAAATGAAATACAAACTCTTCTAATTGCAGCGCCACTCCAATAGAAGCACCAATTTTACAAAATAATTTTTATTTTACTCCAATTTTGCCGCCGGTTAGGTAATTAGAAAATAAATTATTAGCCTTAAATCGAGGCTACTTGTACAACTGATTACTGTTTTAGCCTCGTGGAAACCTACTATTTTTGTTAATTTTATTGCTAGACATATCACTATATAAGTGCCAAACTGGAAGTTTTTCCCTTGTTCTATTTGTGCACCACGAAAATCACACAATTATTTTTAGTGGCACTGTAATTAGAAGAATCTCTAGCAGTATTAGCTGTAGTCAAGCGAAGGCAACAAAGATTGAAAAGAGGGCAAGGCACAGATAATTCTCAAATTTACCAATCCGTTTCCTTTTCTATCATAATACCGTAAAGCGGGTTATTTTCGAGGCACTAAATTTTCGCAGATTGCCCAAACTAAAGTATTTCGAGGATAGCGGTTCAAATGACCACACCCCTACAGTAAACCAAGTTTTCGAGCCACTAAATTTTCATGTTTCTGGGTCATCCTCGAAAATAACCAGTTTTACGGTACCATATACGTATACAAAATATCCTTAAAACTGCATCACAAACGATTAACAATCAATAGTACTCGTGGAATAAGGGATTATCATAACAAGCACTGGCAAGGTTAACCGCACGTTCGAATACGCCTCGTGCAATTAGTATCCTTGCCATTGCTTGTTACTCGTGCTATTAATCCCATATTGCACTCTTAGCCATACTATTAATTATACTAACTATACACTTTGGCGAATGAGTCATTTGAACTGACTTGGCGGTTTTTAATTTGGCATCTCAGGCATGGCTACTACAGCAATGATGTTGTATCCAACGGTTATAAATTTGGCGATCATAAATTTTCAAACTCCAAAAGTAGCGATCTCTGACTTCGTTAAAAGTGTCGCCTTAAAATAATACTCTTTTTTACGGGAGGCCTTCAAATTGGTCAGTTTAAAATTTGAATTAACGAAATTGTCCGCTAGATCAATATGGTAGTAAACATGTACGATCTATAGCAATTTGCTTCACCATTGATCAACTCAACTTACGGATATTTTAACTTGCCCTCCCAGCTTAGGCCATTGGCCATGCAATAGCAGGGATTTGTACAATCAGCCTTAAATTCAGCATTAACACTGGCTAGAGCTAGGACCACCACAGACAGAATCTCAAACATCATTTGGACGACTTGTCACTTCTCGCTTGCACTACTATAGCTCTTTACTATACTCTTAAGTCTTAAACCGCTATCTAAATCTCTGGTTTCATGTCAGGCCAGATAGACCACAGACTGATCATGTGATTGATTAGTCTCGTTCCCGGTCAGGTGGTAAACCATTGGTAAAACCATAATGGTAATGACACCTTTACCAATCATAACTTAACTGTGGCAAACCATGCAAACTTACTGATGAGCAAACGAATAATATTATGTGTACATGTACGTGGAAGTGAAGCTCAAGTGGCTGGTCTCTGTCTGCGTGTGCTGCTTGTCCTGATCGAGGGCACACCTGTCCACAGATGTGGTCCATGTGGAACATCTGAACATACTCCATGAATCGAATGGGAGGAAGATTCATGAGATTCAAGGTAGTGTATGGTGTGTATGGTGTGTAGCAAAGGCGGTCCAACAGGCGCAGTGCAGCTCAAACAATTAAGCTTTTGATTAAGCAATAACTAGCCACTTACGCCCCCCTCCCCCCCCCATGTCATACCATATAGCAGGTACAGTAGACTCTCGCTATTCCGGCTCCCTGAAGTACGGCCACCTCGATATACCGGCCATTTGGCTTGGCACGGAATGCTAGCTATATGTTTACTGCACAAAACTCACCCTGAAGTACAGCCACTCGCTATTCCGTTTACCGGCCGCAGTGCTGGCTGTCCCAAACAGGGTTCTCAATGTAATTTTATACGTGTATTACGGCCGCGTTTTGGGTGTGGTTTAGCAAATAAAATTGAATTACACTTAAATAGAGAACAAAATGATTCATTATCCTACATTATCCTCGAGACAAGAACCGCAAAAGTAGTCATTAGATTTGAGGTAAGGTCGTTTTTAAGCCGCGGCTATTTCCTGAGATACAGCCACCTCGCTATTCCGGCCAAGCTGCATGGTCCCAAGGGTGACCGGATTAACGAGAGTCTACTGTATATTTCGAGGGTATAAATGTTTGTGGTTTTCGCGGATTAGGCTAGGCATGAACTGCGAATTTAATATTGCATGCATGCATGCTGCAAAAAGGTGATATTTCACGAAAATTTAATCAGCGAAAACCTTTCTAAAGGGATTTCCGCAAAAGTTTATACCCGCTATGTACCATAATGCGTATTACTAGAATGTTTTACGAGCATCAAACATATATATGCAAACTTGTCGAGGGATATGATCAATTCGCAACAATCAAAATTGCAAAATCTAGTAAAAATACACACAATCTTTGCCAGAACGCTATAGTTAGATTGCAAAGGTCTACCATGATTGGGCACATTCGCAAAGGTTTTTCACCTGCAAAATTCTAGTAATACGGTATACGGTATGTTTTTGCTTAAGCTACTGTGTAGTCGATTTAATTAATTAGAAATTTGTGTTTTTCTCGATTAATTTGACATCTTCAACTACACATAATTTATGCGCATGCGCACATTAATTAATCACACATGGCGTCATTTGAGTGGCAAGGATCAGCAATAATCAAGAGGTGGCATCATGCAGAGGAGGGAGGGGGACGAGAAACTAATAATTGAGTTTATATGGCCTTACTCATGTGTAAAAACGTCTCATTTGCTTCACTTTTGCAGTGTATACAGTGTATGTACTGTTGTTGCCATTGTTAGCAATGTACACTCTATCTAGGTGCATGTCTGTTTTCTGTGTCACAGTTACTAGCAAAGAGTGTGCAGACAAAATATTCATTTTGTTTTGTTTACACTCAGTGAGTTAAGACGATGAGGCCGGAGCAGTCTGAATCAAACCGACTATAACTGGCCATGCAGAATAGAGGTGAGTACGTGCACACAGTTGCCGCCTGCAGTCTATACAGTATACAGGCCGGGGTAGACACTGCAATAAGGCAATAATTGTATACCTACCCTTGGGTTCACACTGTTGCAAATTTTATGTATGCTAGCTATAACTGATACCCGTCAAAAAATAAAATAAAGCCGTATCCCTGCATCAAGAAAAAGGCGTGAGAAACAATTAGGCCTTGGCAAGTTATAAGTTATGCTCCCTATTATTGGAAATATTGAAATTATCTGACCTCCCCCCCCCCCCCTCTAGGACTATAGTGTGATTCAGACGACTCTGGACGATGTGTTCATCCACTTTTGCCAAGGCAACAGAAAGAGTGAGGAGTGAGGCTTGAAAGTCAGTGGAACCATAGATAATTAAGGCAACAGATCTCAGGTTCACATACAAGTGTGATTCAAACGACTCTAGACAATGTGTTCATCCAAGGCAACAAAAAGAGCGAGTAGTGAGGCGTGAAAGTCGGAATCTTAGTGGAACCATAAATGGATTAGCAACAGATCCACATAATTATATATACATGTAAGCTGCACATAAAATGCATTAACTGAGGTAGCTAGGAGCCGTGTTTTACTGGAGCCCTAACCCCAGGGGAAACACAACTTTTATGGCTGTTTTGGCAAATTCGGATACCCCCAAAACTTATATTCCATGCCCCATGATCATTTGGAAATGACAAAAATTTCTATTTTGATGATGATGCTATGGTGGAACTGATGGTTGACGTCATACCATGTGACATGACTGAGATTGTTCACAATTGAGACTACAACACTGTAACTGTAAATTTGTATAATAATAAAAAAAGTGTATTACAGTATCTGTTTCTGTGTATTATGTTCTTGCAGAAGCACATAAGCACATTAATGTGCTTCTGGTTCTTGTTTATTCCAAGTCTGGTTTTTCTCCTACATATCAAATGATATTATTATGCCTCGAGGCGTAGCCACACGAGGGATACGGTAAAGCTGACTGTGTGTGTCTGTTCCCGCTGTAACTGCTCGACGGTTGCAATGCGACGAAAACTAACAGCTTCTACATGTATAGGCTTCTAGCCACGTTCTCTTGGATTTTGTTTCATGGATTTGCAGACTAAAGCTTCTTTCTCAAGTTATTGGTCAAAATTATGTGATTTGTTTAACGCCTGCTAACGCACTGCCAATCCTATGTAAAACCTACCTGTTTCACTTGAATGAACCTCTCCCACAAAAAGCCTTGCTTACAAATTGTCCTTTACAATGGTTTTAGTTAGACCAATCTTATCACACATTAATTATGACTCTTTTGGCTAGACACACTGTGTGTAACGGGTAATTTTTGTTTGAACACAGTGATTTTCATGACTAAAAATTTAGCGTTTCGGTAAATCAAATTTACACCATCATTTATAATCTATAGACCAAGTTAACCGTGCATGTGCTATCAGAATGGGATTATGGGACTATAATTAGATTAATTATTCAATGATTCGTTCTTGGCACACATGTCCACCATTTATTGCTATTTGAATGTTGATTATTCATTAACACTAGCTAGCTGCATGAACATCATTTTAGGTTATTGTTGTGTAATGTGCCAACGTACAAAAGTACGTTAAATGGTCATTGATATAGAATAAAATCAACAATTGTCAAAAATTAAAATCATGGTCCAGATTAGATTGCAATCTCAGGTAGTCCATTTCTCTTCCTCTCTTTGTTAGTGTCCCTGAATACTGTCTTGATACTGGATTTTAGGTGGCCGGGTATGTACAATCGTGTCAGTTCAGAGCAGTGGATGGTTAGATGTCTGGCAAGCGTCTTCATTCCATCTTCTGTTATTGAGTAATTACCGTTGATGTATAGTGTTTCAATTTTGCTGGTCAGTCCAGTTGATAGCTCCTTGATACTCGCGTCAGTCAGTTTACAGCGACTCAGATCCAGTGTTTTCAGATTCTTATTGACAGCAAGCCCAGCAGCAATGTGGTAACAGCTAGTCACTGTGTTTATAGACAAATAAACACGTTCGAGGGAATTGTTTGTAAAAAGTTGATAGAGGGCAGCTCCATTGTCGTCTGAAATAGTCAGTGAGCAATTTTTCAGGTCCAGTCTCTTTAATGATGTGCTAGTTGACAAGGCCTCACAAATACTCTTCAGTTCAGTGTTACCAATAACATTGCCTGACAAATGGAGGTGTTCAAGAGTATTGTTTGTGCTCAGTAGTCGAGGGATTGCTCCGTGATCGTCGAGAGATAGTGAGCATTCAGAGAGATCGAGATACTTTAATGAGTTGCTTTTAGTTGATAAGGCCTCACAGAGTGTGCTAAGTCCACTGTTGCCAATGGCATTATTAGACAAATACAATTTAGATATAGAACTAGTGTTCTCAATCACCTCAGCGATGTGGTGTATCCCTTCATGAATATCATTACTAGAAAGATTAAGACTAATTTCGGAGTGAGAGTGTAAACACTTGGAGAATCCTCGGGCCAGAAATTTGCAGCCTTGGTCACCAATAGAGCAATTTCTGAAGCTAAGTGTGAATCCATTACTGGTGTTGGAACAAACTGATGCGAAATATCCAACAGAGAGGCAGTCTATAGGATTCATTGTAGTGTAACCAAGATGTAGATTGTGATTAAGAAGATTAGCCACAAACACACACAGTGACAAGTCTTCAGCTTCGTACAAACAATTGATGAGCGACAACAACAGGATCTTCGGCTCATTATACTTATCTTTCTCATTTTTGACAAACTTTCTGACCAGATCAAAAACAGTGGCTGGAACTGGACACAAGAATCGAGGTAGCAAGCTGAGAATTGGTCTACTAGTTCTCAGTTTGGTGATGCCAGCATAAAACTGGAAGACTGCACTGAATCGAGGATTACCAAACAGCTTCTGGAAGACAGCAATTTGTTGCTTGGAAGACATGAGAGAGATGTGGATTGCTGCTAGTAGCTCTTGAATAGACAGGTGGAGAAAGCAGTAGTAAACCAGAAGACCATCGCTAATGATACTGGGAACAGTTTGTAATAATCCAACGTTTGAAATGTCCTTCGGAATTAATAGAGCGGCCAAATCACTATCAGTAAATGTCGCTTTGTTTTGTTCAATGCCGTGATATGCAAGTTGACATATATGTACAGACTGTGTTCTGATATCTGAGGGCAGTGAGTCTGGGGATGTGATGTCTCCCACTGGAGTGGTCTTCCCCAATCTATCCTGGAGGTATCTCTTGAGAGAGCTCTGAACAACTGATGTGAATATCCCGTGGTTGGATGTTGGGAGGGAGTGGTTATCAGAAAGAAAGCAATTAACGATAATGGAAGCATTGAGGGGGATGTAGCAGCTACCTTCTACCACTGGGTTCTCTCGAATTCTCTCCAGTAGAGTCTGCACAGCTTGTGAGTCACCTTCCAGACACTCGGCGAGGTACTTTTCTAGTTCATATGGAGTGAACCCCAACACCTCCACCCTGGATGAGACTAGTGGGTGGAGCTCAGCCGAAGATGACGGTCGAGATGTTATAATCGCAGCTGATTCGTGTAGGGCTCCTTTTTGTGACATGTCTGGTCGGATTAGTTTGTTGATGATCGATTCTCTAGGGAGGTCAGAAGGAAGTTCATCCCATCCGTCTAGCACCCACAGTACACCTTTGCCGTACAGTGATTGTATTACTGCCTCTGTCTCATTAGCCACGGCCGTATTGATGCAGGGAAGTATGTCAGCAATTTTCTTTGCTTCTCTAACGAGGGGATCTCTCAGTCTTACGAGGATTGCAATATAGAACTCTTGGAACAGTTTTCCCTCTGCCCACTCCTGACAGATGTGTAGAGCAAGGGTGCTCTTGCCAGAGCCAGGAGCTCCTTCAATCAACACAAAGTTTCGTTTATTTCCAATCTCAGAGAAAATGTTTATCAAGTCCACTGGAGTCTTTTGAACTAAAATATCGTCGATTTTTCCTGTGATTGATAGTCTAAAAAATTCATCATCGATTCTTCCTCTCTGTATTTTCTCCTTCTGAATCATGGCCAGTTTGAAAACTTTGTTTGTTGGGACAGGAGGCCATTGTGTGGCTGATGTAGATACTTGTGCTCTGTAGCGACTTTGTAGGTAGTCCCTGTACGATGACAGCTTGTGGTTCAGCAGGACCCTCTCTCGGGAGGGGGGACACGAGGTGGAGCCTGGGGAAACAAAACAATAGGTGATTACCGTTCCTAGTGATAGTATTATCTTAACGCAGAATTGCATGTGTACGTGTAACAATAGCGAGTTGATAGTCCCTTATTTAGTTTCAATCAGTCCCACAACGTATGGTATCACAATGGCCACACTACTCACATTTGTCAAGTACAATAGAAAAGTACAATGTACGTGTGTACAGTAGCGAGTTGAAGAGCGGTCGCAACTTAATTCCATGACGTAACACTCAGTGCACACAACAATTCAGACTCACACTTGTCAGACAAGTACTTGCACACTTGAACAGCAACGTCTCCTTTGAGCAGGGAGAGTAAGATGAGTAGCAGAGCTTTGAAGGTGGCTTGTAGTTGGTTCTTGTTCTGCCAGTATTCTAGGGCAAGTCTCATTCCGGCTTGAGTGCGGTTTAGACGTGTTTTAGCCTTCACTTCGCTGACGTCAGTTTTCTGTCCAGGTGACAGCTCCAGCTTTTCAAGATAGTCATCAGTGTTATCGAAACATGCTGACACATCTGGTAGATCTGGTTCCTTTATTGCTGTATTGAGCTGCTCATCAGTCAGTTTCATTTCTGTCTTCAGATCATCAATAGTGAGCTCTGAGGGAATTCACCATTTATTTTAGCAGTGAGTCAGTAGACTATATCCAATATTTATGTATGTACAATCAAAGTGGTAGCTACTTACGTACATGGTGTAGACATAGATACTATAGTATCTATGGTGTAGAACCCACATGGGCCACAGTGCTATAGATAATAAGATATAGATCGCGAGCGCGCGAGCTAGGGCATATAATAATAATGTGTCATGATGTGTGTTAGAATCTATATGGAATCATGCTCTCATCCAAGGCCTTACCTTGAGTTTGCTCTTTAGCGGCCATTCCAACATCTAGGGTTTACTTCAGGCTAGCTAGCAAAAAAGGGGTGTATCTTGTTTTGCATCAGACAGGGAGGATCGTCAGGGTCAAAAGGTCTAATTGGTCAAAAGGTCTAATTAGTCATAAAGCTGCTTCCACGATCAGACTATGAACAGACGTAGACAGTCAAGCTGAAGTGTTAGGCGATGGCTGGTCCAGTGAGACACATTGTGCTATTTGTAGGGCTGCTCTCTGTCTGCGTGTGTCTGCTTGTCCTGAGGGTACACCTGTCCACAGATCTAGATGTGATCCATGTGGAACATGCAGTATTAATGAATGAGAGGAAGATTCAAGGCAGTGCGTTTATCAATATGTCAGTGTGTGTAGCAGTCTTGACAGTTGATTGAAATAAGCTGCTTAGACCAAAACCTGACAGGCTGTTGTGTGTGAATGCCCGAATTTTTCTATGCTAATCCATCCAGTATAATTATTATTGGAGCGAGCGAAGGGAGTCGGTCCCTACCTAGTCTTCAACGTTGTATGTATGTTTGGAATCATAGATCAATAACCCAGATACACAATTCGCGCACGCTCGCCCCCCCACAATGTTGTACATTCTCCTAGTTAATTAAAATGAGTTTGGCTACGTACTATATACATCACAGTACGTCTACAATTATACTGTACATTAAGACTCGTTCTCTCAAGTGTGTGTAGCAAATGAGTGAATGTGCAGACAATACTATTTTTTTGGTTTACCTCAGTGAATGAAGACGTTTACGAGCAGTCTGAATCAAACCGACTAAAGGCCAGAATAGAGGTGTGTGCACACATATTTGCTACCTGCAGTCTATACAGTATACGGGGTAGACACTGCAAATAATTATTACTGAAGCAGAGAAGAGAATGATGGCTATATGTGGTGTCTTTAAATGCTCACAGTAATTGTGTGCTCTCCATAACATATGAGCTATTGTTCGTTGGTAGTGCAGCACTTGTTGCGATTATACGATTTGTAAAATTGAAGGTTGTGTACAACTCTGCACCTGTATATTCATACCAGGTCCAACGTAAGCTGGTGGATGAGTACTGTGCCCGCCACCCTACCCTGGGCTCAAGGCTCCACCTACCCAGCGACCAGGAGCAGAGGGAGCTGCTGTATCGACACTTGTTGTACGACGACCTCAGAGATATCATGTTCTGTTTCGTGGAGAAAATTGGTGAGAGGGATGGTAGTGTGTTAATGACTGTTAATGCTGTTACTGAATCTTGGCCCAGCCTGCATGTCCTTGGAATAATTATTTGCATTGTTTTAAGACTACTTACCGCTACTCATCCGTACCGTGAGCTGAGCTCCTATCGTTCCTGTACACTGACCTACAGTTACGTGCAACGTACACTCCTCTGTATAGGATGCACGGACATGAAGCGATTCATGTTCATTGCTGCTGGAGTGTTACCTGAAAAAACAGCCAGTCATGAGTGGGTGGATCTTAAGTATCTGGAGAAGGGTGAGTGATAGAACGGGGGAACTTTCATGAGTCAATAATAAGAATGCCTACATATATATAATTATATATAATTATATATCGTACGTATTACTACAAATGTTTACTGATTGCGATCAGTAAACATTTGCGAACTTTGCGATGGTTGATTAATTCGCAACAATATAAAATCCTAAAATTAATTATTACTAGTAAATACACACGATATTTGCTGGAATGCAGATCGCTAAGGGTCAATATTTCTGCTGATTTGGCTGATTCGCAAAAGTTTTTCACCTGTAAAATAACATTCTAGTAATACGGTATGCACTGTAAGTTGCATGCAGTGCGTATAGGTGTGATGATTAATTGGCTATACCCTCCCATCCTACTGTGTGCATGTGTTTACTTCATACCCTAGCTACGTCTCTGTGAAGGGGATCATATTAATTTTGTTCAATTAGTGTCAAGACTTCAAGTTTCGTGATGTTCATTGTACATGTACATTGTTATAGTAAGAACACTATAATTATAAGTGATTTGTGCACTGTACACCTATACTGCATGTGCTTGTTCCATTCTCACAGGAATAAAGAGAGCCTCTCTACTTAACAAAAACCTCACCGATTTCAAAAGAATTGAGAAGGTACGAGAATACTTCAAGTTCACTATTCTACGCCACCCTTTGGAACGATTAGTGTCTGGATTCAGAAACAAGCTGGAGCCTCCGCTAGTCGGACAGTCAGGGAAGTTCAATCTAATTAAGCAAGACATCCTCCAGAAACATCGAAATAAGGAATATCAGGAATGGCTCAAAAGTGATGACAGCTATCATATAGCGGTTCAATTCTCTGAGTTTATTGACTATTTTATAGAAATCAACAAAAACACTGTAAACCCACATTTCAAACCATACATCAATACTTGTCATCCCTGTACAATACGCTACGATTTCTATGGCAACTTTCGTAACTTTGGATCCGATATTCAATCTATAGCCGAAATGTTTGGACTGAGTTTCACCTGGTATAGAAATAAGAGTCTACACAGCACATCACAAGAAACGAGGGCATTATCAAAAACTTATTTTGATCAGCTCAGTCGAGATCCGAAATTGAAATTGTTAGAAGTTCTCAAGGACGACCTAGACTTTTACTATCATCTATACCCTGACGAGAGGCATGTTCAAGAAGAGTTCTTAAATCTACAGGTATGACTTGAATGTTTTTATTTCATGTTTCTCCGTCTCAATGTTAATTATTATTTGACTCTATTCTATAGCTTGCTTTGATAGTGAATGGTAGGTATAGGTCGATCTCTATTACACACATGAATCAGGTTTCAGGTTTCACACTGTTATAAAAATAAAAATAATTACTGTTACATACATGTACATAATCATACACAATGCATCGTGTATACAGAACTTAGCACTCAATTGTCAGTAATAATGGATAACAAAGGTACAAACTGGTGATAATATAAGAGCTGCATGAGGTATAGCCTAAAATGGTGCTTACCGGTATAATTATAGGTGAAGGATACAATGGTGCGGTGCATACATACTTCAATATAAATTCTAGAATTTGTGCACTGAGGAATAAATAACTGAGTTGTGATAGATGATTGACGCATTCAGGAGCTTTACATGTAATTTATAGTTGTTTAATTTAGTGCATCAAGATATCGAATTATGTGACGAATGGATTCCAATCCAGTTGTCGAGCCCTGCATGTGATAATAATACATGTACAACGTATAATTATATACAGTCATATGGAGGTAATTATCATGACTCGTGCAGGCTGCAGTATATACAATACATGACTGTACATGTATGCTAATTGCTGGCCACGTACTACGCATGCTATTGTACACTGTACTGTACAAGTGTTTTAATAGCTCACCGTCATATTCATAAAAGAGACGAACTTCCTCAGCATCCCAATCATCTCAGCGAAGCTGCCCGAGGGCAGAGTACCCTTCACAAACCCCTCAAGGTCACTGTTGCTCTTGACGAGGATGCCTACTAGCAGTGCCGTGTACGAGGCCAGCACCGAGTCTTCAAGATGGCGACCGGCTTGATGGAGCGCTGTGTGTGTGTGTGTGTGTGTGTGGGGGGGGGGGTAGGTTGAGATTTTATATACATGTATATAGTAGAATTACTGGCATAATTATAACTAAATAACCGTTAGAAGCACCACCTGCAAAACAACCATGTAAGGTCCAATGTGCATAATAACTAGCCTCGATTCCAGGCTGATTAAAATACTTTAATCAGCCTTGAATCGAGGCTAGGGTATAACTAGCCTCCCTCTAATGAAGAAAAGGAGAAGTGCGGTATAGGGCATAATCACAGCCACATAATTTAGGGCACCACCCATGAAGTCCAATGCATGCTCAAAGATTGCTATTACACTATACACCTGCTACATAGAAACCTTTACAATACTTACTTGCGTGTAAAATTTATGTTTGACCACTAACCTGTGTCAAACTCCTCCCTACTATATACCATTGGGTCGGTGGGAATGCTCTCATATGCCTCCTCCTCTGATTCATCAGAGTCTGTGGGCGGGAGGGTGGAGCCTTGGGAGCTCTGACTGTCCTGACTCTCCCTCAACACTGCTCCACCTTTCTGCGGCGATCTATTTATAAGAGAAAATGCAAATTAAATACAATTTCCGAAAAAAAGTATTTTTTTACTTTGCAGTTTTGAGTCTGTTGGCAAAAGTAGAACCGAGGTCCCTCCGGGCGGAGCTTGACCCTTGCCCTCGGTTGGGGACATACGGAGAGGAATGTGGGGAAGAGGCGAGCTGAGAGAGACGCTGGGGACTGGGGACCTGGGAGAGGGAAGGGAGTTATATGTCACTGTCTGCTTGATGTTGATTTACGTAAAAAGTACATAAACGATAAAATACATGTATACGATAAGCTCATTACATTACACATGTACAGCAATGAATGGAAGTAAAATTGACGTACTGCAATCGAGGCCGCTTCAGCCATCCTGTGATGCTTCAAGAACATGTCCATGAGAGCTTTCAATGCCGAGTCGTCTCCGTGGAAACCAATATTTTTTTGTACCCTCAGCAATTCATCATCTTTATCTTGCCCATGACCTTTGATCTTTGTCAACTCCAGCTGCCGTCGGTTCCGTCCGCTATGCTCAGTCAGGTTAATCAGTACACCAAGAGCCTGGCGAAAAACATATGAGTGATCACATGATAGATGTACACGTAAAAACTTACTGGCGCCATAATGTCAAACTGCTTTCCCTGGGGAAGGGAACTCGGAAGCTGCACGTGAAAATATAATTATTGCATAGCACGTACACACTATAAACATACACTATTAATAGTGCATCCACACACACACACCCTCACCACAAGCACACACACACACACACACCCTCACCACAAGCACACTCCCACACCCTCACCATGAGCACACACACACGCCCTCACCATGAGCACACACACACACCCTCACCACAAGCACACACACACGCCCTCACCATGAGCACACACTGGAGCAGAGCGTCTATGGCCCCCTCCTCACAGCCCACGCGATCACATCCTAACTCGTTCTCGTGAGTTAGATTCAGAAGTACTTTGAACACTGCGATGAGTGTTTGACACAGGACCTGACTAAGAGACTCTACAGATGACATCATGTTGAAACAAGCACTGATCAACCTGTAGTAGTGACAGTCAAAGCATTAATTGCTACTGTACATTTAGCAAGTAACAGGAAACTCTGAGGCTTGAACAACGTTTCAGAACGCATTGAAAAGTGGAATTGTCATTCACTGCATATAACAAGAGAAACTTTTTGATGGTACAATGTAGTTCAAAAGCTACAGTCAAACATTGTGGGTCGTCAGGGTGGTCTTAGGATGAATTTTGAGGTTGCCTTTGCATATACTCAGTCATACAGTACAACTAGTGCCTGAATGCAAATTTTAGGGGGAGAGGGGGATATCCCCCTTGTATGACACCCTGGTCGTTCATTTCGAGCACAATTAAGTCATACAGTTCGTACATGTACATGTAGCTTTTTATCAACAAGTCACAAGCTAAGGGCTATTGTGTATTGTAAAGCAGTTGTCAATGATCGTACCAGTAGAGGGAGAGCATGCACACTCACTTTACGAGTCTGGTGATAAAGACGGATCCATCAAACACCACCAGGTAGTTCTGGTTGTCACTGCTCATCAGAGTGCACTATGGAAGACAGGTACACAATGTACATTTTTGGACTAATACACCGTAAAGTAGTACGATAATTTATGTGTCCACTATAAACTCACATTTTCTATGAGTTTTAGATATCTTTCAAGAGTGATCAATTTCTGACTGAGATGGTCATCCTGACTACACCCATTGGACGAGGTATTCGAGCGAACACCAGGTACTTCTTTAGAGCAGTCAATAGCTGTGGAATTATCATAGCACTGTCTGAGTGAGTAGCAGGAACATAGTTAATCCAGCGTTAGTGTTTTCATTGTATAATGGTGGGCACAAGCTGATCTCCCAAGCTCACACTATTCACCCAGGTAGCATTGTATTGTACACGCACGGGTATAATTTAATGTTGAGAGGTTTACATGCGTACTGTTGTTGGCTAGCTTGTCGAGGGCTCCTGAAGTTCGTAGATGGTTCCTCAGTGTCTGGGGATTGTGCTGTGGTGCGATGAGACTCGTGAGAGTCTCCCGGGCAAGCTCATTGATCTGCACATTGATACAGTAGTTACTTATAGAAGAAAATAAGTTACATCATTAAGATGTACACTTTGTACATACATTATGCATGCACAGTTAAATCGTATAAAAACTACAAGTATACATGCATGACTGTAATAAAAATCCCACTTACTGTGAAACTCTCAGCATCGACTTTGTACTCTGGTGGTTCCGAGTTTTGGACATTGTCTTCTTTTTCTTCTTGACTCCCTTCAGACTCTTCGGAGGGTTGCTCAGCAACAACCTTCTCCAGAATGGTTACGCATTTCTGTTTCATCTTAAGCATTTCTTGCTCGAGTTTGGGGTCGGAGTTTGAATTCCAAGAGTTGATCGAGAGCATTGACACTAGAGTTTCTAAAAATGAGGGAGAAAATAATAGGCTACATGTGTGTACATCTATTATAATACTGTGCTCGAGCAGGCAAGTATTAAGCTTCGATAAAAAGGCTACATAAAGTGAATGCCACAGGTACAGGTAAATGCAATGAACATACTAATTCCGCCTTTGGTCCAGTCAGAATTCAGCTTGTCTCTGGTTATCGTGTAGAAGAGTACAGCCGTGCACAGGCACAAGGTCTGCAGTGAGAAGTATCAAAAAGAAAATTAATGAACTGTTGATCGTTGGTACAAAATGATTATGATTTGCATCACACACTTATAAACTGTATGGTGGTGAGACAGCTACATGTACGTACATGTACTGTGTATACACGACTGAAGTATGCACTGTACTGTACGTGTTATAGTAATTACCCCACTGCCACCATACAAGCACAAAGGACAGTGCCCCCGACTCACAGGGTGCTCTAAACAGTCACTGAGCAGCGCCATGATCTTGCTAGTGAACCCTTGTGACCTCAACTGCTGGCTGAAGTCATTGTCCAGGAACTGATCGGCCAGATTCAGCGTGCTACATGTACATGCATGTACATAAAAGATGAGAGACAAATAATTTTAACACCCTACAAAAACTACTAGTCATAATTAGTTGGACAAACTGTACTATACAAGCAATATAAAGTGCACAAATGTTTTATTGATCCACGTATATACAATGGACACACACAGTGGTACATGTATATACTGCATACCCTTACCCGAGGCATCTTGACTTGAGGGGTGCTGCTGGTTTGATGCTCCCCAAGAGGTAGCGGACCTCATCAAAGAACTCCTGGCTCTCACCAATCTCCAGACACTCGCGGGCCTGGCGCACATTACGGACTATCGTGGGCTGTGGGGAGTGGTCGATGGGACAAGTGAAGCATTGTGTCGGTACTGTAGCTACAATGTACATACAAGTATATTGTACAGAACACACAGTGTGACAGAACACAAAGAAGTGCATGCTACATACATGGATTTGTTAATGTACAATTCTAATGTAGTAACTTGAATACTAATGCATGCAGTATGTGTGTAACATTTGACTTATACATGTAGCTACATTTTGTCATACTCATGAATAATTATGTTATCGTATAATTATAATTACATATAAGCTCTATGCATGCACACACCTCTTTGCTCTTATTACTGAGTGCTCGCTTGCTACCACCGGCAGCAGCCCCGGTCTCCTCTGCCATGTTCCTCACTTTGTACGAATATACCTGTTGAGATCGGCCATCCCCATCCGGCTCTTTGCTACCTTCAGGCTGATTGAATAACGAGTATTTGCGAGGTGCCTTGTTGGAAGTGGGTGCAGTAGGATTGTACGAATATACCCGTTGAGATCGGCCATCCTCATCCGGCTTTTTGCTACCTCCAGGCTGATTGAATAACGAGTATTTGCGAGGTGCCTTGTTAGAAGTGGGTGCAGTAGGATTGTACGAATATACCCGTTGAGATCGACCATCCTCATCCGGCTCTTTGCTACCTCCAGGCTGATTGAATAACGAGTATTTGCGAGATGCCTTGTTGGAAGTGGGTGCAATAGATCCTAAAGTGAGGAATAATACATTGCATGTATGAGAATCCTGTTTTATATACACGATGAACATTTTTGCATTAATTAATTTTGCTGCATGCAAACTCAAAGAGTGGGCACTACCACTGGTGACATCAATGCCACAAAGAGCTCCAAAACCTTCGTCCATGTACATACATGTGTACTCTCAAATAGACAGGGTGAGGATAAAAGTACACTCTTACCATTTCATTCCCCAAGTACATGGGGAACAAAGAGTGTAGGGGTACGCTATTAATATTTGGTCCCAATGTGTATGGGGACCAAATAGTGTAGACTCTACACAAAAAGCTGAAAATTTAGAGTGTTTAAAAGTGTAGAATTGTACCATCACAAATTAACACGCATGTACCTTATGTATGATACAAGTAAATGACCTTCTAGAACACAAATTGGTATTCCATTTTTGCTCAGCTACAGAGATAGAGTCGTTAACAAAGTGAGGCTCAAAGTGAACACTAATACTTGCACATTAACACACACACACGCAAACTTACGCTGCTGCGTAGATTGAGGTCGTGAGGTGGTGCGGTGAGATGAAAAGAGAGGGTGTTGTCGAGGCCAGGAGGCGGTTCGAGTGAGAGCGGAGACAGTCGGGGCGGAGGGGACGGAGGATGACTTCTTGAGTGGTGGCTGTGTGTGGAGTGAAGGGTATACAACGGTACATGTCTTACCCCGATGGAGTGACTAAACCGTGCATGGTGCAAATTGTCGGACAACAGAATCATTACAATTATATGCAGCACAAAGCACACCACCATAATGTATATTGAGGCACAGAGCTGTTACTTACAATTTCCGGCTCAGAATCAGAATCAGAATCAGAATCAGAATAGTCCCAGTTGGACTTAGATTTTGTCTTGCTTATAGGGCTTCTTGCTGCTGGGTGAGAAGATTTGATTGGAGAAGTTACATGTACTTTGACGTCAGAGCATAGTAGTGAAGGCTGAGACAAAGAGCTCTTAGAGTCTGTGTGCATGCAGTGTGTGTAGGTAGAGTGCACGATCAGTCTGTACAAGCACCACTGTTAGAGAAGGTAAAATATCGTACTCAGTACAATTCTTTATCTTATGTAATGCAATAGTACAGTGTGCAGAGACATAGATTTGTCGGCTACTGATCACTTCTGTCCACACAAACACTATAGTGCAGTAAGTACATGTACATGCACCTTTTGCAGGTAGAAGAGGGACGTTTGATTTCATTGTATTGTCGGCAGGGGAGATACAGAGCTGTGAGGGTGAATTGAATACACATTCAACAACATTGTATACTGTACAAAAAAAACATAATATATAAATGCACATTGATACAGAATTACACATTATTATGCATAAACTGGACCTTTTTCACAGGAGATTCCAGCAGCTCATCCAGAGGAGACTTGATAACCTCCCCAGTATTACAGCTAGACCTTGTCTCACTCGTCACTAACTGTGGATTCGAATCTTTGAGTTTTGGTATGATATTGGCCTCCACTCTCGGTCTCTTGGCCGAGTTGGACGTATATTTTGTGGAGTCTAAACGTTTAGCTCGCCGTGTGTTCGTGGTGCGTGTTGTACTGGTGTGAGTTGTGAGTGTGTGTGATGTTGAGTTTTGAGGGTTGCAGTCTTCAACCACTACCATGGGACTCTCAGTTTTGTCAGCCACCGAAGAGCCACCCCGGAAGTTTTGCCCGGAAGTTTCTTGCAAGTTAGTAGCTGCAGTTTTCTTCTCTGGAACGTCTGTCACTGGTGTGTCTGATCTCTCTATGGATGCTAGTCTTCTCACTCGCGAAGTCTTTGGTTGCTCTTTAGATTCTGCACTGACAGTATTCTTCTTTCGTGGTCGGTTAAGTTGCTCATTGCTCATTGATTTCGTTTTATTTTGTGATTTCACAGTTGTTTTGCCATTTTTCATACCAGGAGGCGGTTTACTGAATGGTACCCTTGGTTTCTGCACCTTGACCTTTGGGATGATATTGGTCTCATTCTCTCCATCACAGTCGTCAAAATCAAACACTTGAGTTTTACGACTGGCTGTTGCTTTTGGTGCTGCTGGCTTTCTGGTATACTTTTTTGTAGGCTTTGATCTATAATGGAAAGAAAGAATTACAAGTAAGCGTGCTCTTAAAGCAGACACACATATACACTGTGTTACTTTAAAATACGAACACATGTTTATATACATGTATACACCCGTACCCCACGGCTGTGGGTTGTTGTCCAGGAAGGAGTTTACAATGCTTTATCAGGTACCAACCTACTTGCATATTGGGCTGGTAAAAGGTGCTATAGTTCCTGTGTAGATACACTGAAGACCTAAATTAACTCACCTAGGAGAAAATGAGTATTCGTATCGTCTTTTTGACCAACTGGAGGTTTCTTTCTCTGTGGTTGCTTCCTCTACAGTTGATGCTTGAGGGGTAGAGCACTCTTCTGGAGCATGAGGTAAGCTGCAAGCTTTGGTTAGTATTCTTGATCTGACTTTAGGTTCAGGAAGGGAAATCTGACTAGCTGCAGGGGTGGATTCTTTGCTTGAAATCAACTCGTCAAAAAGTTCACTTGCGGTGGTGTCTCTGCTCGTTCTTGTACTACGCTTGGAATAGGAGGACCTGTAGGACGCCATTTATCTCTTTACAGACTACGCGCTAGACTAGACACTGGGATCTTACATTTCATTGTCATTTTGATTTGACATTACAATGTTATATTGGAGCACACCATGGACTGACCTTTCACCCGAACTCCACCTCTCCGAAGATTACCATGGTTACGTACATAGGAAATCACAGAGTCCAATTATTTTCCAGAGATTATCTTCATCTATAAAAATGGCCAAGACAGACATGGAGCGGGTCGGCCTGTTCTCTGAACAGACCTATACGACTATTGGAGATCCTTATGTACCTCCAGGAAAGAGTGAGCTTGTAAATGTCTAGCACATGAACTATGTGTACCAGTAGTAAAGTCTCAACCATATAATTTGTAACACTCCCTGGCCACAGAGGCGAATGCTGAAAGTGCCAGCAAGGGGAAACAAATGATGACTGCCAGTACAAAAGTGAAGTCCGCTGCTCAAGACGGCTACTTTGGCAAAAACTATGATAGGATCATGACGGTATGTCTTTCATGATGTGTCATGCATTAGAGGGTACGGTGATATAAGTACTGGCATTTCAACCACTACGTATTACCTGTATTGTACCGTATAGCGGGTTATATTTTCGAGACACTACATTTTCGCGGATTGCTCAAACTAAACATTTCGTGGATTTTATTTTCAAGGATCAAATGACCGCACGTCACCCCTACAGTAGAGAAGCTTCAATACCGGATGTAAACCATTACTTTCGAGGCTCAAAATTTTCGTTTTTCTGGGTCTATCCTTGAAAACCTTGAAAATAACCAGCTATACGGTATACAGTATGATATGTTAAATTGTACCGTGTAAGTACATGTAGATTTATAGTACATGTATCTACATCATTATTATAGGGTGAGGCATATTCTGATCCTGTCAAGAAGAGGAGAAAGGACCGAATAGAAGAAACTAAAAAGAATATCGGCAAGGCCTTCATTCCTTCCAGTGGAACCAAGAAGTCGTAAGCATTATTTTGACCTTGGTGATTGATCATACTGATCATGCAAACATGATGTTTGTGTCGAGGATCTCAAGAAATTTATTACCTTAGCTCAATCATAATTATGTTGTTGTATTATACGTCTGTGAGTCTGTGATTCATCACCCTGCACTCTCCCTCAGTTGCGGTGTGGGCAACCATCATGGCACACTGGGTGGTCCCGTTCAAGCATTCAGTGCAGCCAAAAAACCCAAACCCAAGCATCAGTCACCTGGTAAGAACTTCCTCACCAACCCGGGCAAGATGGGAACTGGCTATGGGTGAGTGCAGTGTGCTGTATGTACGTAAGTACTCATGTAAACAAACAACAATACAAGGCATTCTGAATGTGTAATAATTATATGTTTTTCATTCTCATAAAGGTATATTGGAGTGACTATTGGCCCTACCCTCAAGTATCAGTCTGAACCCATAGACAGAGCTCAGGACCTCCTAAGGGTAAGCCAATGTTACTTCCAGTATCACCGATGAGCTGCTACAAACAGTATGAATGCATAAAATTAATGTCACTACCCGTATGGGCCCCACCCACTCACCCTGCAGAGAGAGCGCAAAGAGGCCAGCAAGAAGATGAAGGGTAGTCCATTCAAACTGAATTCTCACCCTAAGGATACGTTTGAAGACAACCCGTACAAGACTGACAATCCACAGCCTATATACAGGGAGCCCAAAAGAGGTGGCGAGAAGCTCAAACCATTTAGACCGAGCAACCCTGCAAAACTGGTGAGAAATGCACATGCCATGCATGTATGTAGGGAGAAGTCACTGGTGATGAAAAACTGTGCAGCTTTATAGTAGTGACTATAGTCTAGTTTACAGCATGCTACTAGCAGGCATAGAGGTTCAGCCACTTCTCAACTGTTTGTAGAGTAAAACCGTGAATATGCACACAGGTTTTAACAATGGGTCCTTGTACTGAGAATATTTAGCTACACCAACAACTTTTCCGGGTTTAACCGTACTGGCAAGTGCTAGAAATAATGCATTTTGACATTGTGCGATAATTATAATAATTATACTCATTAAACCACTGTATTTTCAATGGGAGTGTACCTTGTGCAATAATTACGCAACATGATAGTCACCGCTTGCTGCATTAGTTTGTTTCACACACATTTCTAGGACTATTTTGAATTGCATGTGCAAGCCTGATTGTGTTCTACTTGCACGTGCATGTTTTTCATTAGGAGCCTTTAGTTTGCGACTTGTGCCTGAAAACTCGCAATTTGTAATCAAAGACTCTCACTGGTATTGTGGTCCCATTAGTCCATATACATACAGTGTGCTGCATCTATGCATTATGCTGAATTCCGTCCTTCCTACAGTCTGCTGGGTGCCATGCTGGTACGTTCGATCCTTATCCTAAGCACTCTGATGATCTGTACACTCGCTCCAAGTTAAAAAAATCAGACAAAGCAAAGTTCAAGGGTGGTGAGTTCAAACCCTCTCCTGGACCAAAGACTACACCCACTACATCAGTGCTCCAACAGAACGTATTGAGGTGAATAATTAAAATTAAGATCACCATCTCCAAATGCATGTGTGTGTGAGAGCTGAAGCTACTATCCTACACACTGTACTATAATAATTATAATGTTGTACGTAAGGTGTCCAGTGAAATTTCTCATTGTATGACTATACAGAATGAATAAGTTTCACAGTGTCACATAATAGTTTCCTCGTAGTGTGTTTGGTAGTGTACGTACTATTTGCCTCTCCATGGCATCTCCTGCAATTTAATACCATACAGCTACAGCTACGTACGTAATATTGATGGTATTATTATAATGGCTACAATCTGTGCAGCAATAAAACTGGTATTTTCTCTGCAGGAGAATGAACACAACAAACTACTCGTCGACAGTTCCAGTGCTTTAGTTAGCACACACTCAGTGACTGTGTGTTTGTGTGTGTGTGTGTGTGTGTGTGTGTGTGTGTGTGTGTGTGTGTTGACAGAGAACGTATTAGCTTTACAATTATGTGGCTCTTTTGCTTTTTAAACCATGAATATATCACAATACACATTCTCGACGGAAAAGGTTCCCTCTACTGTCTAGTTTAGCAATAATTGATATTGTGGTATATCTATAAAATAAACAGTGTACTGCCCTTTGCAGCTCACTAGGAAGTTTAGGGAAAATAGTAAATTGCAAAAAACCACTTGAGATAAGTGTAACAGTTTACATGAGTCAACAAAAACGAAAAGCAATTTGGCCTGGAATGTCATTAATTAAAAGGTCATAATTAGTGAAAGTTCAAGTGATGTCTGACCTCCTCTGCCGCCGTGGCTAAAGTGAAGGTTACACCCACGTACAAATAAATTCTAGATCGGGCATTCCTCGACTCATTCCTGATCATCAATCATCAGAAGAAAAGTGTAGCCAGTAGTTGAAGACAGACTATACAACGTACAGCTTCCTGGATCAAAGCTATCAGTACTGCCTCTCCATGGCATCTCCTGCAGTTGTAGATCACCCTAACAGCACCAGTAAGTTTAATATGTAAATCGTAAATAGTGTTTAGTTGTTCAGCACACTAGATTCTATGTCTGATTATGTTAGCCAGATGCCAGATTCAGGTCACTCTGCAATCTCCAGGATGGCATGCAATCCTAATTATTATTATTATCACATGTACATGTACATGTATACCTATAGCAATTAGATTCCCACGTACTAGGTACTATAGTACGTACCTCTGATTTGATTGCGCGTTATAATCCCTCTCCCTCCCTCTCAGGTGCCCCACTCTCCCCGTCACACCTGTTGGACAACGAGGACGACTATTTCACCATTGACGAGTGCTCCACCGTAGACGGGACAGGGACATCTTCACAACACAGCCACTCACATCATAGTACCCCAGAAAATGATAGCAGGAATGAACGAAATTCCAATACAGATCAAAACCGTGAAAAACCCCAAAGGCTTCCATCAGTATATGACAGTGATTACGAGAACACGTCATCGGATGGGCAAATACTTGCTGACAGCAGCGATGAAGAGAGTGAGTCCATTGGAAGAAAGAGGATTGTTCTGGTTCAGCAGGTTCAGCAGGAGCAGGATTACGTCAATAGCAGCGACCTAGATCGTGAGATGGAAATAGTGACGAAAGGTAGTGTACGTCACCTTGTAAGCACTCGTAGTGATGCATTACGAGGAACTGAGATTTCAGAACCTGACTATGTCAACACTGATGATGATAACACTGCTTTATCTAGTACACAAGAGCCTGATTATATGAACACTGACGATCTCATCAATGCCCAGTTGTTTTCGGACAATATCAAACTGAGAGAGGACATTGTGTTATCAACAAGTTTTGGTGAGTCTATGCACCCGTTGAGGGACACAGGGGAAACCCCTGGTGAGGTGTCATGTGATCCGCTCCCGCCCGGGATGGTTCAGAGGAGGTTTGCACCAATACGAAAGTGCTCCACTTTGCATAGAGAGTCTGAGATCAAAATTGAAGCTGTTGAGAAGGTGGGTGTAGTATATGCACACAAACATGCATTACATAACTATCGAGGACCCATTATCCTATAGTGCTTTCAGCTTCATAGATATGATCCCCCTTGACCTATTAACCAATAATTTGTGACTTCCTGAGCATTGTCAAATTAAGATCCCAAAGACTAATGCATAGGTATGGTGTAAGTGCATACATAGATACTTCTGTGAATATCTGAACTCCTGAGTGGTATTTTAAGCTGTGTCGTCATATTTTAGACGTACAGTCCTTGTATGTGTGTTTAGTTTAGTTTGTATTCACGCAGGACGCCCGGTCGGAATACTTAGAAGGAGGTGACCTTGACCCCACGGTACTCAATGTACATGCTGTCCCTAGAGACTCAGAGCTGGCCATCTCATCTGGTAACATGCTGCTCACTGAGAGAGTCAAGTCGAGCATGTAAGTGGGTCAGTTGTAGGTACAGTGTACAGTTAACCTTATGGTACCAGGTGTACTAACAGCTAAATGAAATTGAAGGTTACTGGTGCATATAAAATTATGTACATGCATGCACATTTTGGTATTCAGTGTTGTAGTCTGAGACTTAATGTTTTGTTTGCATTCTCTAATTCTTGAATGCGCGTGTAGCATGACACGTACATGTACCATGTATAAATATGTACTGTTAATAGTCACAAGCACTTCTATGCATGTATTTACACCATACCATACTGCACATGTACACATGTACACAGCGCGCCATTCACTACGACGCCGAATTACCGTGGTGTTCGTCCTAACACTGGCCCTGATCTCTCTGGACTGGGCACGTTTGAACGAACCCTACTCCAAACCACCAGTCCCACCTCAATGCCCAATGTTTTGCAAATACCGTAAGTGGTTTTTGCTCTGCATGAATACGAACTGAAACTGTTTTTCTCAACATAATATACATTATACGTATACATGCAGTGTACGTGCATTCAATACCTTGAATGTTGTTGTCCCTGTCATGCAGTCTCACTGAAACAGCTAGTAATGTATACTGGAGTTGAAATGAGAGTTTTTTTAGAGCAATGGTTGGTTTACCTAACCCATTACTCAAGTTACAATAGCTAGAGAAGCACTTTCCTCTTAATGTAGGATTTGCCCACTTGTATCCTTCACGTTACCGTTCACACTGTCCGGTGTAGAATTTAGAGCAATGGTTGGTTTACCTAACCCTTTAAGCACACGGATTACTCAAGTTACGATAGAAAAGCTTTTCTCTTAATTTAGGATTTGCCCACTTGTATACCTTCACGTTACCGTTCACACTATCGGATTATAATAGTGTAGAATAAAGTTACATTGGCAGTAATAGGATATATTTTGATCCTCACCCTGCAATGTAGTTGTGACGAAATCTAGTGTGGAAAATGAGTGCATTCTTGCAGTAATGATATGCCCACGTACATTATTGCTTGTGTATTTGGCATGATCGTTATGGTCAGCTAGTGTGTGAGTGTGTGGGTTTGGTTGCTATATTAGACTAGTGCTTAATCTACCATTTGACAACATCCAGTATTATAAAAATGTGAATACGAGCACGTTAGTCTGTTAAGTCTCATCTTAAGATGCATCCAAGTGTGTGATTATATTAAACCCTGTACTGTACTTGTCACTGTCATTGCGTGGGTTAGCTTCCTATCTGAATAAGGCACCTGCATGTGTGTAAGTAGCTACATGTAATCCAATACTGAGCTCAAGTATGAGAGCATCGTGTTCATAATGTACATATAGCCTGTGTGTGTATCTATAGACAGATGGGCATGCAGGTAACTATTGCATATAGCCATATTTTATGCCCTATAGCAACAGTATGTTGTCTTGAATGGGATTAAATTACAAGTTTAATTTTGTCCCAATATTTTGACTATTTGGTAAAGTTTTAACAGTTCAGTGCCTGCATGGCCTCCTTAATTAGCCGAGTTCTGCATTATACATGTAGGTTGGCATTATAGCATAGCTAGTATTACATATTATGTACACAGGAATACCAACCATCACAATGCAAGACTATCTTTCTAAAATGTTCACCCCCCCCCCCCTTCTTCAGGTGGTATCACGAGGGGATCACAAGACACGTTGCTGAATCACTGCTCACTGCCAAGTCTGTACCTGATGGCACTTACCTCCTTAGAGACAGTCTCCAAGGGGGCAACGAGTCCCTAACACTCTCTGTGAGGTGAGTCACGTATCTCTCCTCGGTTGGAAGAGCTGAATTCATTGCGCTGTAGGCTTACAATGTACAACGTGCATGTGTGTGTGTGATGCTAGGTTAAAAGTGTCACTCAGAATGTCATTCCAGTCATTCCTTAAAGGGAAGGTACCATGAAAAAATAAAGTTTTATTTTTTTGCCTTAAAATGTTCTTTGTGGGGTATAAAATAGCCCTGAGACAAAAAAATATTTTTCTGAAAATTAACTTTTCAGAGAAACAGGACTGTAGAAACACAATTTCTGGCTTAAAATTTTGCTTCCTGTTGTGGTCAAATGTGGGCGCGGTCAAACGTGACGTCAGAGTAGGCATTTGTGCTGCATGTAAAATGTATTCTGTGTGTGTTGAGTGTGTTGCAGCTGGTTGCTCCTTTACATCTAGCAGTCATACAGTTCTCTCAGTTGAAATATGAGTGGGAAAAACAAGTCCTATGTACCAGAGCTCACTGAAAAGCAACAGAATCCTGTTTTTGTGTACAGTGAAAACTCACAGATATGACCTCCCTTGCTGCTCAGTTTGGGATCCAAAAGAGGAAGAAGCTGAGATCTGAGGTCTGGAGCCATTCTAACTGTTTTCTATAAGGCAGTTATTCAGAAATAAACTGCCATATCGTCCTGTAAAAAGAGAGGCCCTGAGATCAGAGTCATGGAATGGAGAGATAGCCCTATAGAGAAGTGCCCGGTCGGCCGCTGTATACGGAAAAGCGAGAACGGAGACAGGTTAATAGCTTCTGTTTTTGTTCAATCATGTATAATTATAATACCTCGCTGTAGTTGATACTTGATGCTTTACAAGAGACAACCTCTCTATACCGTGACTCCTGCATGTAGACCCGGCATGCAACTGAGACTCCTGATCAGACTACATATGCATGCAGTACCTCTCTTCCTATTTTCATGTTGGAAACAACTTCAGCAAGGGTCTCATTGTCATGCAAAGACAAGTGAAACCAAAACTTGACGTGTTAATAATGTAAAGATTACCGATAGTAACTCAAACCCCATCTAAATTATAAATTATAACTACCAAGGATGTCGATATTTAGTGTGAAGTGCTTGGACTCATGCATGGTGACTCTCCCCCTGTTGTCAAATCCCATACAACCTAATTTTGAGCCCAGCATCTTCTTCTCCTAAACGTTTGTCGCGACATTGACAAAAACGTAACTTTTAAATTGTCTCAAGAGTAATACACGTAATACAGGTTGAGTCAATAATCCTGCATGTGAAGAAGAAGGAAATTTGTTACGAATCGCAGCTATACTGCATGCACAGCTTGGTAGAACAACTCGTATAATTATATGTCTTCCAAGCCAGCCCCAGCACAACCGACTAGTTAAGAAAGTTATACCTTTCACACTGATAAACTTACTGGTGTATACTTCATTCTCATCTGCCTCACCATATCTGTGTTTGTGGGCAGTGTACACCATCTGTAGCACCCACATATCAAGGATCAAATCCATCACACTGATTCTCTATTGGTATAATACATTTCTACACAACGTACTACCGCATGCATTCACACCTGACACACTCAATTGCATGACTGTATACTTATACATATAGACCTAGTCTATATACTAATTAGTCAATTAACATTTCCTATCCTGCCTTCATTGTCACCATCATCATCACCACTCGAACTAGCATGGGAAGGCTTTCTCGCTCATACAGATATGGCTCCACAGCGCTTGTTTTATCTTCACTGCAGCTTTTTTCATGCTCAACAGATGAGAAGGAGTAGGAAAAACTCAACTGGCTTGAAAATCATAGCTAAAATCACATGTGTCTGTCAGTCAGACTCATGCAGCCACCAGTATGCATCAATTCAATGTTTACTAGTACCTACTCTGACGTCACGTTTGACCGCGCCCACATTTGACCTCAACAGGAAGTAAAATTTTAAGCCTTTCTTAACAATCCTGTTCCTCAGAAACTTTAATTTTTAAAAAAAATTTTTTGCATCAAGGTTATTTTATATCTCACAAAGAACATTTTAAGGCAAAAAAATAATACTTTATTTTTTCATGGTACCTTCCCTTTAATGGTAAATGCACAGTTTATAATGGACATAATTTTACGTAATGAATAAATATGTGCATTAATTGTTATGGCCCTTCCGTTAATAATAATACACTACATGTATGTGTACGTAAGCATTGTCTTGACGGATTGTTTCCCTCCCAATGCTCAGGTGTCAGAGGACAGTGAAGCACTACCGCATTCTGTGGGACGGAAATCAATTCACTTTTGGGTTAGGGAAGTTCTCTGATATCCAAACACTGAGAGATCACTTTGACAATCAGCCAATCATCAGCGGAGAGTCAGGTACGCGTATAATGAAATTGATACTTATAGGTTCAATTACCCTTTACCACATTCCCTTAGCACACCTAATTGGGGCTTGTGAATGAGACAATCTTTTCCAAATTCAAATTCCCAACTCTAGCTCCCACAGTTTATTATTGTTTTCATTATATAAACTAGAATTACTGTCACCATTATGTCCCTCTCCTTAATTCAGGTGTGCTTGTCCAACTCACTCACCCGTACCCCAGATCAGTGGCCGAGCCCGCCATCTACTTTGACCCTGATATAGTGCCCCAAGAAGGTGAACAAGCTGCATGATGTGTATACCTACATGTACATTGTAATATCAAGTTACAGTATTTGCTAAATACATACAGTTAATATACTGACACTTTGCCTGGTTTACGTATGTTATATATGTACACATGTAACATTAGCCTCAACACACCAGGAAGATTTCTTGACCTCGCGTTACATACACGAGGCTAACATAACATTTATGTGTGTATCCCGGTCATGGTCATTTATATACCGTACACAGTTATGGAATCATTGTGATGCTGCATGAGTACACGTATAGTATCATTCCCAACTTTGTGTTTCCTCAGAAGTTCCTGCAGCTACATCTACCACTAATGGTGAGCGACCAGTGGCCAAGAAATGGGCCAAGAAGGAGAAAAACATTAAGAGTGTTGGACAGTCGACACCTGAGCTTTCTGTGAGTGTGGGGGTGGGGGTGGGGGTGTGGTGCTTACGTAGGGTAGTCCCTTTATGTAATTACACTCGGGCGCTGGATAGCTGTCTTCCTTGTTATGTGCTTGACTGCATATTGTACTTGCTAAAATTGTCCCTGGCTGTATATCGACTATTATAATTATATTCACTGTGCTGCTCTAGTTAATATTCATGTCTCCCCATGCTCCACAGGTAAACTCAAAGGAAGGGTTCTTGACAAAACTAGGCTATCATGTCAAGGTATGTGCATGTAAGAGTCTGATCAAGTGTTTGGTTGGTTTGCCTGCATGTATTACTGTTTTGTATTCTAGTAATACATACTCGAAAATGGGTTGGTCTATGTGATCTGAGTATCATTATATACAGTACTCTATTGCCTAGTGCCTATAGCCATCCTTTCATTCAATTATACACTAATATACCCACTCCCTCAGAATTGGAAGAAGCGATGGTTTGTGCTCTATCGTAACGAGCTCAAGTACTTTTCGAGTCAGGGCAGCAAGGAGCCCCTGAAGGTGATTGACCTTAATGATGTCACTGCTGCGGAGAGGGACGAATCACTAGGCAAGAACTACTGCTTCAAGTGAGCTAGTAGCCATCAAATGATTGCTGTATAACTTATGGTAACTATAGTGCAATGATGTCTGTCAGAATAGTAGTCTCTATAAGAATAGACTTTTAAGCACGTTCTTTGTCAATTAACGTAAAAAACACGCATTTCTTCAAATTAGTTTGTACCCTCTATTGTCATTGTCATTATCTCAAAATTATTTCGATCCTATAACCCCCTCCCTCCCCCCCCCCCACACACACAGGCTTGTGACCTCAAGTCGTACCTTCTTCATGTTTGGGGCGTCTGATGCTGAGGCTAATGAGTGGGTGGAGATACTCAGCTGGAAACTGGTCAGTGAGGGAGGGTGGTTGCTGTACACAATGTACAGTGATAGGCAGGTCTAGCATTGTTACCTCTGGTACATGTGCATTGCGGTATATAACTATAACATTTGCAATAGTAAGTTTGTGTGCATTTCTCAATTCCCTGTGCCTAATAAGTGTGACCAAAGGTGCATTGTTTCTGGTTGAGTTGTCTCATTAGTGGCTCTGTTAATTATGATAGTTACCGAACACACTCATTCTCCGAGTAGTTGCCCTGAGTGAGTGTCTTGTCATCAGTAATTGATTCGGTGCCAACATTCTTCTTGGGTTTGTGTTTACTCTTACATGTAGCTCATGTAGATTGAAATGTGCGAGTCTAAAACTGTTCGTAATGGCCTGTCAGGAAAGGCCAACTGCATTGGCCGGGCACCCAGGTCCCAATTGTGTACATAACACAAGACAACCCCTCATTATTATAACGACCAAAATTTTGTTCCCCATTGTCTAAGAATTATGTCTGTTAAAACTTATTTTCTGCCTCTGCAGGGGCAACGATCAAGATCAAATACAAGTACCAGAGATTGAACTCATTAATTACCTTTCGTCCAACGTTCAATAGTTTTCAACAGTTTTTTATCTTCATTCTTCTTGTGAATTCTCCATCCAAATACACATGATGAATTTTAATTTGCATTGGTATTTTAGGGCGGCTTTTAAGCGAGTCAATTACATACAGGAAGTGATAGTGCAGTTTGCTTCCTGTTGAGATAAGAAAACACCCCCCAGGCTATATATAAACTCTATGTACGTGAGCTAGCTTCTGTTCATAGCTACAGTGCAGTGCAGTGCAGCACAGAGCAAGGCATTTCCATCCAGATCAACTTGGCAAAAGCAAGAATTACAAAAGTGAGGTCTAGATCATTGGATGTGTTGCTTGTAGCTAGCTTGTAGATCTACTAGTACCAGTCATGCCTATGTACACACACAATGCACGGTGAGTCATACTGATGGTTTGCTCTCCCTCTAGCCATACAGAGTCATGGAGGAGGATTCCTATTTGGTGGTGATCGAGGGTGGTAGTCCGTGGGGCTTTGGGATTCAGGGAGGTCTCGACTTCAGGTCTCCACTCCGAGTGAAAATGGTGAGACATTTGATAGCGAACCCACCCCCTTCACACACACTTATTACACAATAATTATGAGGCTATTCCTCTTTTGATCATGTACACATGTTCTAATGCCCCTCGGCTATGGGTATTAAACCAGCAGTGTCCGCAGTGTGTGTTCACGATCATATAATTATGGTTAGTGCGGTAAATGGAACATGCAGTGTATTAGTCCTGGTTCTGTACAGTCAGTCCAGGTGATGAGTACTGCATGATAGTTACGTACCGTCCTGTGTGTCCAGAGGCCACTTTGATTCAATGTACCTATAATAGTCAAAACTCTTCGCCCTGCCCGGTTTTCTAGCTATAGCCAACTATGGTGCATGCGCTATTATATCAATGTAAATAACTTATAGTGTAGGTTCCTCATATTTTACCGACTATGTTAGCCATTCCTATTAGCTTGCAGCACTCATGCATTTAGCTCATTAGGCCTCGTTATGTGGAACTGTTAGTCAACTGTCAGTTAATTTACTAGGTTACCATTTTTCATAGCTAAAAAGTCAAGTGTGTTTGCGGTATGGTCAAACAACCAATCAAATTGCAATCACTAGCAGCCCACCAGATCTGCAGTAGTGAAGCCTTGCCCGAAATGTGCTTGAGTTTCACAGTGGCACCGTTGTACGTATGATTCATTGTACGAATAATATAATTATAATGAGGACAAATAAGGTCACCTGATGGCATGAACAGACACATTCTTTAGGCTCCAAGTTGTAAACGTTCCACTGCTTGTAGCCGTTTGACCATGTATGTTTCTGTACTATTTTTTTTACTTTTTGATGATTTCGATTACATTCCAGAAATTAACAGCTGATGAATAACAGTTCTAGTCGTGTGTGTGTTTTGTGGATGCGAGTTTGTTTTGTCAGTTGCTATAAATACTTTTCATATCAGCAATGAAAACACATTATTTTCTCTACTGAAATCCTGTTGCCACATTACTATTATTTTGAAATCAGGGTTCTCTATTAATCCTGTTGCCACGTTTCTGTTTATCCCCAAATGAAAACACTTTATTTTCCCTACTGAAATCCTGTTGCCATGCACATTTCTGTTCGTCCCCAAATCTAATGTTATCGCACCCTGTACATGCACTCACAAGAACAATAAGGTGTATTTGTAAGTCGTGGGAAACGTTTTGCATTTGCTGTATAATTTCCGTGAAAGTATAATTATAATTATACCATAATCACCATGGGGTGTACTCACAGATGAATTCACAAGTAATTATTTTCATAATGCACTTGCAGGTTACCCCAGGAGGGCGGGCACATAAGAGCGGGCTGGTTACCGGGGACTACATTACAGCCATTAACGGCCAAGAGACAAAGCCCCTGAAGCACATGCAAGCAATGCAGCTCATCAAGAAATCAACACAGAAAGTGGAGCTAACTTGGTGAGTATACATAACAGTCATCAAAATCGGTGCAAGTGATGCCCTAGCTATAGTAAAAAAATCAGTGAAACCCGGAGCACATACACATGCATAATTTTATGTGTAATTTTACATGTCGATCTGCATAGTGTGCTACATTAATTTTTGTGAACAAGATTTTTGGTGGGAGAGTAGTTAAATGTATGTGCACTTATTCTTACTGCCCACTTATTCTTGGCTCCCGGCGTAAGAGCAGATTGCTTCCTTATCGTGATGTATTGTGATCAGACATTTTGGAACTCTGCAACATTCAATTTCCCTGTTACTCGACGAGACTCTGTTTGGACTGTGATAGGTTTTGTTGACAATTCCTGTGGTTTAGTGTGTATAGGTGACTTGTTATATCATTACTCGTTGGAATGTCCTAATGCTAGCTTCTGTGTATAGTCTGGTGGTGGGTGGTGTTTTGATGCAGGCTTCAACCTAACTATAGGGCTTGCTTAAAGTGCCTTGTTGAAATAGCCATAATTATTGCATTATGCTAATATAAATTAAGTCACGTGCATGCATGGGTGAGCACTATTAACATTACAGTCATTGTTCATGGCGTATGATTTTAACCTTGTTACGTCGTAATTAGCAATTAATTGTTTCCAAATTGGTGGTTAGATTCTAAGAATTTATCAGTATACCATTATCAATGTGCTTATGTTTGGCTTGTTAATAGTCAGCAGAATAGATCGGTCTGTTGACAAGTGGTGGGAGGGAGACGATGAGTTGTTTAGTATTGGGTTGTGTGCTACACAGGGTATGGTGCCAATTGTCTGTGTGTTGTCACGGACACACCCTGGCTTACTTGATTGGTGTGTATGCATGTACATGTGCTTGTATTGTATGCGAAGTACTGCAACCCATTATTATTAGTTAAGACTTTACTATCAATTTAGTGTAGAGGATCAGCTCGGAATGTTTTAAAGAGCATACAAAAATTCCAATTTTTACACCCTAACAAAAAACAATAAGCTTAATTAACTTAATTGTAACAACGCTGGCATGCCTTCTCAAAATAGCCTATGCATAGACTGATATAATTAGCACAGCTGCATGCCTGCATACGTATCCATGGTATGCGTCCTATAATTAGGGTTGTTTGGGTCATTCTGTAATTAATATGAGATTGTTTTCTGTGTCCAGTGAAATTTACCCACCATTGATTATTGTAACCTGGCAGCAAATGTTTGTGCTCTAGAATGTTCTCAAAACAAGGTTCAGTGTGGTATCTACTAATCCTTCATCGTGGATAGTACGTGACATTGATATGAATCAAGAATGCCGCCTAATGACTTCATTTTTCATAATTTAGAATCATTGCAGATTACAGCATCAATTTTGTTACACACACATTTCCAAAATAAATGTCTCTTCCTTTTTCCATGAAAAGAGTTGGTGTTCGTTTAATGCGTATCATATACGTATAGGTGGTCAATGAAGAAGCTTGCTTATTTGGGGGTAGTGCATGTATAAATTAAGTACGTGACCAGTAGCGGTTAAGTGCCCCGGTAGTCTCTATACTATGACATGCAAGAGGTGGGTGGTAGTATACTCAAGCTGATCGCTGAATGGTCGAGCTATGTGCGGAACGTATGAGCACGCTCACGCACACTCGGAATTTATGTTATGTAAACAATGGAAGCTCTGATTTCACCTCTAATTATTTAGCGTAACGCACCGGCTGCTGTCGCGAGTAAAATGAAACCTCGTTAAAGCAGGCACATGTACCGGGGAACAAGGTCTTGTCCGTTATGTACAGAGGTGACCTTTGTTGAGAGGTTGTTTTGTACGTAAACTGTTCATATGGGACCTAAGTGCCTGGCCATTGCTATTAAAGAACGGTTCCTGGCTTTATGACGTCACTGTAGGAGCTACTAAAATAGCATTTTCCTGCTGGTTCTCGGATTTTATGTCTTAGTTAGTAACTGAGATTATTATCTTCATTGTTTTGGTGGGAAAGTGGCGTTATGTGTTTCAGATCGATGTAAGAGTGGTTTGCAATACGTAAAACAAAGACGCAAATATATCGCTGTACCATTCACATTCATAATTATGTACTACACACACACACACACACACACACACACACACACACACACACACACACACACACACACACACACACACAGTATAAAGATGCGGCCGGGCCTCATTTCCCCAGCCACCAACTCATCGTTTAGCTTTCCCAGCCGGGTTGCCAATGGCAGCGTCCCTAAACCACCGGTCTCGCGGAGCCCGGTGATCAGTAGCAAGACACTCACACGACCTGCCCCTCCCCCCGTGAGTTACTATACATATAGCTGTTAGACTGTATCTATCCAAATACTGCCCAGTTAAGGAGTGTTACCATGCACTCTTAATAGCCACCCCGATGAACAAAGCCACCTCTGTTATACTCTATATTATGGCCAAAGCTTTGTCCCCCAACGAAGTCTGTTATAACGGGGTTCAGGCCTGTTTTGTTCATGTTTTGTTCAGAGTAGCTAGACCAAACCACTAGCAGAGGCTGCCAACAATTAATGCAGTGTCTTAGCAGGAAACTATAGGATGTTGTGAATTAACATACTGTACATGTAGCTATATAGTCAGTGCTGTGTCATACCATAACATACGTATGATAATCATATTGCTTTAGACTGTGAGAATTAAGCCATGCATGTACTACATGTACATACAATGTGCTTGTACGTATTCCATCCCTGTAGGCAATCGATACAATTAGTGTTTCAGTTCCAAACTGCATGCACAGTCAGTGTGTACGAGATGATCACTATTTAATAGTGCACATCATTATTATTCTCAGGTTGTTGTCAATGGTCACAATCGCCAGTCCAGTCTGGGCACGCCCAGTGAGTCCACGGCAAGCTCCTCCCCCCACAGCTGTGGCGGTGAGAGCTACGAGGCTAAATTCCTCGGCATGGACACATATTGCATTGACAAGTCACATCCTAGTGAGATAATGTGTGGGTGGTTCGAGTCTTGGCTCTGTTAGACTAAGAGCGCATAAAACATGTGATATAGTTGTGTGCACTCTTGCATGGTTAGGTGTTATGTTGAGAATTAATTCCCGGAATATCGAGCAAAGCGATACACTGTTGTAGCTCACTTTAATTTTGTATGTCACTGTGTCTAGTATAATTACGGTGCACAATTAGTATTTTGTGCTTGTCTGTATTGCAGTGCCAGATGTTGCAGTGCCAGACGTTGCAGTACCGGACGTTGCAGTGCCAGACGTTGAGGTGCCAGACGTTGCAGTGCCGAAACTTGAGGTGCAGGAGTCTGTGGATGTGGTCCAAGTCGAGGAGGAACCTCTCGTCACTTACGACCTTGGGAAAGAGGAATCCCTACCACAGGAAGTGATAGAAGAAATGGCTGTAATGGTGGAAGTGAAGGATGAACTACATGCAGCGTACAGCCTGGAGTCGTTGGACGAGCCGTCCGAACCTGATCAGCAAGACGCCCCTGTTGAACAAACGGAGGAAGTAATTAATGATGAGTCTGCAGTTTCTGAAACGGTTGAAGCCATAGTAATGACCCCACAGGATATAGACATTACATGCGATGTACATAATGGGGAAGCCCCCGTTCCTATTGTGGAGGCAGCAGAAGCTGTTGTTATGGAAGAGACCCCAATTGAGCTCAACTGTGACGAGACAGCTGGGGAGGTTGAAGTGAAGAAGCCATCTCGCAAAGCCAGTCCTTCCATGAACAAGATGGACCTGGTCAACATCATCGCTCATGCTGCTGAGAGGAAGAAACGGGAGAGCAGAGAGAGCAGCGTAGACTCTCAAGGTGGGTTAGTTAGCTTACTTGAAGGTCTGGGAGGCAGGGATGGCCTAGCCGATCAAATGCTGGAACTTTTTATTTCTTATGTTTCAAGTAATGAACGATTTTGTATTTCGTACATACGTACGGCATTAATTCTTCGGCTCTGAAGAAGAAAGTTGCTAGCTAGTGGTGGCTTGCTATTTCGTGGGTTGACCCACTCAGGTTCTCAGCTTTTACATTCATACATGTGTGCAGATCCCACCAAAGGCCAGAGCTCACCTGAGAAGTCCCCTCAAGTCCCAAAGAAGCAATCTCCCAAACACTCTCCCAAGGAGACCTCCCCAAAACCAGCCGGTGGCAAATCGGTCATGTCAGCTTCTAAACCACCTAAACCAGTGAGGGCATTGTCTATCGAGGCCAAGGAAGACATCTTGCCTGTTGCCAAGCAACCACTCAAGCAGACAGAGAACCCCGTTGCCGCAGGAATTAAGGAACCGGGATGGTACAAGCAGATGTTCCAGGATTTCCAGCACACAGTGGAAGAGACCTACCCTGGATGTACGTTGCTAGTAAACTACATACATAGGTCCCAGCTTTACTGTGTGTATGCATTTATAATTATGGTGGTACGTACGTCTTAATTTAGTGTGTGTATTTGCTCACTTACGAAACCTCACTGCCCCGATGGGTCTGAACGAACCTGTAGCTTTTATTGTTGTACTGGCAATCATATTCTTTGTTAGACGTATGGCTGCGTGTCTGATACCCTCTCTCCTCTTTGCAGCATCTTCAGGTCCTGAGACAGAGTACGTGTACGACGAGAGAGGACTGAAGGTGAGGAGAGACTCTCTGCCCAGGAACACTAAACCACTGCAACCGGAGAGGGAGAAAGCTCCAAGTACGTGCCTACAGGGGTTGTATCTATAGGGATCCCGGACTGGCTAGTATGAGATTGTACTTTGATAGGCTGTCATTCAGGTTCAGGGTGACTCCCTTTCGTGCTGCCTTGCTGCTAAGTTGCTTATAATAACCTGTCTCAACCCTCCAATAACGGCAATGAATACGTTTACTGCCACAGTTATGTTGACACTCCCTCTATCATAGGTCCTGATGATCCGGTGTATGTGTACGATGAGCGTGCGCACTGTCTGTTTACTGAAGCTAGTACACATACAGTATGCAGTGTACATAAGTACACGTAGATGAGCAACATTAATTGCAACTCTGTTAGAGTCCTATAATGACAAGTTGTTCCCTCTTTGCAGATCCTGGAGTGACGACTGACGATGTGCTGTCAGCCAACAAGAGACAGACCGGCTTGAAGGCCAATCAGTTCAGCACTGATGGATCTAGAGACTGTGAGTGCTGCATGAGGAGCTATGTAGCTGCTAACATTTAGGATGAGGAGCTAGCTATACTTACATCTAATTGTGTTAGTACCTTACAGCCAGGCTAGATTTTGGCGAGTTAAGCAGATTTGTGCCCTTTCTTTTGGGATTTATGGGTTGACGTGAAGATTATTACCACTCAATCAGCTTTCCGCTTTCCTCTTTACCAGCTCTAATTGTGTGGGTGGGTTCGTAGTTCTGTGTGCACACCTAAATGCTGTTCATCTAAATGCTGTTCATTTTTGTGTTTTGGGTTTACCCACGTACATTTTTGCCAATTAGCATCCTAGCAACTAATGATCTTGTCCAAATTAGGAGATCACTTATAGGCACTCAGTTCACTTTATTAGACATGAATTATAAAAATTGAAAAGATAGCCAGTGCAGCTATGAGGTAAGAGAGACTAACACTGTGAAAATGAGGCAGTAAAACTCTGTTTCTTTATTATTGTATATTAGCTCAGTGTGAGGTCCCCACATACATGACTTGTACATGTTTGGATATTGCTCACAGTTTGGCTTGGCTGTGTTTTCAGATTTCTTACTCTTTTAATACGTTTACTGCCAATACACTATAATTATAGTACATGTCCTGTACTAACCCCCCCCCCCCACACTCTCAGACTGGAATCAGAAGGACCAAGACCATAAAGAGTTTGAAGAAAACAAGAGGAACTCACAGGAGGTACTTACTGGGAAGTACGGGACATAGTTTACAATGGCGTGAAGCAGCGTAATCTTAACTTATAATTATAAGTCAGCAAAATAAATACGTACAGTATAAATTTATACGTAGTGTGTTTTACTGCATAATACTTCGTAGGTAATAATTATGTATACCGAAGTTGTTGCGGGGCTTACTTAGTACCAGCTTTTTTCATGCAAGCGAGCAAAAGCTCACTATACTCTTGTGTACACAGCTCCACGTTCGTCAGAGCTCCAGTTCCAGCGACTACTCAACCAAGATGACCTCCATGCACCCTCTGCTGCAGGCTGCCGCGCAAGAGAACAAGTTAGTCGGAGTCACTTATATTATAGGATTAGTATCTATGTGTATTTCTCATGTGTGTGCTGTGTGTGAGAATACACCGACACTTATTGTGACAACAAAACTGTTTAGCGTGTCATTTTTAGTATTAATTATGTGTGTTTGGTTGTTACATTAATGTCTGTCTCTCCAGGGAGACGCCAGCAGCTGCTGATGGAGAAGAATGTGAGTAATAAATTAAGGCAAATGTGTTATTCTACCACATATATATTTCTTGAGAAAGCAACAATTTATACAAACAAGCCTGGTGAATAAACGTGTTGTCCCAAAGCTGGCTCAATCTTATACTCCCTCGTGCAGCTGAGAGAGTGTTCAACCGCATCGATGCGTCCAAGTTGCAGGGGGCACTGGAGAACGCCTCAATGCTAAAAAAGCTGGAGAAGGAAGGCGTGGCACCCGAGTTGTTGCCAGGAGTTGCTAAAGGCATGCAGGAAGAGAAAAACAAGCCAAAGGAGAAACAGCTCAAGGTAAGGTCTATGCTGCTATCCTACTTAATATAATACACACGTACATGTACCAGTGTGTAACAGCTGTGAAGTACAGTCTACATGTACGTAGCTGTTACAAAGGATGTTCAGTGTGATCATGTCTATCAAATTTCGTTTGTATATATTTAGCCTCCACCTGGAAGGAAAGGAAAGGCTCTCTACGCTTTCGATGGACAAACTGCAAAGTGAGAGTGCCTGTATACATGAACATGTACATATGCACATACATTCAATGTAACCCCTCTGCACCCTCTCCTGAAAATCAATCGTCATTATTAATTATTTTTATACTGTTGCCGGCGTACCAGGCCATCCATGTAGGCATAAATCTCATACCTCCCCCCCCCCACACACACACACTTGTAGGGAGCTGTCGTTCCAGAAGGGAGACATTGTTGACCTCCTACACACTGTTGACGCCAACTGGCTGCAAGGATCACTGGGCGGAGCAAAAGGCATCTTTCCAGCCTCATACATACAGGTGTGTGGACCTGTTGTGTTGTGCTTTAAACTATATAGCCATGTGGTAATTACTGTTAATCACAGTCTGTTAATATAATTGCTTGGCAATGTCTAAATTAGCCTTGTTCCCAGGCCGTGTTAGTACCTTTGCTGACATTAACAGTGAGTTATTGATGTATTAAGCACTCTTCATATGATACACCCCTCCCCTCACAGGTGCTCAGTCTTGATGAGTATCGTCAACTCATCTCGCCAGAGCCCAAGGCACGTATAGAGGTTGGCAAAGCCCAGGCACTCTACGACTTTCAGGGACAGAGTCTCAGAGAACTTTCCTTCAGCAAAGTGAGTAAACTGTAATATTGTTCTACACTATAAACTAGCAGGTTACTGTTACTGTAGTAGTTACGTAAAACCTTACTCACAAACATTGAAATTGATGTTGCAGACTGAAGAACAACTATAATTATATTATCTGAGCTCCTTTCAATGCTGTAGCATGTACAGTACAGATACTCTCTTATTTTTCTCATAGGATGACGAATTGATTATTAAGAAGAAGATCGATGACAACTGGTACGAGGGTTACCATGGAGACAAGGAAGGAATATTTCCAGTACTCTATGTGAAAGAGCTTTAAAAGGTACTACATAACTAGGATATACCACACCTAAGAGGAGGATATGCACTAAACAAGCTCGAGGATGCTTTTTTGTAGCCTGAAATTCTGAGCTCTTATTTTGCTCTCAAGCAAGACGATTAAAATGCGTATACCGTATAAACTTATGTTCTAATTTATCGGACAGCAAAAAACGATTATTTTGGAAATTGTCCAGGTAAAATTAGAAAGAACACGCGAAGTTTCCGGAATAATTAGAATAAGCATGCAGCTGAGCTAGCTAAGTTAATAGAATAGTGCCAGAGGAGGATTGTCAGTGCCGAAAGGTCTTAATTATAAAGCTGCTTCCGGAGGACTTTAATTAAATTCCAATCAGTTAGCTCTACGTGAATTGGAGATACCAAAGGAAGAGTAGATGAGTGGAATTCAATTAAAGTCCTCTGGTAGCAGCTTTTTGATTAAAACCTTTTGACCCTGACGATCCTCCTCTGGAACAGTGCATGTGCGATAGTTGCATAGCTATCTAAAACTAGCTAATCCTCAAAGCTATCTAATGTTGGCTTGGAATGTATCTCATTAGGTATTGTCCGGATATTTTTCTGTTCTATCAGTATGTATAGAGATCTCAATTTTTTTAGATCAACCCAAGTGGTCCCTTTTCTCAGATTACACCACTAAAATTTAAGTATATACCAGAGTGTCTGCTGTATTAGAACAACGAAAATTGCCCAGAAAAATGTCCAGGATAATTTTCGCTATTTGGCTACAGAGCCCTCAGCAGAAATTTTCGTGGGTTCTAATATTCGCAGTTCAATGCCAGGAAACCACACCCACCAATAGCTTGCATGTGAAATTACCAGTGTATGGGAGTTTGTCCCGGTTTAAATTTTCGCATTACTACTCTGCCCTCGAAAAACGTGAAATTTTGCACCCCACGAACATTTCCCGCTATACGGTATATGAAACACATTTTGCTTGAGGGAATGCAAGCATTTGGAGATCAGTTATAATTATAATTGGATGCACAATTTATCTGATAGGTACACGTACAATGAGGTGGCTAATTGTATTCAACAGGATTGGCTTTTTTTTACTTAAAATGACAACCATTACAACACACACACCGTACAGGTTCATGGCAGTCATTTTCAATTTCAAGGAACAATCATTGTTATCCATGTATACTTATGTTGAAACTTATGACTGTGTAGTTGCAGCTCAATCTTTTAATTGTTTTTTGTACCCCCGTATGCATTGCTTGTGTTTGTCGAATTATTTTTGATATACGATATCATATATCGACCATGGACTGGAACATCTCGACTAACGTGTATTATAATTATGGTGGGTGTATGTGGATACATAATGTTTATGTCCATCAATAAAGGTATACAGCTGCAGACTCAAACTTCAGTAGCGTCAAGAAATTCCAGAGTGTCAGTAGGCAGAGCCTGTATTTTTATCACTAAATTGGACATTTTCTCGTCTGAACAACTAGATGTCACTCTCTCTTTTATTATGGACTCTTGATATTACTCAGTTTGTATAAATTGATAGAGTATATAATTAACACATGTAAAAATCGTTGAATCTGGTGGAGTGCCACATTTTTCAGTTGATTCACTTAGTTTGCACGACTTGTTTTTCCCTGAGGCAACACATCCTCATACTCATGAACTGGCTCAATGCTCTCATATTCTCCCTCTGTTGTTTCCGGGGCTTGTGAGTCATCGATCCTCTGTCTCCATGGTTTCTTGGTTTGCTCATAGGCAATGTTCCTCTTGAGTACTGGAGCATAAGCTTCATTGGGCTGCTCAATTCCTGCAAATGTTGACGACCAATCCACTCTTCCATCTGACTCTGGAACCTCAACTGTTGGAGAAAAAAGTGACATTAACAAATTTTAGCAGGATTTCACCTCACATGTATAAGAGCTTTGTTTTCTCTTCACAATAACCACAGCTACAACGATAGTTACGATGACTACAAGTACCATGGCCACAATGGTGATACCTTTATAAAAAAAATAAAAAGATACAAACAGCCATGAATTGCCATCATTACCTGCTATTAGTACTATGGGTGATGGAGCTGGAGATTGTGTAGGAGGAGGACCTGCAAGAGGAAGAATAGAACGCATACAATTCTGAAACTAAGACTAACTCTTGGCTTACTCTCCAATTGACTAATGAAGGATACCTTCCCATCAAAGATGGTCTCGCCAGAATCACTATTCCAAGTGTAAACTACCACATAAATATCGGAAGTAGCATTAAGAGTGACAACAGTTCTGTCATTAGGTGGTTCAATAAAACCAATCATCACCATCGGATCAAGAGAGGTTGGAGAGGTTTTAGACAGAAACAATGCCAGACAACTCTGACCAGAGGTAGTGCAGGTTACTTCAGCACTTCCATTTGATAGTTTAGCGACAGTAATGCCCTCAGAATTAGGTGGAGAATTTGGTTCAGTGGAAGATTCTGAGGAAATGGGAACCCAATAACATTTTGAGTTTAAAACAGTTTTGAGCTCATACTATAAAAAACGCACACCACAAAAGAAAGTACATGTACAACACTGACACACTAGTTGACTCACTATTGCTCAAAAACATAGTTTCATTGTCGGCCGCCACAGATATGGGCATTCTTGGTACACTCATATTGTTGTTCTCAAGATCAAATGCAATCACACTGTAATTTCCACTAACAGCCACCGGGATGGTAAAATTTTCACTCATACTCCGTCGAATTGGCACTAGTCTCATGCTTAGAAAATCCAACTCTCCAGCAGTGAAACGTATCACACAGACAAGAGCTCCGGGAGAGAGGGTACCTTCAACATACTCAATTCTTGCACAGTTTCCTTCAGGGCAAACGTCCACAATCAAATTTTGAACATCAGTTGTTCCTGTGCAAAACGTTAAAATCAGTATGTAATACTTCTACTAAATGAAAGCACCGCGGGTGCTGATGCCTCGGTGGAGGTACCAAAGCTACATAACATAAAGCTACTATAGCTAGCTTTTATACACACATTGATTATATAATTATCATGATGAACATTTTTACATGCAGAATCCAGAATCACAGGGAAACTCAAAGAGTGGGTCGATGATTGTTGTTAATAACGATCGACGCCAAAAGTTCAAGTCTATTATGGCTGCAAGTCAGCAGAGCCTTGCAGCTCTCTTCTCACTCTTGCAGCTATCAATAGCTAGCGTTCTAGTGCAGAGCTAACTACTAAGTGGAGTAGCAACACTCGGTGAACAAGTTTTGCTAGGGACTCTTCTGAAAAGGCTGCAATGGCATTCCAAGTAAGCAAAACTAGGCATAACTCGAGAACGAAGCTTTATTTTGCAAATCCACAAATACCAAGCCAAGAAAACATGACTAGAAGCCTATAGAAACTCTTACTTGCACTTCATTGATCCTTGAGCAGCTGAAACAGTCTACACACGCACACACACACACACAAACACACTACCGTATACCTCGCTTGCGCATGCGCACCGAGGCATAATACACGACTTACTGATTAGCATGTCCTTGAATATGAGGTGCACCCCCGTGATCGAAGTAAGTGTCACGGAAATGTTGATTATCTGGTCAGTTGGAAGAGAGAAATTTATCATTTGGGGGTCTCTGATGGTCTTATTGATGGGTGCCAATACGTCAGTGTTCACTTGGTAGGAGGTGAAGTTGGTACAGTTGGGTACCTAAGAGGTGCGCTGAATAAACGGTTTTTACAGTCACTACGTATATATATCTTACCATACCACCGAGATGTACTATTTTCCTCAACACATTTCCTCCCTGACTGATGAGGGGAGCGACATTGTTATTATCTGTGGTAATTTTCAAGTATAAAACGTTCAATAAAACATTTACAGTACCTGTTACTCGTGTAAAGAACCCAGTGACAGGTTCACTGGATCTTCCTTCCATTCCTGACTCACTAATTGGAGTCACAGTGAAGGTGAATATATCACAGACAGTGTGGTTATCAGTTTGTCTGTAATTAAACTGCACTTGATTTTGTACACCATTTAGAGGAGGAAGTGTAACCATCTCATTAGTGCCCAGAGTAGTGAGAGAGATGTCAACACGGAAGGTAAGCTTATTCAGAGTGAAGTTATTGATCACAGAGATGGCAAGGTTGGTTTTACCATTAACCACTTCAATAGATACACGCTCTGAGAAAAAAGGCCTCATTAAAAGCAACCGTGTCAAGGTGTACGCTCTACAAATAATTAAACCACTCACCAACTATCAATGTTGCATTCCTTGATAAGATTCCACCAGTCACTGAAACGGCTGCACACTGAATGACACTGTTGTTGAACTGTGAGCTAGCTGGGATGGTCAGCACTGAGGGATGACCTGAAGTGCCTCCAGCTACTCTGATTTCAGATGAAAAGTTAGGGCTAGTAGACGCTGTGCCATTCACAAACCAAGGATGAGATATTCCTCCAGGAGACAGGCACTCAAACTCTGCCAACAATCCCTCGGCTTGTACCACTGACTCGGGCTCAATTGAAAAGTTCTGGGCTGTGTACGAAATAAATTTATAAGGGTACTAGGCAGACGGGAAGGCCAATTGAATACACATTTTACTGTATACCACAACCACAAAATTAACAGTAGATGTAAAAATGACATAAAAATTTTAAATGTGCATTATATAGACACGGTCTTTTGCTAGAGGATGATGTGTATGTTTTCAGTGTATATTCATGTAAAGTATGTACAATGCTGCATTGCACAATACACCAGTTACAGTTAATTGTTCACATGCATCATATAGATTGAAGAGTTAAAGAGATTGGCAACGAAGTAGAGTGGTGCACTTGATGCTTTTTTACATTGAATCTGCGATAGAGCCTTGAAAACTATCTGCGTTACGCTCTACAAACGAGGCTATTAAGCAAAATGTTGGCCGGGTAACTCCCTAAGTTGAGACATCATCTCTTTCAGCAATTTATAACACGCCTAGTCTGTGAGCCACGTGTAGTATACTTGCTAATGACTGGCCACATCCAGTAGTTCCTAAGGCTCTAATGGAAATGTGTAAGCGTGCTGTTATAACCGCTACTGTCACAATAGGTATATATACCTTAATAGACTGGAAACCACTCCCCTTCTCTCGGGAGAAAGGGACTGGCAAGCTGCCGTGTTGAGAGTTGTCCCAGTGCATGAAGAATGTCACGCTCCCACAAGAATCAAATAGTCATGTGCCACCGCCCATGCGCTAACTATTACCGCACAAATGAAAGCACCGCGGGTGCTGATGCCTCGGTGGAGGTGCCAAAGCTACATAACATAAAGCTACTAATAGCTAGCTTTTATACACACATTGATTATAATTATCATGATGAACATTTTTAATTTTGCTGCAACCAGAATCACAGGGAAACTCAAAGAGTGAGCAATGATCGACGATGATCGTTGTTAATAACGATCGATGCCAACAGTTCAAGTCTAAAATTAATGGCTGCAAGTCAGCAGAGCCTTGCAGCTCTCTTCTCACTCTTGCAGCTACCAATAGCTAGCGTTCTAGTGCAGAGTTAACTACTAAGTAGAGTAGCAACACTCGGTGAACAAGTTTTGCTACGGACTCTTCTGAAAAGGCTGCAATGGCATTCCAAGTAAGCAAAACTAGACATAACTCGAGAACGAAGCTTTATTTTGCAAATCCACAAATACCAAGCCAAGAAAACATGACTAGAAGCCTATAGAAACTCTTATTTGCACTTCATTGATCCTTGAGCAGCTGAAACAGTCTACACACACACACACAGACAGACACACACACAAACACACTACCGTATACCTCGCTTGCGCATGCGCACCGAGGCATAAATATTATCAGCCTTGAGTATAAGCAGGAGCCCATAAATATGAGAAGGAGCGGCTAACTTCAACGTACACTCGAGGATCACATCTCGTAATTGCCGGTGAAACCACACTTCCTTGTATGGAAGTGACTAAGTGCTTGCAAACCGCATCCCTGCATTGCGTATAACACGTGTAGGGATTCAACCACTTAGTGACTCTGCATGCATATATGGAAATGCGGTCATAACCAATTACGAGATGTGATCCTCGTAGTTAGCCGCTCCTTCTCATATATTTTATGGGCTCCTGGTATAAGTACATCACTGGCGGTCTGTTATCGAGGCTAAAGTGATACACCCACGCATTACGTATTTTGTGGTTTGTTCTAATTGCATTCCAACGGGACAACTCTCAACACGGCAGCTTGCCAGTCCCCAGAGCCCAGAGCGAAGGGAGTGGTTTCCAAATATAAGTGAGTTGCACGGACTGAGCATGTAGTTTATTATGCACTGTGTGTAAAAATATGTATTGTTGTGATGGCATCGATTAAACCGAAGCATAGCGTGGATGTTACTCGAGGGTACCACTTTCGTTTCCAATCCCTCTAACTCTTCAATTAATTTATGCATGCATCTAACTATCATCTTCTTCTAATTACAGTACCACACACATTTTACAGTGGCGCACAATATTCGAGTTTGGCGCTTAGAACATGCATAGTGATAGTAACCGTTCCATGAGGCTATAATGGATTAATTGTACCTGATTGCACATGTAGCATTAATCGATTTTCTTACTGCTCAATTGGAGCGCTTCTATATAATAGGGTTGCCAATCTCCGGATAATGTGGTAACATTACATTGAAGGCGTGGTCGATACGCCCTTGATAGTATGTATTTTATATTTTATTATAACATAACACTATAACCATAAATATACAGAGCAGAAGTACCACCACCATGTGTTTCTGGACCTGATTGCAAATAGGGACAGCAAGATAATACCTATAGACTATGCATAGCTAACACGTACCTTTTACAGCTATGGTGAATGTTGTCCCCGCAAGCAAAAGGAATATCAAACTAGTGTAATCATCCATCAAAGCATAGGTGTGCCAAGCTAGTGTAGTAGATTAATTAATAGCTAGTATGACTGTATATTATATTTAGTACAGCTACAATGCACTCACCTATAAATCAGATATAATTACTGAGAATTGTGAGAATGAGTTTCAATATCTAGCTAGGGATGAGGTAAAGATCATAATAATAAATCACCAATTTTACAGAATCAATGTTCTATAATTATATATAAATTGTAACTTTCATTTTCAGTTTTGTACAATCAGTTTTGTGCAATCACACAACTGTGGACAAAATTAGCGTAAAGCGGTATAATAACATAATTATTTTGCACGACTTGTTTTCCCCAAAGCAACACATCCTCGTACTCATGAACTGGCTCAATGCTCTCATACTGTACCTCTGTTGTTGCCGGGGCTTGTGAGTCATCGATTCTCTGTCTCTGTGGTTTGTTTGTTCGCTCATAGGCAATGTAGTACTGAAGCATAAGCTTTGTTGGGCTGTCAATTCCTGTAAATGTTGACGATCAATCCATCTAACTCTGGAACCTCACAACTGCATGTCAATTGTTCAAGACCAGTTAACGAATGATTTAGGTACCTTTATTTTGTCTCCGTTTTCTTAAAATCACAACAACAGTTCCAACAGCGGTGACTACAAGCAGTAGCAGAATCACCAAACTTAAAAGATGTGCATTTTAGCCATACTTTTAGAGGTACCTTAACCAGAATCCTTAACCCAAATCCATTCAATAAACGGTATAAGCTGCTGCTGTGACAGTGGATGGAGAGACTGATACATCAAGAAACCTAGCTACCAGCAATAATTGATGTTGTTAGGGACTCCATATTAGGAGGAGGTGGGTCTGTTTGTGGATCAGACGTTTGAGATGTAGTGGGAGCAGCTGCAACAAGAAAAACATTGAATGATGTTAGCTCTGATAATCAATGGAGGCTTACTGGGTAGATCCAGTTGCATAATGAGCGATACCTCCCCTTCAAAGATGGACTTCAAACTATTCCAAGAGTACACCACCACATAGCCATCAATAAAAGTTGAAAGGTGTCATTTAAAGTGATGACAGTTAACGTCGACAACGCGTTGATGAAACCAACTACATGTAGTACTCTATCCAAGATGGGAACAAGACTAGACAATTCCGGGCAGAGTCAGAGCAGGTCACTTCAACCTCTTTATTTAGTAACTTTCATTCCAAACAACGACAGAGCTTTCAGATGTGTTAGCTCATTTGCCAAATATAATACCTAAAAAATATTTGCTCTCCAGATCAAAAGCAATCACTCGGTATATTCTCCACTTAAAACAGGTATGGTGAAATTCTCACTTGAATTCAGAGGGATGGTGATAAGTTTCATGTTACCAAAATCAAACACTCCATCAATGAAAGCACCGTGGGTGCTAATGCCTCGGTGGAGATGCCAAAGCTATACATAACATTAAAGCTACTAATAGTTTTTATACACACATTATATCATCAGGGTTTCATCTGGTGGGGGGGGGGGGGCGGGGGGGGAAGTTTCTCCCCCATAACTCGAGAACAAAGCATTATTTTGCAAATCCACGAATTAAGATCCAAGAAAACATGACTAGAAGCCAATAAAAACTCTTACTTGCACTTCATTGATCCCCTTGAGCAGCTGTAGCAGTCCACCCACCCACCCACACACCCACCCACCCACACACCCACACACACACTCTACCGCATGCGCATTGCGGCATAATGATACGAACTGCACAGCACCAAATTGATCTTATGTTTCATGGACCAAAACAGATCAGGGTGGCAGGCAAAAAAAGAAAAAAAATTGATGACGGTCATTATAAAACCACAAACAGAGTCACAACACACCACAAAAAGTCACTTTAGTAAAACATTACAACGTTTGCCAGATCACATGGCTATTCTGACCTGGACCACTAATTTTTGGGCATTCTGCAAAAATATGACCTGGAAAATTCGTGAAACAATGTGCGGCCTAACTTGGGGTCTGTATCATAGCAATTGGAATCAGTTTTCAAAGTGGCCCGTGAGACGTACGAGTACCACTTGAATTGAGTTGCCACAACTATTTAGTTGGGTGGAGCCCAAACTCCGCCCAACTAACAAATATCTGGCAAACCTTGGACGAGTCTCTACACGGAGTTTGACCAGTCTACTGTTCACTGTGCAACAGTGAGTCTATGTACCATGTGCCAGTTGATAACAATAATTTATAGGTATCTTTTTTAGTAACTTTCCCCCCTCTATTTTAAAATCCTGCTAGATCTATGGTAGGTAGCTTACCTTGGTCATAGATCTTGGTCTAGTAGTGAATTCTTAGCCTCAGCTCTTAGCCTATCAACAGATATATATAGATATATGTATCTGATCACATGTCACTCAATATTCTTGTTCAGTTTTTGAATCGTCAAGATGATTAATTTTGCCCCCGAGATAGATCAGGTTGGCCGGCGGCCCCAGACTCAGGACTGCCCCTTTACCACTGATTTCTTGTAGGTAGGTGCAGGTAAGCCTATATTAATATAGACTTAACATGAGACATCTTACACTCAAGTAGATCTACAGGGTGTCTTAAAAATTGGTTGTGTTCATTCTCACTAGACCAGATCAGGTCAGGTGTTTTAAAATTCAGCATTTTCTGATCAATAGAAGTATTATAATGGTCTATCAAAGAATTGGGTGGTTGTATGTTTGTTTTTCCTGCAGCAGGTTCAAAGGCTACGGACTGGAGACAGTGATTAACTACCTCCTTTAGGCACAACCGATAAATTATAACACCATGGTGGCATGGTTATCACTGATGCTGAAACGCTATATTGAATGTGGAGAGCTGTGTGGACAGTAATAGGACATGCAGTTGAGAAAAATTATCGTGCAGGCCGATTGCCGTCGGCCAGTCATTGTTTTTCCATTTTCCTTGATTCGTGGTATATTCACAACAACTCTAAGGCCCCAAGCTGTATACCGTATATATAGCGCGACATTTTTGAGGGAATTAATGTTCGTGGAATGGCCTCTAAAAGCATTTCGCTGAATAAATTAAATTTCGTGGGTTGACTAGCAATTATAATTGACCAATGTCTCGTGAGACATTGGTCAAATTACACACGTACCCTTTGTCACGCGTTATAGATCTGTATTTGTGAGTATCGAGCTAGCTACAAGCCAGAGATATCATACAATAATTCATAAGGTATTCTATGTGCATCGGCAAGCTTACCTAGTTGTATGAGTGTATAGTACGTGTAGTTAGTTAATATAATAATTATAGGGTCATTTAACCTAGATATGTCCTGCATATAATTAAGGCTACATGTAAACAACATGTGCTTCTAGTATGTATAATGTCTGTCAACTACTCTTGTGTCTGTCTATACCTGGTTCAATTTATGTTTCATAATTATGTATACTCACTTACAGGCAGAGATGAATTATAATTATGATATCTCATTCGATCTCATTCTTGGAAATGGAGGGAATACTTCGGTCAAGATTGAGATTGAGAAGAGTTCTTTTTTGTTGTGATGAGGTGTGTTTATAACTCTTTGGTACCAGTACATGTATAATTTATTATGCATAGTCAGCTCATTGGATTACGTGTTTTTCAACGGCATAATAGCAGTACCATGATGACTAATTGGAAGCTGTAGCTGTAACAAGATATACTCCCCCTGTCTCAGAAAAGCATTCATATCACAGGTGAGCTGTAATAGTATACTCTATATAGAGCTATGGTTAGAAATTCATTACTAGATCTATAAATTAACTTGCCGTCTGATCGGCTATATATTGATTCACGAGTTCAGCTATAACGCGCTAAATGTATAATTATTAGCTATTCATAAACTTTTATCAAATGGAGTATATAATAGTCTACTCAGTTATTAGCCTCGACCCCAGGCCGATCCGTCTCCAATTGAACGCTAGGTCGCCTACTAGGCCTGGTATTGATTGTATTTGGGCGTGATCTGGGCGTGGTTTTTAATACATAAAACAAATTGACTCGTGGTACAACAAAAAATGAATCCTCCAACAGTGAAGACACTTCTTTGGCAGTGGCAACCAAATCTTTGTCGATTCCTTTATTGCTACTGAGGATGGCAGCAGAAACACCTCTATTGTTTAGACTCCTGATCTGGTCAATCATGAGTCTCATGATGAGAGATACAAGGGGAGAGACAATTAACAAGAACAACACTTTTGTCAACAGGAGGAGCCTTGGTCCTACCTAGCTTGTAGTCCATTAAAAAGGGTAGCAACTGATATAGCAGAGAGACTTGCCATACCCCGTTGGGAACCAGATAAACACGTCCCTTCCCTCAAACAGGAGCTTGAGAGCCTGGGCCTGTTCTGCCATGAGAGTGAGGCCATCTTGCTTCAAACAAGACAACGCGTTGCATGCCATAGCTAGCTAGCTAGCTATAAATTGAGAACATGACACGGAGCTAAATTACTGTAACTTTTACGGGAGTAAAATGCCTCTACGTACACCTTTAGTATTACAGAAAAAAAGCAGGAAACAAAATGTAAAGAATCTCTGCTTTTGTTTCCTGTTCCTGCCACGCCCAGATACAATCAATACCAGGCCGTATTTTTCAACTTCGTTCTATTAAAAAAAAATCGGCCTGGGACCGAGGCTACTCAGTTATAGGCATGCCCAATAACACAGATCATATCTTGAGATGATTGCGATGCAATTTGTAGGAATATACATGTAGTCTCCTAAACAGGTACATGTACATGCTGAACAGGTGGGGAGGTCATGTGACCTTTGAGGGTGGAGTTACATAATTTGCTCGGGATACTACAGCAGGCCTTTGGGCTTATAATTCCCATAGATACCTCCTAAACAGTATCTAACGAGTTTAGTTGCTAGGTTCATTTCAAAAACTAACCGAAAGAATGGACGCGGACGAAGACCTAGGCCTAGACAAGCTCTTTTCTGAAGAAGTACTCGGCATAATAATGACCGAGCCCATAGACCCCGCCCTCTACGACATAAATGTGGAGGCAGAGCTGGCTACTCTTTCTACAGAACAAAGAAAGGAGGAGGAGCTGGACGAGCCAACAGAACCTGCACAATCTTCTCTACCTAACTCAAAGCGAATGAAGCTTTCTTCAAGCAGTGCCTCTACCTCCAAGCAAGTAAAGGTCACATGGAAATATTATTCCTAATAGCACAACTTCAGATACAAAGTACTGCTTCAAGCTATGGAATGACTGGTGTGAGTACCGATTAAAGTGCCATGGGGATGTTATTCCACTATTGAGTGACCTGAAATCCGAGGAACTATCCGAGAACCTGAAATGCTTCATTTTTCAGATTCGGAAGAACAATGGCTCAGAATTTCCCCCTGATACACTGCACCACATTGTGAGTGGCATACAGAGGTATTTGTGATGGAATGGAAATCCCGGGATTGACCTGTTCAAGGATGCTTGTTTTGCTGACTTTCGAATGTGCCTAGACTCCGAAATGAAGCGCTTGCAGAGAGCTGGACTAGGGTCACAAAAGAAGAAGGCTGAACCTCTAACAGAAGAAGAAGAAGAAGTTCTATGGAACAAAGGTAATCTTGGATGCAAAACTCCACAAGCACTGGTTGATACAGTACTTTTTATGAATGGTGTCTACTTTGCTCTACGAAGTGGTAGCGAACATCGTCAATTGAGGTCAGAACCATGCCAAATTGAAGTTGAAGGACAGCGGTCGTATTTGAAATACACAGAAGACATATCTAAAAATCGATCAGGAGGCTTGAAAGGCAGGAAACTCAAGCCAAAAGTAGTGTCTCACTACAACAATCCACAAACTCACAAACCAACTGCTGTCAATTTATGCCTCCAAACTTTAACCTTTAACTTTAGTACCTGCAACGTTACCATCAATCTCTCTATACCTACATCCAACAACCAACGTATTAACAGCGACTGAACATTATAATTTTATGTCATTACCAAAAACAGAACAGTTACTTCTCATTGTTTATAATACAATCTACAAAAAAATGTTTGAAAAACACAAAATAATGAATGGGTTGTTGTGAACATAAAAATTACAGGTTTATATGAGAATTTACAGGTTAATATGGGAAATATAAACCCTGTACTGACCAATCAGATTGCTGGATTCTGGGCTACCAGTAACTAAAGTGTATTAGTTACTAGTAGCCCAGAATCCAGCAATCTGATTGGTCAGTACAGGGTTTATATTTCCCATATTAACCTGTAAATTCTCATATAAACCTGTAATTTTTATGTTCACAACAACCATTCATTATCAATTTTTGTGTTTTTCAAACATGTTTTTTGTATATTGTATTATAAAAAACAATGAGAAGTAACTGTTTTGTTTTGGTAATGACAAAAAATTATAATGTTCAGTCGCTGTTAATACGTTGGTTGTTGGATGTAGGCATAATTATAGAGAGATTGATGGTATAACGTTGCAGGCACTAAAGTTAAAGTTTGGAGGCATAAATTGACAGCAGTTGGTTTGTGAGTTTTGTTGCACTGCCATCTGTGAGTGATCAGTGTGTGCCAGTATGTTAATTGGCTTTACGTTGAGGATGTCTGAAACTGACTTCTTTTGACACTCAGAAGTTCTCTTGTAGCTGCGAACTCCTTCCAAGCTTCGGTGTCCAGTTGTTTCCATTATCATTTGTTCGTCCACTCCAGCGTTGTAGAGTCTAGTAGCAGCAGTTGCACGGAGTATGTATTAGAGGTTCAGCCTTCTTTTGTGACCCTAGTCCAGCTCTCTGCAAGCGCTTCATTTCGGAGTCTAGGCACACTCGAAAGTCAGCAAAACAAGCATCCTTGAACAGGTAAATCCCGGGATTTCCATTCTAATTATTCACCTTATGCAGATATCACTATCCAAACTGTACACTGCACCTGCCGTGATAAGAGGCCTGCAGACACTTTGCTTCATTCGCTTTGAGTTATAGGTAGAGATTGTGCAGGTTCTGTTGGCTTGTCCAGCTCCTCCTCCTTTCTTTGTTCTGTAGAAAGAGTAGCCAGCTCCGCCTCCACATTTAGAGGGCGGGGTCTATGGGCTCGGTCATTATTATACCGAGTACTTCTTCAGAAAAGAGCTTGTCTAGGCCTAGGTCTTTGTCCGCGTCCATTCTTTCGGTTAGTTTTTGAAATGAACCTAGCAACTAAACTCGTTAGATACTGTTTAGTCGGTATCTATGGGAATTATAAGCCCGCAGGCACTCGTAGTACCCTCGCTTCGCTCGGGATACTACAGCAGGCCTTTGGGCTTATAATTCCCATAGATACCTCCTAAACAGTATCTAACTATTATATAACAATTGAAAATCGGAAAGCATACAAGTGCAGCCACACCCCAACATTTTTTTGAACTTTCTTGTGGTGCCTGAAACTTTGTACAGCGTTTGCAGGCATGGAGTTTAATGAAGTTAAATGGAGTTAATGGGGTGGAGTGTAGCCTTCACAATGCGCATGCCTAGCAGCAAGAGTTTATGATAGAGAGAGAGTATCGAACGTAGGCGCTAGGCATACTGTACAGTGTGGGTGATGTAATCTATCAAGAAAGTAGATTACATCACCCAGGGGCGGATCCAGGGGTGATTTTGAGGGGCTGAAGCCCCCCCCTTTTGAAAAAACTACCTATGTATTGCTAGTCTGAGGTTACAACAATTTTGCCACCAACCTTGTTACTTATGCATCTGCATGTAGACTCACTGACTTAAGAGATGCTAGACAATAGCCAAGTCTAGCTACTAAGAGTATAAAGAATGTAGGCTAGCTAGCTGGACATGCATACTATACTGACTAGCTAGCTAGCTAGAACTAATAAAGTGCATAGGTCAACTTAACTATTGCTGTTGCTGAGTCAGCTCCTTGACCTTGTGCAATGTTTTGTAGCCTCGATCATATCCCAGGCCTCTTTTCCTAGGCCTTGTGAAGGAGGCTATTGTGCATGCTGTTGAGCTGCAACATGGAGACTTTTTCAGCTAGTTGCAAGGAAGCAGCCTTATCTCCTCTCACTCTCAGTGCAGTCTGGGTAGGCATTGTGATTCTTTTATGTACCAAGAGTGCATGAATGTAGATGTAACATCTACAGTATACATCCTTTTGTTGATTAGAACGAGTTTTTTGTATTAACTTTTTCATATTCAGTATTCACTTATTAATATGACAGTTCAAAGGTAAAAGTGTGAGCAAATTGTAAAAATAAAAAAATTTCGCCTCCGGCGAGGCGGGAGGGGGATGCTCCCCCTCCCATACCCACCCCCTGGGTGGCTCCGCCACCCTCGTACGGGGCTTTGCCCCTTTCTACTAGCCCCCCCCTTTCATTTTTCCTGGATCCGCCCCTGTCACCCACACTTGGATGGTTGATAGATTACATCACCCACACTTGGATTGGTCAGTGTGCAAATTCCAAGCTTGTGACAGATACAGGAAGTCACGTTACTCTCCGCATACATCTGATACACAGTATGCCTACGTTCGATACTCTCTCCTCTATCATAAACTCTTGCTAGCAGGCATCGCCTCTAGCCTCGATCCCAGGCCGAGTTTTCGCTTTTATAACGGTTAGGCGAACAACTGGGCCTGGTACTAGTTGTCTGCGCATGCGTCAACCAATTAGCCCATTTCTGGCTATTAGTGTATTCTCGTTCACTTTTGTGACTTCGTGTACTATCGTGTACGAAGTCAGTTCCCGTTTTATCATTATTGGAATCGATTGGAATGGCTCTTAGCTGAAGCTTCTGTCTTCTCTGAAGCTTAGAAAACATTATTCTGAAGACTGAACAACAAGGGAAGAGGTATAAAGCTTTGTCAAGCTTATTAAGGTCAGCTATTTTTGTGTGCCCTATGCTATCAAGTCTTGTTCATGTTTGGCAAGATCTAGGTAGACTATATAATATAGTTTAATCATTAATATGGTGGATCAAGTGAAGAGTGTGAGCTAGAGAACTTGGTGCTGCCATCATCAGCTTGTTACAATGGCACTATAACCTGTTTAATACGAGAAATTTAATATGTATATAGATCTACACGTATTTAGAATGTCAACTTCTCTGTACAGGAGCAATGGCTACTATCCAGCTATCCCAACAGTGCTCCTCTTGGCTATACTAACGGACGAGACTGGACAGTTTGAGGTAAGGGTTTAACCGTCTTTGGTTTCTTTTAATATTGTCCTATACTCACAGGACTGGAGTATGACCTGCTCGTTCGAGCGTTACTGGGTATCTCAGAGGCATCAAGAGAATCTACGTTTTCTCAAGCAAAATTTAATCGAGTCACGAGTTGGCTAGAATCAGAGAAGTCCAGCAGCCTGCTAAATCTTTTTGAAACGTAATTTGAAGGCATTCAATCATCCTGAAGTTGCCCTTGGGTCACTGTAATCGTGCTGCAGCACAACTGGCAACTGGCCTTTGTGAAGCAGCTCCCTATGTGCATCTTTTGTGTACTCACTCTGTACATTTTCATTTCAAATATTTTTGCCGACCACAAATACAATGAAAATTTGACCATGCACAGACAACTAGTACCAGGTCCAGTTGTTCGCCTAACCGTTATAAAAGCGAAAACTCGGCCTGGGATCGAGCTAGCACATCGCCTCGTGCGGAGATCTGCCATCTCCTCGCATTGCCTCGGGCTGAAATTTGTGTAGCTATCACAAAAGCGGGCTAGTTGTCTTTACTGACGACGACGACGCCTGTGACCTCAGCACAGTTCAGGCCTCCGACAGTCAGCGCTGTCCAACGCCATAGCACGCAGGAGTCATCAGCCTCCACTCAACAAAGCTCTCGCCGCTACCCCCCCCCCCCCAACCAGATAACACGGTATCCCAGGTCAGCCAGTACCATTTAAATTAAGTCCCCCAACCCCTTTCTAGATCCACTCCGTGGGGTGGGACTGAATGTGACATTTGCAGGATGCTGTGCTTAGTGGGTTTAGGAGTAGCCGACTCACTATTCACCCCACCCATCTCCATTCACCCACCCCCACCAGCACAGCCCACAACGCACGCAAGGGCCATTTAGCCAAATCCCCCAAACATACAGCAGTGTAGAAGGCGGCACTATATAGAATGTGGCACCATACTATACAAGTACATGGTGGGGTACTAAACGGTAAACCTGCAATACTGGTTACACCTCTTTCTAAGCAAGCCAATGCATCTTCATAAGCACACCCCCCCAAGCATCCAGGGGTAGGTACAGTCCACGCGGACACCTGGTGAACGCATCACCACTAATGGTAGCTAGGGCCCACTCAGACCTTTATCAGGAGTGCAGGCACCTACACACATTATAATTAGCATGATGAGCATTTCTTGTTTGCCACATGCATGATAGACCATCAATGGGCTAAGCCAAGGCATCTTGATACAAGAGCATGCACCCCCAAACAGCTGGGGGTAGGTACAGTCCATGCGGACACCCGGTGAATGCATCACCACTAATGATAGTTAGGGTCCACGCGGACCCCTTCTCACTTTGTTTGCCGCAAACTCTATATAAGCGTGGGTAATGATCGGCCATGATTACTATTAAAAAATATATATAATTATATCTGCACCTCTTTCTGTCCATGGCAGCGGGCTAAGACAATACATCTTGAATATAAGAACACGCACCCCCAAGCAACTGGGGGCAGGTACAGTCCACGCGGACACCTGGTGATACAAGAGCACGCACCCCCATGCAACTGGGGGCAGGTACAGTCCACGCGGACACCTGGTGAACGCATCATGGCAGTGGGCTAAGCCAATGCATCTTGAATACAAGAGCACGCACCCCCAAGCAACTGGGGGAAGGTACAGTCCACACGGACACCTGGTGAACGCATCACCACTAATGGTAGCTAGGGTCCACCCAGACCCTTCTCACTTTTATCAGGACTTACACACATTATAATTATCATGATGGGCATTAAGTAATTTGCCGCATAGGGTATGTACAGTCCATGCGGACACCTGGTGAACGCATCACCACTAATGGTAGCTAGGGTTCACGCAGACCCTTCTCACTATTATAATGATCATGATGAGCAATTTGCCGCATGGGGTAGGTACAGCCCACACGGACACCTGGTGAACGCATCACCACTAATGGTAGCTAGGGTCTACGCAGACCCTTCTCACTTTTATCAGGACTTACACACATTATAATTATTAATTATCATGATGAGCATTTAAGTAATTAGCCGCATGGGGTAGGTACAGTCCACACGGACACCTGGTGAACGCATCACCACTAATGGTAGCTAGGGTCTACGCAGACCCTTCATACTTTTATCAGGACTTACACACATTATAATTATCATGATGAGCATTTCTTGCATTAAGTAATTTGCCGCATGGGGTCCACCCGGACACCTGGTGAACGCATCACCACTAACGGTACTTATCATGATGAGCATTTCTTGCATTAAGTAATTTGCCGCATGGGGTAGGTACAGTCCACACGGACACCTGGTGAACACATCACCACTCCACACAGACCCCTTTTCACCTTTATCAGGCTTACACACATTATAATTATCATGATGAGCATTTCTTGCATTAAATAATTTGCCGCATGTGGTAGGTACAGTCCACGGGGACACCTGGTGAACGCATCACCACTAATGGTAGCTAGGGTCCACCCAGACCCTTCTCACTTTTATCAGGACTTACACACATTATAATTATCATAAGGAGCATTAAGTAATTTGCCGCATGCAAACTCTATCTCTCAGAGGTAGAGTCTATCGCAAACTCTATCTACTCGAGTGGGTAATGATCGATCTGCACCTCTTTCCGTCCATGGCAAGGGGCTAAGCTAATACATCTTGATACAAAAGCACGCACCGCTAGGGTTAGGTACAGTCCACGCGGACACCTGGTGACCGCATCACCACTAATGGTAGCTAGGGTCCACGCAGACCCTTCTCACTTTGTTTGCCGCATGCAAACTCTACGAGTGTGTACGGATCGACCATGATTATTATTAACAATCCGCACTCCTTTCTGTCCATGGCAATGGGCTAGCATCTTGATACAAAAGCACGCACCCCCAAGCAGCTAGGGTTAGGTACAGTCCACGCGGACACCTGGTGACCGCATCACCACTAATGGTAGCTAGGGTCCACGCAGACCCTTCTCACCTTATTTGCCGCATGCAAACTCTACGAGTGTGTACGGATCGACCGTGATTATTACTAACAATCCGCACTTCTTTCTGTCCATGGCAATGGGCTAAGCCAATGCATCTTGATACAAGAGCACGCACCCCCAAGCAGCTGGGGATAGGTACAGTCCACGCGGACACCTGGTGAACGCATCACCACTAATGGTATAACTAGGGTCCTTTGTTTGCCGCATGCAAACTCCAAAAGTGGAAAATGACGATTAAAAAAATAATAATAAATAAATAAATAAATTATATATATAATTATTATATCTGCACCTCTTTCTGTCCATGGCAATGGGCAAAGTCAGTGATACAAAAGCACGCACCCCCCAAGCAGTTAGGGGTAGGTACAGGCCACGCGGACACCTGGTGAACGCATCACCACCCTTTTCGGAGTGCATATGCACTTACACACATTATATATTTCATGATGAGTATTTTGTTTGCCGCATGCAATCGCTAAAAGTGGGAAATGATCGACCATGATTATTATTAACAATCTGCACCTCCTTCGGTCCATGGCAATGGACAAAACCAATGCACCTTGCACGCACCTCAAGCATCGAGGGGTAGGTTCAGTCCACGCAGACACCTGGTGAACGCATCACCACTAATTCCACGCGGACCCTCTCATTTTTATCAGGAAGGCAGGCACTTACTTACACACACTGTAATCATCACACATGGTAATTTTCATGATGAGCATTTTGCAGCTTGCAAACTCTAAGAGTGGGTAATGATTGACCACGATTATTATTTAAAAACCAAAAGCTCGAGCCCGTGACCAGTAATGGCTTCATCAGTAGAGCTCTCTTCTCACTCTTGCACCGAGCTATAAGTAGAGTAGAAACACTCCATGGACAAGTTTGCTACGCTAAGGTCCCTGGGGTGGATGCCATATCTACAAATATTATTGGTATTAGCTGGAGTCCACGCGGACTCTTGGTGGATATCCTAAGGTCCACGCTCACTACACAATACTCCCATAACCCCCAACGCAATGCTATACCAGGAGAACATAGATTTCGCATGCTGCTTTCGACAGGCAGCCGATTTGGGCGCTGGACTACGCAAATACATTCAGCACGCAACTTCCTCATGCACTCTTGCAGCAGCTAGCGTTCTGGTGCAGAGCACTCGTTGAAAAAGTTTTGCTACGGCTCCAATTAAGCAAACTCAGGAACCAAGCATTGTTCACGAGCCAGGAAGGCGTAGCTGGAGGCGTACGTTGTTGATCCTTGAGCAGCGGTAGCAGTCTGCACAGACACACATACAGAGTACACCGTATACCTCACTTGCGCATGCTCGCCACGGTAGTCAACCACTTTATCAGTTTGTCCACCTAAAGCTCGTTCCGACACCACCTGGTGCATTTCCACGCTACACACAACTACACGGACCCGTGGGGGTGCGCAGCACTCTGTATGGTTCCCAGCGCCACATTTCAGGCAAAGAAATGATAGCTATTCTCATCGCCGCGATACCAACAAAATAAATAATAATAATCGGCAGGGCCTGTCGATACGGTTTCATTCCGACATTGCAGTCGCACACACCATTTGACCGCAAAAGCTCTCAATCACAAATTGGAAAGGGCATAAAAACGCAATGGGCACGCTGCAAAACATCCTCCCCAGAACGGCAAATACACTCCTCAAACAGCCTCCCCCATGCGCCATCATATGCACATGCCTTGCCTTAATTCACGCTATTGGGTAAAAGGACCATCCCGTCGGAGTCAGCATCATGATGTGTCTGTCCAGCGACAGCAGCAGGCGCGGACTGCAGGTGTTCTCTAAACGAGATTTGTGCCCCATACTGTAGACCCACTCCTAAATTCATGTGTATGCTTATGTGACTTACATCCATACTTAATCGAGTTACAATAATTTATAGTACTCCTTGGACTCAGATAAATTTATTCTGGGGCTCGTACCCAGCTACTCACCTAATTTATTCCCTCGTCCTGGGGCTAGGAATTCACAGCTAATGATATTCATTAACCCAAATTAACCGCTGGGAATTTGCAGCTAATTATATTCATTGACGGCCTCCTCCTTCGAGTTTGAGGTATTACGCTGATTGCCAATCACCGGTTCGAAGCGTAACCAACATTAAATGGAGTTTAAACGGAGTTATGGGGTGGAGCGTAGCCTTCACACTGCGCATGCCTAGCAGGCATCGCATCTCACTCGCATCGCCTCGAGCTGAAATTTGTCTAGCTATCAATAAAGCGGGCTAGCTGTCTTTACTGTTTACTTTACTGACGACGACGACGACGCCCGTGACCTCAGCACAGCTCAGGGCTCTAACAGTCAGCGTGCTATAGCATGCAGGACTCAGTCGTCAGGTCAGCCTCCACTCAACAAAGCTCTCGCCGCTACCCCCCCCAACCACATAACCCGGTATCCCAGGTCAGCCAGTACCATTTAAATTAAGTCCCCAAACCCCTTTCTAGATCCACTCCGTGGGGTGTGGGAGTGAATGTGACATTTGCAGGATGTTGTGCTTAGTGCTTAGTGGGTTTAGGAGTAGCCGACTCCTATTCACCCACCCATCTCCATTCACCCACCCCCACCAGCACAGTCCATAACGCACGCAAAGGCATTAAGGGACAATCCCCCAAACATACAGCAGTGTAGAAGGCGGCACTATATAGAATGTGGCACCATACTATAGAAGTACATGATGGGGCACTAAACAGTAAACCTCAATCCTGCAATACTGGTTGCACCTCTTTCTAAGCAAGCCAATGCATCTTCATACAAAAGCACACACCCCCAAGCATCCAGGGGTAGGTACAGTCCACGCGGACACCTGGTGAACGCATCACCACTAATGGTAGCTAGGGCCCACGCAGACCCTTCTCACTTTTATCAGGACTTACACATATTATAATTATCATGATGAGCATTAAGTAATTTGCCGCATGCAAACTCTAAGAGTGGGTAATGATCGATCTGCACCTCTTTCCGTCCACGGCAAGGGCCTAAGCTAATACATCTTGATACAAAAGCACGCACCCCCAAGCAGCTATATATAGGGTTAGGTACAGTCCACGCGGACACCTGGTGAATGTATCACCACTAATGGTAGCTAGGGTCCACCCAGACCCTTCTCACTTTGTTTGCCGCATGCAAACTCTACGAGTGGGTACTGATCGACCGTGATTATTATTAACAATCCGCACTTCTTTCTGTCCATGGCATCTTGATACAAGAGCACGCACCCCCAAGCAGCTGGGGGTAGGTACAGTCCACGCGGACACCTGGTGAATGCATCACCACTAATGGTATAGCTAGGGTCCTTCTTATTTTTGTTTACCGCATGCAAACTCCAAAAGTGGGAAATGACCGGCCATGATTATTATAAAATAAAATAAAAAATAAAATAAAATAAATAAAAATAAATAAATAAAATAAAATAAAGATGCACCTCTTTCTCATTGATACAAAAGCACGCACCCCCAAGCAGTTAGGGGTAGGTACAGGCCACATGGACACCTGGTGATAACGCATCACCACTAATAGCTAGGGTCCGCGTCGACCCTTCTCGGAGTGCATATGCACTTACACACATTATATTTTTCATGATGAGTATTTTGTTTGCCACTCTAAAAGTGGGAAATGATCGACCGTGATTATTATTAACAATCCGCACCTCGTTCGGTCCATGGCAATGGACGAAACCAACGCACCTCAATCATCGAGGGGTAGGTTCAGTCCACGCAGACACCTGGTGAACGCATCACCACTAATGGTAGCTAGGGTCCACGCGGACCCTCTCATTTTTATCGGGAAGGCAGGCACCTACTTACACACATTGTAATTATCACACATGGTAACTTTCATGATGAGCATTTTGCAGCATGCAAACTCTAAGAGTAGGTAATGATTGACCACGATTATTATTTAAAAACCAAAAGCTCGAGCCCGTGATCAGTAATGGCTTCGTCAGCAGAGCTCTCTTCTCACTCTTGCACCTAGTACAGAGCTAAGTAGAGTAGAAACACTCCATGGACAAGTTTGCTACGCGGGTGGATGCCATATCTACAGATATTATTGGTGTTAGCTGGAGTCCACGCGGACTCTTGGTGGATATCCTAAGGTCCACGCCCACTACACAATACTCACTTCTAACCCATAACCCCCAACGCAATGCTATACCAGGAGAACAGAGATTTCGCAGGCCAACCTAGCTGCTTTCGACAGGCAGCCGACTTGGGTAAAACTAGACGCTGGACTACGCAAATACATTCACCACGCAACTTCCTCATGCACTCTAGCATTCTGGTGCAGAGCTAACCGGCTGCTAATTAGAGTAGCAACACTCGTTGAACAAGTTTTGCTACGGCAATGGCACTCCAATTAAGCAAACTCGGGAACCAAGCATTGTTCACGAGCCAGGAAGGCGTGACTGGAGGCGTACTTTGTTGATCCTTGAGCAGTCTGCACAGACACACATATACAGAGTACACCGTATACCTCACTTGCGCATGCTCGCCACGGTAGTCAACGACTTTATCAGTTTGTCCACCTAAACATTGAAGCTCGTTCCGACACCACCTGGTGCATTTCCATACTATACACAACTACACGGACCCGTGGGGGTGCGCAGCACCCCATCCGCAGGGGGACGCCACATTTCAGGCAAAGAAATGATAGCTATTCTCATCGCCGCAATACCAACAAAATAAATAATTATAATAATCGATAGGGCCTGTCGATACGGTTTCACTCCGACATTACCATTACAGCAGTCGTAGCGTTGCTGGCTCTGTGTGTGATGACTCAACACATCTCTGCCGCTGGCCGGCAAACAACAAAACGCACACACCATTTGACCGCAAATAGCTCTCAATCACAAATTGGAAAGGGCATAAAAAACGCAATGGGCACGCTGCAAAACATCCTCCCCAAAACGGCAAATACACTCCTCAAACAGGGCACTCCCTCATGCGCCATCATATGCACATGCCTTGCCTTAATTCACGCGATTGGGTGAAATGACCATCCCGTCGGAGTCAGCATCCTCTCTCCTCGGTTTTAACGATGTGTCTGTCGACTGGGTCAGTTAAATGCTTCCTCAGAGTTTGTGTCTGTCCAGCGACAGCAGCAGTGCTGCTTCTATTTCTACTCGCGGACAGGCGTCCTCTCTCCAAACGAGATTTGTGCCCCATACTGTAGACTCACAGCTAGCTATTCAGCAGTAGGAACCCACACCTAAATTCATTTGTATACTTAGGTGACTTACATCCATACTTAATCGAGTTACTATAATTTTATAGTACTCCTTGGACTCAGATAAATTTATTCTCATTGGAGGGGGCTCGTACCCAGCTACTCACCTAATTTATTCCCTCGCCCTGGGGCTAATGATATTCATTGACCCAAATTAACCGCATGAATTCACAGCTATAATGGTATTTATTGACCCAAATTAACCGCCGCAGGGAATTTGCAGCTAATTATAATTTTATTTATTGACGTCCTCCTCCTACGCTGCTCCACCCCTCCATGCAACTCCCCATATAAAGCTGATGGGTAGTTTGAGGTATTATCGCTGATTGCCAATCACCGGTTTGTATTTTCTATTTAAAGCCCCCTTATTATATATTCGTATTTAAAGTATCCACTAAACTAAAAATGCTGGACAAAGTTTTCAGGCACCACAAGACATATAAAATAAAGTTCTTCAGTCTTAAAAAAAATGTGGGGGTGTGGCTGCACTTGTATGTTTTTCGGATTTTCGGTTATTCACTGTAACTTCACCCCCAAAGGTCACATATGACAAATTTCTTCAGCATGTAGCTTGTTTATAAGACAACATTCCTACGAAACTATCGATCATGCACTTGTACAAAAAATCAACGTAAAATCACAGAAACAGTCCTTAATTATCGACAATGGAGTACCGGTGAATAAAAAAAAAATGTGTCCAGTTGAAATCTATATATTAACTTGTCGTCTGATCGAAGTTTTGCTATTCATAATTAACCCTTATCAGAAAACCCTTATCAGAAAATTATAAACAGTTTATTGACTATAGAGTGCCTGTGTGTTTTAAATAAACAAATAAAAATGTGTCTAGTTGACGTTTTTGGTGATGGAGTTGCTGAAAAGAAAAAAAGAAAAAGCTAGGAGCTCTTTCTAGACACATTGAATTTATATCTTGGGCTGGCCCATATTTCTAAAGTGGAAGTTTCTTTATACTGTAAAAACGTCTATAATGCATGGTGCCAGTCCAAATTTTCTTGGCTCTACTCCAACCTGCAATTTGAACGTGGCCGCCACTCTAATGAAACACCGTCTAAATCTCATTTTCTTTTGTTGTACCTTTGTTAGACTTTACGGTACCCTACAGCATTATTCATGACCCGATCATTATTGTAGTTCTTGTGGATGGAGTCAGTGGCAACTATAGCCAGTCTAACAACTGCTTGTCTTGTGCATTGTAGATACGGTATTATAATTAAACGAGCATGTTGGCTTTAATTACCGGATTAGCAACTTCCAGAACTCGGAGCGAGTTTTGAGTATAAAAAGAGCTGCCGTGGGCGCGACCTTTGACCCCTAAATTTTCATTCAAGCCTTAGTAACGAGCTGTTTTTTCTCTTGCGCAAAATCGCTCAGAACCCACTCACTACACACTGTGAACACTAAAAAATATACACAAAGGAAAGGGAAATACATTCTTGGTAGTTTTTCTTTTTTACCAGAAGCAGAAACAAAAAACAAAAAAATAAAATAAATGGCTGACAAATACTTTATGTATATACAGCAAAAGGCAATGCACAATAAAGGAATCTTTTCAGCTCCAAGTCAGCTACAGTGAGCATACTCCAGGGCACGTTGTGGAAGAGTTAGGAAGCTTGCTTTCTTGCATAATAGACGGCATTGAAACTGTGCCATTGTGGAAATTCACCGAAAGTTTGATTCTGAAAAGGATTTATATGAATATCAGTACATCTATATCAAACAAATTCTTTACTACCATTTTAATAGGGCAAGTGGAGTGCATGCCACCAGATAGTGAGGCTCTCCTCCCTCCAGCAAAGAGCTAGGGATATATGCTTGATACAGAAGTAATACTTACATTTTATACATAGGTTGATGATGTATCCAGGGAGACTGTCAACAAGCAAAGGCAGTCGCAGTCCTTCAAAGCGTCCTTCAACGCGACCTGAGAAAAAAATGAATGTTACTGAAAGGGTGATGATGCCTCAGTGTAGGCAATGAAGCTACATGCAGTACCATTATTAATGAACACACTGTACATATAATTTACAACATTTTAGATGGATTCATCGGCCCTGGTGGATAATGCTTAATTCTTTTTATTTTACTTTATTCTCTCGTTATTCCCCTATTTGCTACACACAAGTTGTACTAGCTTTCAAAGTAAGCAAACATAATCATAAGCATTATTTTGCAAACCCAACTAATTGCAATTCAAGAAATAATTATGATTAGCAGCCTACAATAATTATACAGAAACTCTTCGAGCTTCATTTATCATCGAGCAGCTGTAACAGTCGATCTACACACACACAGACACACTACCGTATACCTTGCGCATGCCCAACTGAGGCATGACCGTATATATGAACGAACAAACTGCAAATAGATATTATACAAAGGTCTTTCCCTACAGACTTTCAACTCTCCTCTTCGTTACTTTATCCATGAAAATGAACAACAAGCGAAAAAGTGAAAAAGCGTTCGCAGGTTGATGAAGTCACATTACTTTATACTAGACTAGTACTTTTACTATAGACCTATGGACTACTTACTTGAGTTATTTATGTCCACATCTTCAACAACAGCATCAGTTTGTCAGATCCTTATGTTGGGCCAATGCATCTCTGGCAGCAAGATAACGCTTAGCACTGTCAATTATACCTACAAAGACTTGCTTGGTATCTTCAGTCTCGAACTTTAGCTCCTGTGGAACCCCCAGTTGGCTTCTTTTGAGGTTGAGAACAGACTTCAGTCTTGAAATAAACTTTGACAGCCATTTTTTGTTTTTAGTTTGTGTCTACTATCTCGTGAGAGAGCGGAAGAAGGCGTATCAAAAGAAGAATGTAAAAATGTAAAGAATGTGCATTATAACTGTCAAGGGCGTCTTTTTCAAGACTCAAGAATATTCAGCCATTTTGTCATTTTTTGGTTGCTTCTGGTCGGAGCTGCCCACGGTACGCCCTTTTATAGTCAGCGTGCTCGTTTAATAGATCAACATACATGTAGATATAAATCTAGATCTCTACAGCTATTGAATTTTGTCTTGGGCTGGCCTACACATGTATTTTTGACTTTAGTGGGTGGTATCCTAAAACATTAATTCATGAATCCTTATTCTTTTAGATTGTAATTGTAACTCTTGGGGATGGAGTCAGTGGCAACTACAACCAGCTGGACAATCGTCTTGTATGTTTCAGTTGGGCAGCTTCTTATAGCCACACCTATTGAAGGTATGATACACCTGTGTCATTTTACATATCATGCGATGTATGTCGTAATTTATACAGCCCTGAAGTTTTCAATTGAGCCCGAGTCAGTGGTACAAGCCGAGGGATTATTGGCAAAGTTTGAGTGCTTGTCTCCTGATGCAATATCTCATGCTTGGTTTGTGAATGACAGACCGTCTACTAGCTCTGACTTCTCATCGGAAATCGAAGTAGTTAGAGGCACTTCAGGTCGTCCCTCAGTGCTGACCATCCCAGCCAGCTCACAGTTCAACAACAGTGTCGTTCAGTGTGCAGCATTTTTACTGAGTGGTGGAGTCTTATCAAGGAGTGCAACCTTGATAGTTGGTGAGTGCACGGTATATTTGTAGACTGTATACTATGCTTACTTACTATGCTTCTTTTCTCAGAGCGTGTATCTATTGAGGTGGTGAATAATGAAACCAGCATTACCATCTCTGTGACGAATAACTTCACTATGAAAACCCTCACCTTCCGTGTGCACATCTCTCTCACTACTCTGGGCACTAATGAGATGGTTGCACTCCCTCCTCTAAATGGTGGACAAAATCAAGTGCAGTTTAATTACAGACAACCTGACAACCACACTGTCTGTGATATATTCACCTTCATTGTGACTCCATTTAGTGAGTCAGGAATGGAAGGAAGATCCAGTGAACCAGTCACTGGGTTCTTTACAACAGTAACAGGTACTGTCAATGTTTTATTAATCGTACTTGACAATTACCACAGATAATAACAATGTCGCTCCCCTCATCAGTCAGGGAGGAAATGTGTTGAGGAAAATAGTACATCTCGGTGATATGGTAAGATAATACGTAGTGACTGTAAAAACCGTTTATTCAGCGCACCTCTTAGGTACCCAACTGTACCAACTTCACCTCCTACCAAGTGAACACTGACGTATTGGAACCCATCAGAGACCCCCAAGTGATATATTTATCTCTTCCCACTGACCAGATAATCAACATTTCTGTGACACTTACTTCGATCACAGGGGTGCGTCTCATATTCAAGGACATGCTAATCAGTAAGTTGTGTTATTCAGGAATAGTATAAAGCCCTGTTTACACGACACCTACATGTAATCTGGGTCAGATTTTTCTAAGTAGTGGGCATAGTAAAACAACCACTAATTGCATTTGCGCAAACATTGGCTGATGGAAGCTACAGCACAAACATGTACAACACCTCAGAATTAGCCCTTTGTGTTTACTCACAACTACATGTAAGAGGTACGACAGCATCTCGTGATCTCTTTTCATTGCATTCTATATGTTTGACTTTAGTTTTCAATGTAGTGTATTCCCCATAATAATTCTGTTATTCTGTGACTAATGCTCAAAGTCAAGGGTCAAACGGTTTTCGTTGCTAAACCCCAGTGAACCCCTATTCAGTCACGAGATATACTTGCTACAAGAGGTGAGAGCACTGCACCATAAATATCGACGAGTTCCAACCAGGACCTCAGCTGAAGAAACACTATAGCTATAATTATAGCCATAGAGATCTTGAGCAATACATCAAGCTAGCTAAACAGTCAGTTAAAAACGTTTTACCAGCCTAGAGTTTGTCGTGGCAAGGTCGCGGTAAGCTGCCGGCTAAGCAAATGTCATCACAAAGGAATTAAATTTTAAAAAGTGTCGTATCTCTCTGCTCTAGAGGTAGGTTGGCTAATCCGGAGCCTGTTTACACAAATGCAGATAGGTTTAATCTCGATGCTTTACATGCTGATTTTGATTTACAATGATTTCCACAGGAACAACTGATGTTCAAAATTTGAGTGTGGACGTTTGCCCTAAAGGAAACTGTGCAAGAATTGAGTATGTTGAAGGTACCCTCTCTCCCGGAGCTCTCGTCTGTGTGATACGTATCACTGATGGAGAGTTGGATTTTCAAAGCATGAGACTAGTGCCAATTCGACGGAATATGAGTAACAATTTTACCATCCCGGTGGCTGTTAGTGGAAATTACAGTGTGGTTGCATTTGACCTTGAGAACAACAGTATGAGTGTACCAAGAATGCCCATATCTGTGGCGGCCGACAATGAAACTATGTTTTTGAGCGATAGTGAGTCAACTAGTGTGTCAGTGTTGTACATGTACATTCGTTTGTGGTGTGCGTTTTATAGTATGAGCTCGAACTATTTTACTTGTTGTTGAGTTCCCATTTCCTCAGAATCTTCAACTGAACCAAGTTTTCCACCTAATTCTGAGGGCATTACTGTCACTAAACTATCAAATGAAAGTACTGAAGTGACCTGTACTACCTCTGGCCAGAGTTGTCTAGCGTTGTTTCAATCTAAAACCTCTCCAACCTCTCTTAATCCGATGGTGATGATTAGTCTTAATGAACCACCTAATGACAGAACCACTGTCACTCTTAATACCACTTCTGATGTTTATGTGGTAGTGTACACTTGGAACAGTGATTCTGGTGAGACCATCTTTGATGGGAAGGTATCCTTCATTAGTCAATTGGAGCTACCAACTAGTAAGCCAAGAGTTAGTTTCAGTTTCAGGATTGTATGCGTTCCATTCCTTCCATTCCTGTTGCAGGTCCTCCCCCTGCACAATCACCTCCTGATAGTACGGAATCTCCATCATCATCATCGTCTTCACCTCAACCTCCACTGCTCATAGGTAAGCAAGTACTGTTGATTGCGTTTCATAATTATTGCCCATTTTAGTCGTGACCTCTCTCTCTGCAGTCATTGTTGCTATTGTGATCCTGGTCATAGCCTCGACTCCAGCCCCTTGAATAGAGGGCCTGGTATTTACTGTTGGCGCGTGGGTGGACAATTAATTTATTATTTACCGTATTTTATCTCATTTAACGTTAAAACAGTATTTTATCTTATTGTGATAAAGAACAGAAAAGAAAAAGGAGAGGCTACCTCTCTGTATACAGCGAAGTAAAATCTGTAGATTTATTCATTAACTTGAGGCTCGGATCGGATACACACTCAGGCGACAAGTTAATCTCATAAGAAATTAGTTAAACCTGTGGGTAAAAAATAAATGTGGATAAGTACAGTGGCTGTGACGTAACATAATGTGAGGACTACTTATTGATTTACACAATAGATTTACCATTGAAAGCACTATCCATTAATACACACTCCAGCAGCAAGTCCGGATACACACTCAAGCAACAAGTCCCTTGGATCGGATACACACAAGTCCCTCGGATTGTAAACACATTCAGGCCACACAGTTCTCAGATCAGATACCATGTACTTAATACTCTGTGACCAATTTTTGGCAAATGTCACAACAATACTTCCTTCCAGAGAGAATGGCACTGAACGTCGAACAGACACACCAACACTTTGAAGATGGCTTCACTCAGAGAAACAAGAGGAGAAATCACCATCACAACACTTCTTTCAGAGAGAGGTGCACTGGTCCTGTCAAGCTTCACATCAATCAAGAAAGGGAGTGTCTGGAAAGCAGATGGACTTGCTCTGGGACTTGCCATAGCCGGCCGGTACGGTACCCACATGTTTACCACCGTACAGACACTTCAACGCCTCCAGCTGCTTGTCTTTCAAGACTAGACCTGGTTTTCCAACACAGGATAACGCGTACGCGAGAGCAGAAGAGAAGGTAGCAGCCATTACACAACTTGGACTAGATTTCTTTTTTCCATGACATCATTATAAATGAAACGGATATCAATGTTTTACAACTAAATGCGGAATAAAAATACTGATAAATATACTACAATTTACGATTACCAAGATTCTTGGTAATTCTGGCGCATGCGTAAAAACTTAAACACCTCTTTGGGAGAGTCAGCATAGCCCTTTGGCGAGGGAACGCTCATTCACAGGTCACCAACTCTATCACCTGTGCTTGATGGGCATACCTAAACTTACTATAATAATGCTAGTTTGTTCTTCACATCTTTACCTTACTTAGATTTCGATTTATATCTGTCTACCCGTTTGTACTTACCTTACCTACTCGTTTCGCCATAAAGGCTTAAAAAAAAAAAAAAAAATCGAGGCTATCCTGGTCATTGCGATAATTGTCATCATTGTTATTCTGCATCAAGTGAAGAAAGGCAAACGAGGCAGAGGTGTCGCATTCCAGCTACAATCATTGTCAATTAGAAAGGTGATGAAATGTGCTGCTCCCATGATTAGGTCACCACGTACGTGTAGTGTAGCTTAAATGGCTTAAAAGCAGCTATGATTATAATTATACCAAAGTGCTAAAAACGTACAAAAGTGCTGCCAATCCTAGTTAAAGCCTACTGGTTTTTAACAATAGTGTGAACATTTCGTGCTATTTGGTCAAATGACGTTGTGTCTTCTGTTAGCTAAGCATTTAATTTTCATGGAGGATTGCGAACCCACGAAAACAGTGAAAATTAAGCCCCTCGATTTCGTGCTATCGAATTAGTAAAATATTTTGCTGGTGAATAACCTTTGCGAATGAGCCAAATCGATCAGTAGAAAAATTGACCCTTTGCGATCTAACTATTGCGTTCTGGTACAAATTTAGGTTTTGCGATTTTATTGGTGCGAATTGTTCCCTTGCTAAGTTTGCATATGTTTGATGCTCGCAAAACATTCTAGTAATACGGTACACGATACATACATGTATAACTTGAACTCTCTTACCGGCTGACTATATAATTCTTGCTATTTGTTAGCCTCGATTCCAGGCCACTCTCAATTGAGAAAGACGGCCTGGTATACACTGTCTGCGCATGCGTTAATCTTGGGGATCGAGATATCTTAGTAAATTAGTCAGTATAATTATTGTGTATATTTTATAATGATGTCATTGCACAAATCACAGCAGTTTTAATAAGCTACTTACAACATTTATGGCCTAGACTAGTGACTATTTTTGTTGTGATGGCTTCTACTTTTGTTTTGCTCCTGCTCAAGCTCTCTCCAGTGTTGAAAAGTAAGGTTATGTCTTCTTTTGTACTGTGGTTGAGTGGTGGGCATTTTTCTTTCAGTACTGACCGGCTCTGGTAAGTCTACTTGCTTCCAGACGCTTGTTTGATGCCATCTCAGTAAGATCCGTGCTCTTTGTATGAGCCTAGAGTTGTGATGGCGATTTCTCTCCCTTGACACTAATAGTTAATCATAGATAGAAGAGTAAGAGGGATCGATTGGAAACGGAAGTAGTGCACGTAATGATTTTACTTTGAATCTGCAGTAAAACCTCGAAAACTATCCGCGTTACGCCCTATAATCGAGGCTATTTTGCCGGGTAACTCGCTCAAAATAAGAAAGTTGTGTTTCCTCGAGACATCATCTCTTTCAGCACTTTATAACATGCCCAGTCTGTGAACCACGTGTAGTACTTGCTAATGACTGACCACACCCAGTAAACAGGGGCATTCCTGTAAAGTTATAAGCGAACAGCTGCTAGTCTTGTATTGCTAAAACGTGGAAACGTGCTACTGCGGTATAAACCTTTAAATATGAGTGAGTTGCACTGGCTGAGCACATTTGCTTGTCGTTTATTATGCACAGTGTGTAGGAATAGGCCATCAGCTTTGGCTAGCCGGACCACGCTCATCTACAGCTTTGGCTTAATTGTTGACACAGCCTCGATTAAACCACGGGTAAAGCGGATGTTACAAGAGGGTACTTCCGTTTCCAATCCCTCTTCCTCTTCTATCTATGGTTTAATCAACCACGTGGGTGACCATATATAGTACTAAAGTAAATTACAAAGATAACAAATTTACTATTGAATCCACCCACGTGCAAACGGTGGTTATACCAGGCCCTCTGGTGAGAGGGGCTGGGATCGAGGCTAGCTATTTGTGTGTCTTTAGGTAACCTATATAATTATGACTGCATGAGCATTAATTACATAACGAGTGATCAAGCTGGCGCTTTGCTAATGCCTCTCGCCATGTTTGCTTTCGCTCAAAAAGTGTTAATAGACTAGAAGAAAGTACCTTAACTGACTTAAAGACTTGTGCATCCACTGTAATTATATCTATTGTATTATAACTGAGAAGAAAAGACTTGTGTACATGCATCTATTGTATATGTAGTGTTTGTAGCTTACCAGGACCTCAAGAAAAAGAAGTATTCTGCCAGGATCTCTCTGGGTTAAAATGGATTATCTCACTTCTTTTTTATCTTTCTTGCCTCCAGTTTTGGAGAGTAGCCCCAAAGTTCAGAATTAATAATTATTGTCACGAGATGAGCTCCACCCTCAGGTGGAGTTCAGAGGAGGTTTGACACGATCATGTGTACCACTTTTTTTGCTGAGCTGGCACAAAAATGGACAATGAGTTCTATGTAAACTTCTAGCTGGTGTTGCACGGTCATTAGAGACTGAAGGAAAACTTTATGTACCTCTCTGGCTTCTTTTGATATAAAACTTTGATTAACCAACCCGATCCCCTCTATTCTGGCGAGTTATCAGTGCATACAGTGTTTACTAGATTCTTGAGTGACAGCCAGTACAATGCAAGCTGCATACAGCACTGCTAAACTATACTCTACCCTATAGTCTAGCTAATCTTGGTCCAGCCAGACAACAGACACAGCTAGTCAGGTGTTACAAGTCAGCAAAGCAAGAGTATCCATAACTTTTTTATTACAGTTATTCGGTATCTATGGTAACGTGAGCTTAACGCAAGCTGTGGATATAGTGTAGGATCCATTCCTGCACATGGGCATCTAAAGGCCAAACGAGACCAAGCAGCAGACCGCAGAGGTCCTTATAGTGATGTGAGCTCTCACGCTAATCGGAGTAACAGCTATGAGAGCCTCTCTGGGTGAGGAGAGAGTTGGGCAGGTTGACAAGAAGTGGGAGGGTGATTCATCTTCTAGGTTGCAGAGTTTGCAAATTGCATCACCCGGTGCGGCATTTGTTGTCCTGTATCTAAACCTTAATGCATCTAGTTCTAGGCCATCACAGCCTGTAAGAAGTCTAATTCTGAAGTTAGAGGGGCCATAAAGTGATCTATCTTTCAGTGAGCACGACCACAACTGGGAGGGCTTCCCAAGATGAGCAGGCAGAGATGATATCTGGAGGTGAGAGCAGGAGTCCACCAGATTGACATGCTGTCCAATGAGCAATGACTTTTTCGCTGTTGCTTTGAAAGAGTCTTTATTTTTCCCATACAAAACCATGGTGGAAATTGGCGGGAAAGAATGGGTTGAGTCTAGGGAGGACCAAGTCTTGAGTAGGCCAGAGGCAGTGTCCAGGAGCAGCCTTTCCATGCACCCATCAGTATTTGCTTAGGAAGGTCTTCTGTTGACATGCATACAATAGAGTTGACAAAGCAAAGCTGCCTGCAGTCTACCAGAGAGGAATCGGATAAGACTTGTGAGTGCTAGCGAGGGACATCTGGTAGGGAGGCCCTGAATCGTATGTAGGATTTTTCTATGGATTCTTTCCAACATTGTTAGGTCAGTTTTTGTGAGGGACCAAAGCTCTGACCCGTAGAGCGTAACTGGGAGGCAGAGAGATGAGTACAATTTGTGAGATGTGATGGGGTGAAGATAGTTGGGCGGAGTCCAACCACTGGCGCAGTGGTTGGGTATCACGACAATATACGTTTTTGTTCCACTGGTACTTGACTCTACTTGAGGCAGAGTATAAATATCGTAAGTGGCTGACAACCGCATCGCTCAGGGGTGCGATATAAAGAAATTAATAATTATTTGTCTATAGCTTGACTACATCTAGCTATAGCTGTTTTAGGTTGCAAGAAAGACCCCAGAGTTCTTTAGAGAAAGTAGAAGGATACTGCAGCCTGTAATACAACATGTACAAGATTTAGCAGAGGCAGAAATAATTATTGCCTTGTCAGCAAAATTGAGCTGTAAGGTTTCCCACTTGAACGCTGCAATCTGATTGGGCTGCAAGTTGTCTGCAGTTGGAACAAAAACGTATATTGTTGTGATACCCAACTATTGCGCCAGTGGTTGGACTCTGCCCAACTAGGGTGAAGGCGGCCAAACCTTGCACCAACCGAATTATAAGTTGAATAGAAACTTTGTGCGAACAGATGATGCTACAAAAGATTCTAAAGTGGCCTAAAGTGTGAGTGAAACTAGCCGTAACTCAAGAAAGTAGCTAATCCACGAATCAAAATCCAAGAGATTGTGGCTAGAAGCCTATAGAAGTTGTTAGTTTTCATCGCATTGCAACAGTTGAGCAGTTACAGCTGGAACAGACACACAGACAGACAGACACTGTCAGTTTTACCGTATTCCTCGTGCACGTGCGGCTATGCCTCGAGGCATAAGTAGGGGGTGCTGGAAGCATTGTGTGGGGCAAGCCTAGTCTTAGCGAAAAGAAGATGTAGACTGGCGGCGACAGCCCCTGGCGTGCGTATATAGCGCGAGGGACTGGCAAACTGCCTATCAGTAACTCGTCTCAGCTGCAACGAGCATTGCAGCCTATCAGATTGCTCAACATCATATTAGCCCTGTAATTGTAACCACACTTACACTTCAGGGGATTCAATAGTAACTAAATTTTAACCACATTATCTATAATGATATTCATGTTTGGTAGTGTCATATGATCTATACACTTCCGCTGAGACGAGTGACATATAGGCAGTTGGCCATGCAGTCGCTCACGCAGAGAAGATGTTCCCCTCGTCTGTGCCTTTCCCTTGCCAGCCTCTGTTGTCTGTCGTTTCATTAGCGCGTGCTTCTTGACGACGTTCCCTGGCCTGGTATTGCTAGCCTCTCGTTTAATTATGTCGTGCCTCTTCTAATCCAATGGTGTTGCCAGCCTCTCGTTTCATTATGTCGTGCCTCTTGTCGACACTCCCTAGCCCTGGCCTGGTCTGTTGGATTATAGATAGAAGAGTAATGGTTGGAGAATGCTGTTGTTGACCTGTATCACTTTCATCCATAGTACCAGTTTACTTGTCGCTGGTTTACTATATAAAGAGTTTGCTTTACTTGCTTGTACAAAATCAGGAGTGTATCTAACAACAAGCGATCGTCACGCTAAAAAGCTTCGCTCTGCTTCGTTGCAAAAGTAATGCAAATGCAGCGATCGTCACACTAAAGAGCTACAGACGGATATAAAGCAGACGGATATCCGGTCGCTGAGCTCTCTCTGCAGTACTCGAACCTATGGGACTCGTCTCAGGGCTCACTCCAATTATTCACAATGGTACAAATACTACTCCCGTAGTGCATTTTAGAGAGGTGATACCTTAAGGTGACATATTTCCCACCTACTACACTTTTGCTATATAGCCTCGTTCCCAGGCCTTACTTTTTCTTGCTGTTGTCACTGTTCATCCATAAATCACAAGAAAGACATAGTGAGGCAGCAAAGAAAGAAATGGGCGTACAGTTAAGGCCTGGTTTGGGAAATCGCGTGATCCACAAGGATTTTTATGAACGTGGGCGAAATGTAGCCCACAATCGTGACGTAAGGTATTCTCCCACGCATTCAGAGTTAATAAAACTGTACTGAGACAACCACCCAAGCTGTGCTGCAAGTCAGATCAGAGAACCAGCGTGGCCAGCTCTGCATGGTGGCAGTAGCTACCTGCTATATGATAATGATGACTAAGCTATTCTTGATCTATACTAGCATGTATAAAGACACAAGAAAAGGTAATAGTCTGATAGAATCTGAACACACAATCTAGACTAGTAGATCATCTAGCTAAGCCTAAGGTATATAGCTAGCTATAGTGCTTGCAAACTTCCAGTTCCAAGTCCATGTCCAGCTTGCTGCAGGCAAAGTTTTATTAGTCATAGATATCTGCGTGGGCAGTCCAACATCTCTAGCTCAACATCTCTAGCTCATTGTCACCCTTCTACCACCCTTCTACCCTCACACGACTTCCCGATACAGGCTCTCCTTTTTCCTAACTCTATGTCTATTTCTTTCTTTATTCCTCCAATTAATACCGTATTTTATCTCATTGAAAGATTAAGACAGTATTTTATCTTATTGAACGATTGTGATAAAGAACAGAAAAAGGAGAGCCTGTGTAGAGGCTACACTTTTGCTATGTAGTCTAGTGGGGTTTAACTGTCATAAATTGGCACCTCAGGGCTACAAGGGAAACGAGTGTTGCAAGCGTGCGCTTGCTAATGCCTCTCGCCATGTTTTTGCTTTCGCTCAAAAGTATTAGAGTGTTATAGAAGAGGTAAATAATTTGCAATGTGCTTTGATTGTTTCACAAGAAAGGGGTGTTCACAGTTACTAGTGTATACTGATCGTCTTAAAATAATGGCCTGTAGCCAAACAGTGGGAGCAAACCTTTGTCAAAGGCATAATTATAGTCAGTATATAATAGTCCAGTACAATTCAACCACAGAATTAAATCAACGATACTGAAGTAACTGCATGTTATTTAAATGGCCTGTAGCCAAACAGTGGGAGCAAACCTTTGTCAAAGGCACAGACTAAGAGAGAATTTACAGTAGTATAGCACAGACAGTATAGTATATAAACAAGCAGAAAGTGTGTATCTATCTATACTAATACTGAGAAGAAAAGACTTGTGTATACATGTATCTATTGTTACCAGTTATTGGTATAGGTGTAGAGATTTCTAATTATAGTATAGTAAATGCAACCTAATACTTAGAATGCATGGAAGGTCAACATTCCCAGCTCTTTGCAACTGTAGGCCCTCGATCCCCCTAATCTCGACCACCTGCTGCTACAAGAGGAGATAATAGGGCTGGGGCTGAAGAATAACAGAATAGCTTCTGGAGCATTCGGGATAATCTACAGAGTGAATCAGCAAGACGTACGCTGCAAAGAAACCTCGTCCTCCTGCAAATTCACGTAAACTTACGAATAAAAAAAGACAAATTTCGGACGGTTTTCAACAAGAATGTTTGGTTTCGAGCACATTAATTGAACCATCCTAACATTGTGAACTTTGTTGGAGTGCATTATGGATGCCATAGAAACGACGTTAGCCTAATCACAGAGCTGCATGTTGTATTTAGATTTGGCATCGTACATTCAAACACCCTGAAAACATGATGGAACTATTTGCTCAAGTGCGCGTCTTACATGATGTCTCGAATGGTCTACAGTATCTTCATAACCCGGCTGACACCAGGAATCATTCATGGGGACCTAACAGCTTCAAACATTATGCTCACAAAACAGCTGACAGCCAAAATCGGAGACTTTGGCTTGTTTGGGTACACAGACCCAAACTTCAGTAGCGTCAGAACAATGACGCAAGGGTACCACGAGTATATGCCACCAGAGTGTCAGCCTGTTTTCACCACTAAATTGGACATTTTCTCATTTGGTGTTCTCACGATACACACTGTGATTCATGAAATACCTTGGCTGATCTGGGCTGAAGGCTGCTCATGGTCAGATGAGAGGAGGAGGGAAGGAAAGATGGAGCTTACGAAACGAGCTGAGCCTATATATAGTATCATGGGTGATGATCACAGTTTTTATCCTCTTGTTGTTCGCTGTCTCCATGACAGCTATGATCAGAGACCAACAGCAATAGAGTTGATTGACTTCATGTCACAATTGAAGGTATTATTATTGTCTCAGTCATTATCATCTATAATCAACAGTAGCTCTACTGTAATTATAAATACCATTGTATACATATAATTTGCATGCAGGTTTGTGAAAGAACAGAACCGAAGATTCCGATCAAGTTTCGAGTGAGACATCATCAGCTAGGGGATCACAGGATGAATTTAATGCTTCAAGTGAACCAGAGATTGCTGTTCTACCAATATACATCAGTCTGCCAGGACGAATTTTGAGAGAAGTACTCAGTTTGTTTACTAGTTTGGGTGGTTTATTTAACTCAACGGAGACCAATGTCGATGAACAATGATGTTATAGACATTGAAGTGCAGAGCTAAAACATTATGACACCATTCGTAAAAGTTACAGTTCCAAGCGTAGCGTTTTGTGCAATCGCAAGGTGAGAAGACAACATGCATACTTCAGTTTTGCATTAAACTTCCGGTGCAGTTTTTAGTCGCTCTTTTCATCTTGTAATACGTAACATGCAGTTCTTGACCTATATATAAATATTAGCACGTCGCATGGCTTGCAATCGTTGCATGCATGGTCGATCATGTGTGTAGCAAACACTTTCCAAATCCAGGTTCTAACCCTGGCTCGGGCATTATTATAAAGAGCACTAAACACCGAAGCCATCATCAGGCACTGTCTCTATAAGCTACCATTGGCAAGTGGAATGACCTGTAAGCAACCCTGCATGGCATAAACTGTTTTTTCATAATCAGTTGTAATTAAGAAGTACGTTGAATCCACAAACAACAGATGTGTTGTCTTTTTTAATACGTCTATGTGGTACTGTATACTTGCATGGAACAATACATGGAGAGTCCATCATCTTTGATGGCCAGGGGGGGTCTTTCATTATTCGACTGCAACTATAGATTCTAGTAAGGTTTTTTTATTTCAAAATTGTCACTTGCTTCTTTTACTATACCCATAGGAGCTGTCACATTTAGTGGCATGCGCAATCAAATGGAGAGCATTGAGCCAGTTCAGGGAAAAGCAGGTCGTGCAGATTATGTCAACACAACTGAAGTTTATGTACCCTATATACCATGCAGATTAATGTTATGCGTGTGTTGCATAGGGACTATTTATCTATACACAGTTGTATATTATAGTATTAAAACTGAAACTCAAATTACAGACACTAGGGAGTTAGGTTGCAAACTTATATCTTTAGATCTATACCAGTTCCTAGTCAATATTTAAGATAGCCAACATGCCTATATAGCCTTCTGATTAGGTGAGTGTATATTATCTATGCAGCAGCAACCAAGTATTTCACTTCTATATGCTTTGATGGGTGATTACACGAGTTTGACATTTTCTTTCTTGTTGCTTGGGACATTCACCAAAGCTGTAACAGGTAAATTACAAGTACTATAATATATAATATAGAGCTATGCACAGTCTACAAAATATTTTCTTAAGTTGTATATATATACTACTTGAATGGACACACACAATAATTATGTTGACATGCCACTCACTGTCAGAGTGATACCCCTGATTATTGTCACAATTTTTCTCCATATCAAAAGTATAGTGCATGATGTACATGCAGGAAAATGGTGTGTATCCTTTCCACTCATTTTTAAGTAGATCATATACATGTACATGACAGTAGGTACAGGAAAAGGAATCTAATCGGTGCACGTAACCATTTTATATTTCATGCATTTTATATTTCATGCAGAAGCCTTGACGGCTTAATTTTTGCCGGGTAACTCGCTTGAAATAAAGTTTTCTCAAGACATTTATCTCGTGCTCTTCTGTGAGCCACGCGTGTGTAGCACTATACTAATGACTGAAAACATACAGTGAAAGGAGATTATGTTTTAAGATGTATAAGAGTACACTGGCTATACAACTACTATTATTATATACACAAAATCCTGACAATAGTTATTATACGTTAGTTTGCGCCCGAGGGAATACATACAACTGCACGAGGTAGTACCAAGGGAGTATAAAAGAAGAGAGAGCATGCAACTCCACTATCAGTGCACGTAGCTAGCAGAGTTCAAACGTGGGCGGAGGAATGTGTGCATTTGCATGAAGTGCTAAAAATAGAAATTTCTATTTTTAGCATTTCATGCACAGTCATGCACATTCATCCGCCCACGTTTGAACTCTGCTCATATAGGAGTTGCATGCCCTCTCTTCTTTTTTACGCCCTCGGTAGTACAATAACGATACACACACAGATATCCATGGTACAGGTAATAGTTGTACCATGGATATCAAGGGTGTATTGGATTTGTACTATCGAGGGCAATTCTATGTATTCCCCGAGGGGATACATACAACTGCACGAGGTAATACAGTATCCAGTTTGCTTGTAGTTTCTTTTGAAACTTTTATCACCTTTGTACTGTGACGCCCTTGGTATACTGTATAATATTATATAGGTCTATCATGCACACATGCACAGCCCAGCAGTTTGCAATTGAGCCTGAGTCAGTGGTACAATCCGAGGGATTGTTGGCAGAGTTTGAGTGCCTGTCTCCTGGAATACTAGCTCATGCTTGGTTTGTGAATGGCATAGCGTCTACAAGTCTTACATCTGAAATCAGAGTAGTTGCAGGAAGTGAAGGTCGTCCCTCAGTGCTGACCATTCCAGCTAGCTCACAGTACAACAATAGTGTCCTACAGTGTGCAGCAATTTCAGTGAGTGGTGGAGTCTTTTCAAGGAATGCAACATTGATAGTTGGTGAGTGGTAAATGTACAACGAGTATACCTTGAGTTGCTATGCTTGTTTTCTCAGAGCGTGTATCTATAGAGGTGGTAAATAGTCCAACCAACATTGCGGTTACCGTGACGAATAACTTCACTATGAAAACCCTCACCTTCCGTGTGCACATCTCTCTCACTACTCTGGGCACTAATGAGATGGTTGCACTCCCTCCTCTAAATGGTGGACAAAATCAAGCACGATTTAATTATAGACAACCTGATAACCACACCATCTGTGATATATTCACCTTCACTGTGATTCCATTTAGTGAGTCAGGAATAGAAGGAAGATCCAGTGAACCAGTCACTGGGTTCTTTACAACAGTATCAGGTACTGTGAATGTTTTTGTTTATTTGCTACAATAACCATGCAAAGGTGGTAATGTCACTCCCCTCATCAGTCAGGGAGAAAATGTGTTGAGAAAAATTGTATATATTGGTGGCATGGTAAGATATTGACTGTAAAGAAGCAACTATATTCAGCACCTCTCAGGTACCCAACTGTACCAGTTTCACTTCCTACCAAGTTATCTCAGAAATTTTATCAGCACCCATCCGTAAGACCATTGAAGACCCTCTAATGATAAATTTCTCTCTTCCCACTGACCAAAGAACCAACATCTGTGTGACACTCACTTCGATTATGGGTGTACATCTCATATTCCAGAACATACCAATTAGTAAGTCGTGTAGATAAAGTTTATATAGCTAACATGATTTCGATTTCTTTAGTTACAACTGATATTCAAGATTTGATTGTAAACGTTTGCCCTCAAGAAAACTGTGTTAGTGTGAGCATTGTGTATGTTGAACATACCCTCTCTCCCGGAGCTATGGTTTGTGTGATACGTCTATTATCTGATGTCTCACTGGACTTTACAAGCATTAAAATAGAGACGATTCGACGAAATACGAATAACAATTTTACCATCCCTGTGGCTCGCAGTGGATTATACAGAGTGATTGCCTTTGACCTCGAGAACAACAACAATATACATGTACCAAGAATACCCATCTCCATAGCAGCCGACAGTGAAACTACGTTTGTAAGCAATAGTAAGTATACTATACTAGACCATGCAGAGTTGGATTTCATGTGAAAATGTATATATATAGTTACATGCATAACAATATTAGGGTTTACTCAATTTCTCAGAATCTTCCACTGAACCAAATTCTCCACCTAATTCTGAGGACATCACTGTCACCAGACTACCAAATGGAAGTGCTGAAGTGACTTGCACTATTTCTGACCAGAGTAATTGTCTAGTGTTGGTTCTGTCTACAAAATCTCCTACTTCTCTTGATCCGATGGTGGTGATTGGTTTTATTGAACCACCTAATGACAGAACCACTGTCACTCTTAATGCCACTTCCGATGTTTATGTTGTAGTATACACCTGGAATAGTGATTCTGATGAGACCATCTTTGATGGACAAGTATCTTTCATTAGCCGACTAGAACAACCAACTAGTAAGGCAGTTTCAGAATTGTATATATGCGCTCTATTCTTGCTGTTGCAGGTCCTCCACTTTCACTATCACCTCCAGTTCCAATGCAAAATTTAATAGTACTAACAATAGCAGGTGAATGATGGCAATTCATGGCTGTTTGTGTATTTTGTCTGTTATAAAGGTATCATAACTGTGGTCGTGGTGCTGCTTCTCCTGGTAGTCACCGTAACTATCGTTGTAGCCATGGTTATTGTGAAGAGGAAACAAAGCTGTTCTACATGTAGAGGTGAAATTATTAATAAAAATGGTCATGTTACTTCTTCCATGCATGCAGATGAGGTTCCAGAATCAGATGGACGAGTGGATTGGTCATCAACATTTGCAGGAATTGAGCAGCCCAACGAAGCTTATGCTACAGTACTCATGAAAAACATTGCCTATGAGCAAATAAAGAAACCACGGGGACAGAGGATCGATGACTCACAAGCCCCGGTAGCTGCAGAGGGAGAGTATGAAAGCATTGAGCCAGTTCATCAGTACGAGGAAGTGTTGCCTCAGGGGAAAGCAAGTCGTGCAAACTACGTGGACATCAACTGACAAATGTATGGTACCCCACCAAATTCAAAAATGTTTACGTGTGTCGCATAATTATAATATTAATTTTATCTGCAGTTATAATTATGTGTGAAACTATTGTACAACAGGAACTCAAAGTTTACATGAGGCGTACCACAATTATAGTCTGGAGCACTGCATGTGCCACACAAGCCGGTGTCACAGGACACGGCCTCTCCCGTCCTAAGGATATTTCCTCCTTTGGGAGTTGTCCTAGGACAAAAGCTCCTACTCCAGGATAAGAGTTTCCCCATGCTGCGGTGGAAGTCCATGCAGTGCATGTCAGAGAGACTATATAGCTACGAAGTAATAACAAGGGCGTATAAAAGAAGAGAGGGCATGCAACTCCACTATCAGTACACGTAGCTAGCAGAGTTCAAACGTGGGCGGAGGAATGTGTGCATTTGCATGAAGTGCTAAAAATAGAAATTTCTATTTTTAGCATTTCATGCACAGTCATGCACATTCATCCGCCCACGTTTGAACTTTGCTCATATAGAAGTTGCATGCCCTCTCTTCTTTTATACGCCCTTGGTAATAACCTATAGCTTGCTGAAGTTCTTATAAGTTATGCGGATAGAACAGATGACTCTCACTCTTGTATCTATATGCACATGGAACGAATTGCATGGTGTGCAGCACTATACCCTATATATAGGCCCTATGTAAAACCATAGATAAAGGAAGATATCTATGGTGAATTAAACCAAGGTGCACAAATCAAAGAATTAATAGAGGAACAAAACCAATCGCCTTCGAGTTCAAGTTCTGTGTACGGATTTTGGCACACGATACCACTCACACATTACCATATCCTCTGATGATGTGTGTATGTGCTGATTGCTTGATTGTCATGCAATGTTTACAGTTTAAACGGTCATACCGTATTACGTGTTACTTAGTTCCACTCCTTTGTTGTGCGCAGGACCCCTTCTCCCTGCATGTGTAAAAGCCATGCAGTATATAACCATGGTAATGGCAATGCTCCTATAGCTGTGGAGTGTACAGTATCTATGTTGTCACGAATAGATTCCGTTTTTGACCTTGTGTTTATGATACCATTACCGTAATCGTTCGAACCATGCAGTAATTATTTTTCTAGAAACAATGTCCGAAAAAAATTGATTGTAATTATGGGCGGCGTCCTAACCGAGACTGGTTAGAACGCTTACGGTATGATGATACCAGAGGAGGTTGGACATGCATCATCATGACGCACGCGTTCAGTCATGTGGTAATTTATAGAATTCCTTTAAGGTCAAAGGTAAGAATGTAAAAGTGCAAGTAAGAGCTAGAGAACGCTAAAAAGATAATGGTGCTTTAGTCTGCTCATAATTATAGATCATAATCCTGTTAGACAAAATTGTAAAAGTATCAAAAAATATAAATACTATCTCTAGATCCATCTTGGAATCTTTTCAGTGGTGTAGGGAAGGTGAGAGGGCGGTACCGCGGTGGGAGTGCTCCTATACACTGTAAAAAATGATGTGTGGTTTTCACACAGAGTGCGTGGCTATTGTGGCAAACGTGCGTTTTTTTCCTGATAGTTGCCACAATAGTAGTGTCTCTGTAAAAGCCTACAGAACAGTGGATCGAGCATCGAGGTGCCTAATGGTGCCTAATCGTAGTCTCACGAGCAGCCGTCGAAGGGGGAAGGACAAAATTCGACGGCTGCTCCGGGTCATGCTACACAAGGGAGCTTTCAGAGATGCTCTTTGCCTCAGGTACGGCTGGCGGCCTCAGAACCCATCCTCTCACTGTGTCTGTGGACAGCACTTCACAGTATAGAGCATGCACTCAGCTGTTCTAGGGGAGGATTTCCAACAATAAGACATTATGAATTATGCAACATCACAGGCAAATCTTATGAGCAAAGTATGTCCAGATGTGGCCGTATTGAACCAACCTTACAGCCTGTGACGGAAGAGCAGTTCCAACTTAGGACAACCAACCGCGAGGATGGGGTTCGCCTTGATGTTGTGGCCCAGAGCTTCTGGAGCAACGATAGACAGAGTGTATTTTTTGATGTCAGGGTCTTCAACCCGTACGCACCTACCTATCGCTGCTCCACCATGGCCTAGAGCTACAGGAGAAACGAGATGGAGAAGAAGAGAGCTTACGAACAGCGTGTAAGAGAAATAGAACATGGATCGTTTACACCTTCGGTTTTCTCTGCTGCTGGAGGTATGGGTCCGGCTGCAGCTATTCTCTACAAGAAACTAGCTTTAATGCTGCATGGCAGAGAAACATCGTCATGCTAAAAAGCTTCAAGCGACAGACAAACAAACAGATGACAAACAGACAGACAGACAGACATTCATTCAGACGGATATCCGGTCGCTGAGCTTTTCTCTACAGTACTCAAAACTATGGGACTTGCCTCAGGGCTCGCCCCAATCATAGCTTATGAATGCTTCTTCTTCTTCTTTGTAGCCTCCTTGCTAGGAGAGTAGCCCAATTATTATGGGAGGTGGTTACCGCCAAAATTAGCAGTAAAAAATATAGGTGTGTTTAAAAAAATAATGGTGTTTTTTTTCCAGAGATGTTTTAAAAAATGGTGCTGTTTTTTTTACGGAGGGTTTTAAAAATGGTGCTGTTTTTTACAGAGGTGTGTTTAAATGGTGCTGTTTTTTTTTACAGAGGTGAATTTTTTCAGAGAGGTGCGTTTTGTAGAGAGGTGCAATTTTTGGAGAGGTGCGTTTTATGAGGTGCCATTTTGTCCAACTCCACCCCAGAGGAGGCTGGAACCACTTGACCTTAGGTCACTAATTGGATTTATCCAAACTTCTCTTGCAAGCCTAGATTTTAGTGTCTGTCAGTTTAAAACGTTATTTTTCAGGGGGGGGGTCAAATTTAGGAATTATTAAGCCACTATATTCACACATCAACAGCTCAGATCAAACAAAGGCAGAAGAAAATTCCCGCGGTATTTTAGATGCTACCTATCACATTGCAGGTACGTATGTTTACATAATTATAGATCTATTCTACACTTTTTACCTTATTATACATGTATACATGTACAATAATTATAGAAAAGAAAAGGTGTCGTTGTGGTGATTGTGAGGGATGGACTACTGATGACTGCGGACAGTGCCGCTTTTGTAAGGATAAGCCAAAAAATGGAGGGAAAGGGACTTTAAAACAAAGCTGTTCAAAGAGGAAATGTCTGCTATTGAAATCCATTGGTAAAGCAAATTCAATTGCCATGCTACAATGTATCTATCGCCACTAATATTGTTTACAGCATACGTTCACGAACAGTTCCCTGGAAAGGTATGAATAATTAATTATGTCTGGGATAGAATACTGACTGTAAATATGTCATTCACATGCAGGTCACTCAAACCAGAGGCATTACCCCTCAAGCTGATGATTTCACTCAACTAAACATGGTGCTTTCAAAACAGGTCACTCAAACCAAAGGCATTACCCCTCAAGCTGATGATTTCACTCATCTAAACATGGTGCTTTCAAAACAGGGACGTAAGCTTTATCATGTCGCAGGGGATGGAAACTGTTTTTTTAGGGCTCTATCTTATATTATACACAAAACTGAGGGTCATCATGCTTCTATTCGAGCAAGTCTTGTACTTTTCACTGAACTAAACACATTCGAACAGTACTGCACCACTGAAAGTATGAAGGATCATATCCAGCGCATGAGGCATGAACGGGTGTGGGCTACATAATTAGAAGCATACGTTGCTGCGCATCTTGTTTTTGAAGAACAGTGTACATAATATACAGCCAAAAGAGTGGAAATGGTGAACGTTATTGGCAAAAAATCGACCCCCTTCCACCACACACACTAACGTCACTTCCAATAGAATACAAGATAGAATTACACCCTTTTATGGCTCACCTTGAGCTATGCGATATGCCATATCAACTGGTGCCACTATGATGTTATATATTACACCTATGGAGAGTATCCACCTATGGAGAGTATCCTGAGCCACCACACATACCAAGCAATGTTTCACATTTTGAGCTTGACTAAACTTACATGTACGTCTACGTCTAAACTTACTACCAATTATTATTGTTTGCTACGGTTTGCCACTTTTTGTTTACTATGCATGCTGTACGTATTACACATCTAGGTAGGGAGATCATTTCAAGTCTGATCCTCATGTACCTATATTCCCATATCCCAGCAGGGAGGGGGGAATTATAGAAACAGGTTTTGCATGGCACTTTTAGATTCTATTGAGGCTATTTGAAGGGCTCCTGTAAAGAAGGGCTATTAAACAATATTCAGAAAAAATCAAGATTACTGCACTAACTTACTCTGCATAGATCAAAGAAGCTCCAGCTGCAATATGGATGGACAGTCAAGCTAGAAAGTTATGATTAGTTTTTAATAAAGGTCAAAGGTCGCACTCAATAATTATTTTGATCGCGAACTTTGACCTTCGTTTTCTCGAAATATACGGAATGCGTTTTATCACCGTTTTTGACCGGAGGCCTTCGAGCTTCATTTAAAGTTAAGTTATGGTTAAAAGATTAGAGGCAGTGCAAAGATCTATACAACATTTGCTAACTGCAAAGTTTAAAGGTCAGGAACTACCAACTGCCAACTGCCAACTACCAACTGGAGTAGCACTCAGGGCAGGGCCACCGTATATATACCATGTACCATACCAGAGAGTACTTGTGACACTGAGTTCAAAGTACTTATTTATTATTATTATTATCTTGTGACGTGACGTCATTGACATGGATCGAGTGAACACCTTATTAGGACTGTACTGTGCAGCGTTTGTTGTTGTGCAAAACTACTTTGAGACAGTGAGTTGGAGTGGACCTGTGGACATCATTACATGATTATAATGATGCAAGATCCTCATCATCTGTGATTATTCTTGGATGGAGTCGGCAGTAAGGACAACCGTCTTTTGCCTGCTGGTGCTCACATCTACTGAAGGTATAGATATATAGATCTATATAAATAGTAGTACTAGATCTAATGACTAGTATAGTGTAGGCTACGTATAGATTTAATGTTCAAGTTGGTCTATGGAGTTGTAAAGTACAAAGTGTGATTACTGTTACCGAGAAAAATGAGAATAGGTGCTCTCTGCTAGATAATCTTCAAGCTGTTCTGTACTGTTGCTCAGTTTCTTTCCTTGATTCAGATCTCTAGAAGTGTTTCAACCACTTCTTTTATTAATTTTCCAGTATCTGCACTTAGAAAAGAGGGGTGACACTTTACTTTGGCAGGGATTAACTTATCTATCAATTATGAGTATGTAATTATATCATGATAATTACTCATAATTGATGCACAGCCCAGCAGTTTTCCATTGAGCCCGAGTCAGTGGTACAAGCTGAGGGATTATTGGCAGAGTTTGAGTGCCTGTCTCCTGGAGCACTAGCTCATGCTTGGTTTGTGAATGGCACAGTGTCTACAAGCCTTACGTCTGAAATCAGAGTAGTCACAGTTGAAGCAAGCAAATGTTGTCCTTCAGTGCTGACCATCCCAGCTAGTTCACAGTTCAACAACAGTATCGTTCAGTGTGCACCAGTTTCACTGAGTGATGGAGTCTTCTCAAGGAATGCAACATTGATAGTTGGTGAGTGGTATATTTGTAGAGAGTATACCTTGAGTTGCTAGATTTATTCCGGCTTTTCTCAGAGCGTGTATCTATAGAGGTGGTAAATAGTCCAACCAACATTGCTGTTACTGTGACAAATAACTTCACTACAAATAACCTCGCCTTCCGTGTGGACATCTCTCTCACTACCCTGGGAACTAATGAGATGGTTACACTTCCTCCTCTGAATGGTCAGAGTCAAGTGCAATTTAATTACAGACAACCTGATAACCACACTGTGTGTGACACATTCACCTTCACTGTAACTCCAATTAGTGAGTCAGGAATGGAAGGCAGATCCAGTGAACCAGTCACTTCGTTCTTTACAACAGTAACAGGTACTGTGTAATATTATATTTAACCGCATGTGGTTATTAATTTATGCACAGGTGGTAACGTCACTCCCCTCATCAGCCAGGGAGGAAATGTGTTGAGAAAAATAGTAAATCTCGGTGGTTTGGTAAGAGACGTATTGACTACAATATTTATTCAGCTCACCTCTTAGGTACCAAACTGTACCAACTTCATCTCCTACCAAGTGACCTCTGAAATTTTATCGACACCCATCAATATGACCATGGATGACTCCCAGATGATAAATTTCTCTCTTCTCACTGACCAGTTAATCAACATGTCCGTGACACTCCGTTCAATCATGGGTGTACGTCTCATATTCAAAAATATACAAATCAGTAAGTCATGTAATAGTTACGCTGGTTTTGATTTACAATGTTTCCACAGGAACAACTGATGTTCAAAATTTGATTGTGGACGTTTGCCCTAATAACTGTGCAAGAATTGAATATGTTGAAGGTACCCTCTCTCCCGGGGCTCTTCTCTGTGTGATACGTATCATTGATGGAGAGTTGGATTTTCCAAGTATGAGATTAGTGCCAATTCGACGGAATATGAGTGACAATTTTACCATCCCGGTGGCTGTTAGTGGAACTTATAGTGTGGTTGCATTTGACCTTGAGAACAACAATATGAGTGTACCAAGAATGCCCATGTCTGTGGCGGCTGACGATAAAACTATGTTTTTGAGCAATGGTGAGTCGACCAGTGTGTCAGTCTTGTACATACACATGTATACATGTAACTTTTGATGTGATGTTGTTATAGTAAGAGCTCGAACTGCATGTGTTAACTAGTTTTTAGGTGTTTTTTTTGTCAGTGTTGTACACGTACCTTCTTTTGTTGTGTGTGTTTTATAGTATGAGCTCGAACTGTGATAATTAATTGTTGTTGGGTTCCCATTTCCTCAGAATTTTCCACTGAACCAAATTTTCCACTTAATTCTGAGGACATCACTGTCGCTAAACTATCAAATGGAAGTGCTGAAGTGACCTGCACTACCACTGGCCAGAGTTGTCTGGCGTTGTTTCTATCTAAAACCTCTTCAACCTCTCTTGATCCGATGGTGGTGGTTAGTTTTATTGAACCACCTAATGGCAGAACCACTGTCACTCTTAATGCCACTTCCGATGTTTATGTGGTAGTGTACACTTGGAATAGTGATTCTGGTGAGACTATCTTTGATGGGAAGGTATCCTTCATTAGTCAATTGGAGCTACCAACTAGTAAGCCAAGAGTTAGTTTCAGTTTCAGAATTGTATGCCACTCTGTTGCAGGTCCTCCCCCTACACAATCACCTCCTGATACTACTGGATCTCCAGCTCCATCGCCCATACTCATGATAGTACTAATAATAATAGGAGCAGGTATACGTACGTGTATACGTGTAGTATGATTGCGTTCCATTGCCTATTTGCATGCTAGCTAGCATTATGATAGTTGTGACCTCTCTCTCTGCAGTCATTGTTCTGGTCATTGCAATTTTCATTGTTGTCGGTATTCTGTATCTGGTGAAGAGATGCAAACGACGAAACTACAAGGTGGTGCATTCCAGCTCCAATCATCGTCAATTTGAAAGGTACATGTATATTGGAATGTGCTGATCGCATGATTCGACTATGTTCACCACTTAGTAGCTTAACTTTATGTGACCATGCAGCAAGCATTAATTACCAAAATAATGGTACTCTCTTTTTGAGAGGTGGTGGATTGTAGTGCACTTGCAACAGAGAATTGTCAATGCTTGCAATAATTCGACCGCATGTACATGAATCTCAATTACTGTTTACGGTTTGGCAATTAAATCCATGCCATAATAATTGTAGGTTCGAATAAGGTTATTATTTCAGTTTGGGCATAATTATACTTTCTAGGTGTAACAAAAGTAATGTTTAGGGGGGGCAAAACATTCGTGGTTGAGTCACTTCGTGTGGTTGAGTCACTTCGTGGATAATATTTTTGTGGTTGCTGCTTGCACTGCAGGCAAGGTTGCTTCATGTAGATAAAATATTCGTGAGCTTCAACCACAAAAACCACGAATATTTTACCCCCCCCCCCCCGGAAATTTACCAGCTATATACGGTCTATAGAATAAACTATTTTTTGCAAGTGCACTGCAACCCACTGTAATGTATGTGTTGGAATGTGGCTGATCCCATGATTCGATTACTTCACCACCAGAGGAGGCTGGAACCACTTGACATTAGTTAATTAATTAAGGCCACTAATTGGATTCCTCCAAACGACTACAATCCTAGTTTTTGTGCCTGTTAGCTTCAGGGGGGGTCAAATTTTATTTTGCTCAGAAGCAAAAATACAAGTCTAAAGGCTAGCTGTGCGTTGACTCTCGATAAAAAGCCGCTCATTTTATCGAGACTAGTGCAAGAGCACTGACTTGTACTTTATCTTTAAGCTTACAGGCACAAAAAACTAGGATTGACATAGTCTGCAGGAGACGTTTGAGGAAATCCAATTAGTGACCTTGTTGCCCAGTGAGTGGGCAGATCAAAGCAATCCAGTGCTCAGTATATGGCATGTTGCATCACTGCCATATATTGCATCTATAAGAGATATCCATTTGGGACTTATGCCCCACCATTCCACCCAATAGTCAATTGGTCCCTTTTATAGGCTACTACCTTTACAACTACTAGTGGGAAGAAAACCTAAAAAATTTACTATGGAATTCAGCACAACTAATGAATACACTAAATTCCTTCAAAACACATGTCTTTTATTACGATTTATATGACCAGTCAGACGAGTTTAACGTCATTGGGCAACAAGTTAGTTATTGCCGGCGCCCTCGTGCAACATGCCATATATTGCACTGGATGACATAATGCCCTCAGACATTATATTGCTCCAGTGCAATATATGGCATGTTGCACTCTGGCTGGGCAATAACTAATAACTTAATTAGCTAAGGTCAAGTGGTTCCAGCCTCCTCTGGTTCACTACTATGTGACAGAGATGGTACTCCTCAGAGGAGGTACAACATTTCATTCATTCATTTAATTCGTGGATTTGCTTCGTTCTCGCGATATGCCTATAGTTTTGCTTACTTGGAATATATTGCAGCCTTTTCAGAAGAGTTCGTAGCAAAACTTGTCTATGGAGTGTTCCTACTCTACTTAATAGTTATTGGTAGCTGTATAGATGAGAGTGAGAAGAGAGCTGCAAGATATAGACTCTACTGATGTATATAATATATATATATATATAGCAGCGATTAATTTTAGCTTTTAGACTTTATACTTTTGACATCCTTTTTAGATCAATCATGGTTGATCCATTTCCCACTCTTTATAAGTTTACCTACGATCACCCTTGCAGTAAAATTACTGTAAGAAATTATAATATCTATGCAGATATATATAATTTTTGTATTATATAGCAATAGCTATAACTTTATACAATGTATGTTATGTAGCTTGGACACGTCCACCGAGGCATCAGCACCCATCGAGGCATCAGCACCTGCGGTGCTTTAATTACTATAGAAGTCATGTTCACTCTTTGTAGAACACACAATTTGAAGATTTTACAACACTTAGCTTTTCTCTTTAATTTCTAGGGTAAAATCTGACTTATGAATTGCATCTATTGTAATGAATGATCACAGTAGTACATTGTCATCTTGTAAAGCATTCAAGTCACGAGCCCTGGCAGCATCGTGTATGTCCAGAGGAGGTACGACATCCGCGTGTCAAAGGAAATGTTTTACACACACATTCCTTAGGTCAAAGTTCAATAGAATGTGGGTGTTTAAGACACGCGGATGTCGTACCTCCTCTGGGTACTCTTGCACTAGTAGTGCATTAGAGAGATGGTATAATTATTGTAAACTTGTTAATTTTAGCAAGAATCTAGGTTCATGCATGGTTGAACTTCTCTTTATACAGCAATTCTCAGGGCAGATCAACAAACAGAGCTTCCCCAGAATTGGTGAGTGATTGCATCACCTGTATGTGTGGGTTATTCATGAATGTGCGCACTGTGTGCTTTGCCGAGTTAAGCATAATTATGCTCTGGTGGTTTGTTGATGCTATAATCTACCTGTGTTTGTGTAGGCTGTTTCTGTATATTATTTTCCCAAGAACCCAAATTAATGTGATCAAAACTGTTAGTTTCTTGTGAAATTAACAACAAAAGAGCTTGCTATCAACTTTTGTCAATGAACACGGCAAAGCTGTCTGTGTGTGTGTCTATTGCAGCTGTAACGTACTGCTCAACAGTTCTAATGCCACGAAAACTAACAGCTTCTATATATAGGCTTCTAGCTTTAACTCGTGGATTTGCAAACTAAAGCTTCTTTCTCGGGTTGTGGCTAATTTTACTCACAGTTAAGGCTGTTGCAGTCTCTTTAGAATCTTTCGTAGCATCATCTGTTCACACAAACTTTGTATTTGAGTTATTAACTTTGCACTAAAGCGCAAGCTATAGCTTCTTGTTCGCTACAATAGTTAGAAAAGAGCTGCAAAGCTGTACGTACTGCCAGAAGCTGCAGCCATAAACTGCTTATAGGTCACTGTTTAGTTCTTGTTAGAGTTTTTTATCGAGGCAGTAGCAAGGCATAATCTACTGATAATAGTGTGTATACGGCCACTTTTGCGGGGGCGGCAATAAATCAAGGTATTATTTTGATGGGCGGGCTATAAAATGACCTCACAAATACGAACTTGTCTGCACTTTTCCAGATTAAATTGTGTGACCAGGCAAGGATTATATAGACACATCCTGTATGTGTGTCGCTTATGTCAATCTTACTAGGCATAGTGTGGCATAGTGACAGTTTCTTGCTGGCCCTGATTGTATTTACAGTAATCTTAATTGCCACTTGTGTGAGTAAATTGGGACTTTCAATGCTGTAAGGGCTTGTAAAAAGATAACAAGGTGAAACAAAAGTTTCCCACTTTTGCATAGTTATACCGTTTATGAATCAAGTCAGATTTTTCATCCTTTTCTCATAATTAATGTACACCCTTGTGCATATCCTCCCCATTCCCTATGGTACGTACACATACAGTGTAGTGTACTTTGCGCAGGTTAAAAGTTGGGCGGCCTAATCACTAGTCAGGTTGAGTTTTGACACAAGATCATTCTTCAAATGTGTGTTGTCTACAGTCTATTAAACTGTGGTGGCTCAAGAATATCTCGAGAAGAAGTTATATAATTATAGTATCTACTATATAATATTATAGTATCTAGATAGAGTGTGTGGTGTTATGATGTGTGTTTCAAGCCAAAGGCCTAGCTTTCACATGTTGTTATTTCCACTATCAGGTCCCTGGGGGCATTGAGTAAAATAAGCAGGTTTAATGTGTATATTGTCTGCAGGGTGCCTCAATAACATCTCAAGTAGCATTTTACGATGTCGCCCGCCCTGAGAACATGTCTCTGGAATGCATCACAGCTGACACTGACGATACACTTCCACCAGGTTATGACGTTGTGCGTGCAGAGAACATGCCAAGTCCTGAATACGAAACTGTACCATTAGTTCAGCCAGCCAAACCTACATTCACTAGTGATAACCCTCCACCCCTTCCCCCTCCCATGATACGAGGAGACAGTAGTGAGGCATCTGATCTACCACCTGCCTACAATCCTGCCGTGGATAACGAGAGTGTTGGTGTTATGTCAGTAGAGAGCTCTATCAGCCACGGTCAGTCAGTAGATGAGGAGGTTGATGAGTCGGTGGAGAGAGATCTATCAGTCAGCACCGTGGAACATGATGGTACTACGGAAGAGGCCATTGGTAGCACTGAAGCTCAACTGGATGTTGACCTTGTAGACACAGTACGAGGTGCAGAGAGTGGAGCTGGTAACAATGACCATAGTGAACAAGAGGCAATGATCGCTGTGCAGGTGAGTGCTTTATAGCACAAGTAAAGGTTTTCTGTACGCTTTCTCCTTTCATTTTTTTACACAGTTGTGGTTTTGTAGCACGTTTGTATACACATTACAATCAGGGTTTCATTTAGACATTTGGCATACATGTAGGTGACCGTGTGGGTTATTTGTGCAATGTTGCTGTGTATTAACAATCTATGTAATAGCTATAATTGGCTGTTAGGTACATGTACATATAATTATAATGCCCAGAATCCACTGTTTAGTTTTCATCTGTATGTGGGTCACCTGTTTCGATCACTTTTACTCATGGCGTGGTGACAGCAGAGGAGGCTGGAACCACTTGCCTTTGCTAATTATGGTCACTAATTTGAAATTCTCTTGCACTACTCACTACTTTTATCCTATAGTTTTTAGTGTCTTTGGGGGGGGGGGTCAAATTTTATTTTGCCGATTTTACTCAGAAGCAGAGATACAAGTCTCAAAGCTGGCTATGCATTGACCTCGATAACTAGCTGCTCATGATATCGAGGCTAGTACAAGCAGTGATTTTTGATTGTATCTCTGCTTCTGAGAAAATTGGCGAAAGTTGCCCCCCCCCCCTGCAAAATAACGTTTTAAACTTACAGACACTAGACAACAATGGGGTGCTTACAGAGGAGACCACTAGCACTTCACAAGCAAAGGACGAGCGTACAGAGGATGAAGGTGACGGTGGACTTGAGACAAAGATTACTGCACAAGTGAGGACTATAATTTTATATACATGTAGTGTGTATATATAGACTGTTATATTGTCTGTGATATTTTCATGTGGTACATATTATACCCTAAATTAACAGCTGCTTTTGCAGTCTCCCCTTGTCCCTTATTGTGAGTACTTTATGTCTTTAATATGTGGATGTGAGGAATCATATAGCTGTGTGAGCATGGTCACACAAATTAATGTGTGGCAAGTGTCTGGCAGTTGTACAGTGATTCCAGTGAAGGAATCGGAAACCTTTATGCTTGAATACAATTCATGACATTGCATGATTATATCGGTGGGAAAGTACATGTACATGCACTAGTCGATGTCACAAATGTCCTCTGTACTGTACTGTTGTGTTACAATTTTAACAGTGAATATAATTATATATAGATAGGAAGTATAATACAGTAGAACCTCGCTAATCCGAATAGAGCCGGGCCAGACCCCATCCGAATACATGAAATTTCCGAATTAACAGATGTCATTAATTGATTATGAATATCATTAACAAAGACACTTTTATACATGTATTATGATATTACTGTGGCCAGAAGGGAAGCTGCTAGCTAGAATAGTCTTTTATCTCAACTTTCTCTCCAATACAGTGAGTCTTGTTCTTCGTTTTCTTTGCAGTGGCCATTTGTCTTGACAATAAAATTATTGCTGATTCAGCAAAGCAATATGGATTGCGCATGCGCAGAGTAGTCTATTCTACTGACAGCCCCTCCTCTTTTTCAGTTTGCATTTTGTCCGGATTTGCGAGGTTTCGGATTAAAGGGGTCCGGATTAGCGAGGTTCTACTGTAATGTGAATTGTAAATTATACACAGGCCATAAAACTGCAAGATTTTTGGCAAATTTATTTTACTTTAAATGTCCCCACCCACTCCCACGCAGTTGGTAAAGCACAAACCTATTGACAAGTTGATGATGAAGGACTCATCCAAGGTCGGCTACTCGAAGGTGGACAATGACAAACTCAAACCAGTCGTCCCACCACCAGGTACAGTACTATTGTGTACACAATGAATGCTCTGAAACAAACTTAATTGGGGCAGTATACAGTGGAGCCCCTGAATCATGTTATACTTATTGTCCACTACATCAGAATTTATGACAGTAAACCTCCGAGGACGAGGGCAACGCCCCGAGGCCAAGGACGGTTTACGATTGCCATAAATTCGATGTAGTGGACAATAAGTGTTATATACCCACTGGAATGAAAATTGCTCGCTACCTAAGCTACCTCACAACTAGCTAACTGTCTCCCAGCCTTCCTGGGTGTTTAGTGAGCCCCAGCCATCTGTCCTGCCCTTGTCAACATTCAACATGTGTCTAAGTGTAATTCAATCTCAACCAATCTTCCTAATTTTAGCTCTTCTACCACGACAACTCCCACTACTGCCCACCCACGAGACGCTCATGGATCTGCTACACAACGTTGACAATAAGTGGGAGAATATCGCCAAAGCACTGAACTTTGACGAGGACAGAGTCGACGAAATCTTTACCAACAACGAAAATGAATATCTCCGACTATACGAACTGATGGAGTATTACTTCATGAACGTCCATTGCAGTCACTCTTGGGAGGAGATGGTGCGAGTGCTGACGGAGATAGGGGAGCATAGTTTGGCTGAGAGAATAAAAGCAGAGAAAATACAAGGTGTGTGTGTAGTACTCATTAGAAAGAGTGGCATTGCTTTCTTGTCAATAATTATCGGTAGTATATAGCTTAAGAGTCCTACTGCTACTTACCCAATTTCTCTAGGGTGAATACCTGTAGTATAAATTCTCCCAAGTGGCACGAATTGACAGCTACCATGCAGTTGTATGAGTTCTAAACATAATTATGTTACGGTATATACATGTGGACAAGAGTTCATTATGAACTCTTGATGTGGAGTACTAAAGAGAAGAGGGCATGCACACCAACTATTACATGTATGCAGTACAAAAGTACAGGAAATGTCTAAAATAGATTTCTATAAATAGATTTTGAAGTACATAGCATAATATATATAGAGATACGACATGCTTAGCTGGCAGTTTACCGTGACCTTGCCGCGACAAATTAACTCTTGGCTTGTAGAACACTTGTAACTGACTGTTTAGCTCGTTGCTCAAAGTCTTTATGGCTAGTTGTTTCTCCAGCCGAGGTCCTAGGTATAACTCGCAAGATATTTATAAAGGGTGCGATACATCTTTTGTAGCAAGCATAATTATCTCGTAACTGAATCGGAGTTCACTGAGGTTTAGTAACGGAAATAGGTCTCCTTCTAATTACAGCACCGCTCTAGTGTTAACATCAACCTCGAAATTTTGGCATCAATCGTTATTAAACACTCACAATCATGTCGATCATTTCCCACTATTCGTGTTTCCTAATTAATGCAACAATGTTTATCATTAGTAATGTGTGTAAGATAGCTAGTAGTTTTATGTTATGTAGCTTCGACACCTCCATCGAGGCGTCAGTACCCGCGGTGCTTTCATTACATGTACAGTGTGTATAATTATTATTATAGCTTCTACGCTCTTGGGCTTGGTGGGTTTACTGCCAAATTTTACCTTATCAGTCCTATAAACTTTGCATTGAGGCATCAGAACGGGCGGTGCTTTCGTTCCTCAAAGTGTTTTCTGTTTAGAATATATATTTTTATTACGTCTGAAATTTACCGATGCAATTTACTAGATCAAGATGCCCACGATGCCGACTCTTATCTGAAAGCAGTGGAAGCCAACAACTGTGATGAAAGTAATAGTTACTGTGTAGTGTTAACTTACTCTCTTACACATTTTGTACATCTAGGCACTCAAGCATCCGTACAAGGCAATGAATCGAAAGCTGAGCCACCAACGCAAGATAAGAAGGATACAGTGGAAACCAACAACTGTGATGAAAGTAATAGTTACTGTGTAGTGTTAACTTACTCTCTTACACATTTTGTACATCTAGGCACTCAAGCATCCGTACAAGGCAATGAATCGAAAGCTGAGCCACCAACGCAAGATAAGAAGGATACAGTGGAATCCAACAACTGTGATGAAAGTAATAGTTACTGTGTAGTGTTAACTTACTCTTTTACACATTTTGTACATCTAGGCACTCAAGCATCCGTACAAGGCAATGAATCGAAAGCTGAGCCACCAACGCAAGATAAGAAGGATACAGTGGAAACCAACAACTGTGATGAAAGTAATAGTTACTGTGTAGTGTTAACTTACTCTCTTACACATTTTGTACATCTAGGCACTCAAGCATCCGTACAAGGCAATGAATCGAAAGCTGAGCCACCAACGCAAGATAAGAAGGATACAGTGGAAACCAACAACTGTGATGAAAGTAATAGTTACTGTGTAGTGTTAACTTACTCTCTTACACATTTTGTACATCTAGGCACTCAAGCATCCGTACAAGGCAATGAATCGAAAGCTGAGCCACCAACGCAAGATAAGAAGGATACAGTGGAAACCAACAACTGTGATGAAAGTAATAGTTACTGTGTAGTGTTAACTTACTCTCTTACACATTTTGTACATCTAGGCACCCAAGCATCCGTACAAGGCAATGAATCGAAAGCTGAACCACCAACGCAAGATAAGAAGGATACAGTGGAATCCAACAACTGTGATGAAAGTAATAGTTACTGTGTAGTGTTACTTACTGTCTTACACATTTTGTACATCTAGGCACTCAAGCATCCGTACAAGGCAATGAATCGAAAGCTGAGCCACCAACGCAAGATAAGAAGGATACAGTGGAAACCAACAACTGTGATGAAAGTAATAGTTACTGTGTAGTGTTAACTTACTCTCTTACACATTTTGTACATCTAGGCACTCAAGCATCCGTACGAGGCAATGAATCGAAAGTTGTGCCACCAACGCAGAATGATCTTAGTCACCCACAAGTTGTAGGTACGTATAACAATTATAAAAAAATTATGTATGATTGCAAGGGAACCATTAAGATTATACTACATGTTAGCCTCGATTTCAGCCGCAAAGAAAATGGTGGCCTGGTATACCTTGTATGCGCATGCGCATACATTACCCCAGAAAGGGGGTAATCCGTGGATTTGTGGATACTGTCAGTAAATTAAACCATATACTATTTGTATTCTGAAGTTACAGTCCGTTACATAGAACCACTCCTGTGATAGAACTTATTTGGAAGTATTGTGCTAAGATAACTGGGTTCTTAAGCCCTTTATTGTATCAAGCTAAGTATCTACTTAACGACATTCTATACTGTAAGGCTACAGATGTTATAGGAAAGGCATGATGTGTTCCTGTGGGTCCCCTGATGAGGCTGTGGTAATATTGACCAGGCAAGTCTTCTGCTACCAAATCTTAAGATAAAGAAGCTAATGATCACTCCTGAAAGCTTTTAACTAGACACTCGATCAGGAAGTTATTCACTCAAGATCTACTGATGTATTAAAGATTCCACCACTCTTCCTAGCTGGCAGCTCTAGCTATCTGGGAGGCTTTCTTGAACTGTCTCTTTGATAAACAGAACTAGAAGAAGCAACACTGCTGTAGCATAATTATTCTACTTTGATTAGTGTCTTTGAAAGTTGCCATTGTGGTTACATTGTCATACATATTCTTCCTTTTTGTAACTTTGTTCGTTTTCAATTTGTATGGTGAAATTGCTGTCAAGCACAAGGTATACCAGGCCGCCTTTCTCTTTGCGGCTGGAATCGAGGCTAGTATGTGCATGGAGAGCATTATTACTAATTTAGTCTGCATTGTACAGCAATGTGACATGTGTGTTATTGCCAGAACTGTCCTATTATATTTAGATCCTCTACCAATTGACAAGTCTAATCAGTCGAGTGTGAAAGAGGGTAAGTATTGTACCAATTTGACCGACAAAATTAGATATTCCTGTGTTCTTCAGGAAATGACGAGAATCAATCAGAAAATGACAAGAATCAATTGAATGTAACAAAGCTAGGAGGTAAGCAAGTCAAGTTTATAATTATAACCCTGGGGGGGGGGGGAACTAAACTGGTTGGAGCTTACCAGCTCTACAGCATATAGAAAGAAGCGCTTTTTAACAAGGAATCCAATGGTATATGAAACTTGAATTCCAGTGAAGTATGACAAAGTTATGATAACTTTATGAGAAGGTAAAACTCAACCGGCACAAATAGACTTTAGTTTGTAGATTTAAGCCAGAATAACTCATCATTTAGAGACTGAATCGTTTTCCTTGCCTATATACTAGCTAGCTAACAGCCTAACTGCAAGAGAAGGGGTGCTCAGCTGGATAATCAGATACATTTCTCTGTGATTTGTATACTTGACTCAGGCTGGTTGGGGGTGCTCGAGCATCCCTAGCACCCCCTGTTGATAAGATCTACATGGGAAGTACATGGGAAAAGTGCCTCAGAGGACTTACACACTAGTTGATAAGATCTACATGGGAAGTACGTGGGAAAAGTGCCTCAGAGCAGGGCAGGATACTAAATCAGTGCCTTTGGGCTTCTAAATCCCATAGACACCTCCAAAACTGTGTCTAACTATTATTTAGTATACCCGAAACTTACCTAGTATCTCGTTGTTAAGTATTGTAGTCAAGCCTCGAGGGCAAGGTTTGCGCATGCGCACTACTATCTGTCTATGTGATTTAGAACCCCTCAAGTACTTGTATATAGTACCCTCACTACGCTCAGGATACTAAATCAGTGCCTTTGAGCATCTAAATCCCATAGACACCTTCAAAACAGTGTCTAACTATTAAATTACGGCCTGAACAGCGTGTGTAGTATAATTATGCCTCGGTGCGCATGCGCAAGCGAGGTATACGGTAGTGTGTTTGTGTGTGTGTGTGTGTGTATGTGTGTAGACTGCTACAGCTGCTCAAGGATGAATCAAGTGCAAGTAAGAGTTTCTATAGGCTTTTAGTCATGTTTACTTGGATTTTAATTCGTGGATTTACAAAATAATGCTTCGTTCTCGAGTTACGCCTAGTTTTGCTTACTTGGAATGCCATTGCAGCCTTTTCAGAAGAGCACGTAGCCAAACTTGTTTACCGAGAATTGCTACTCTACTTAGTAGTTAGCTCTGCACTAGAACGCTATCTATTGGTAGCTGCAAGAGTGAGGAAGAGAGCTACAACACTCTGCAAATGGCAGCCATTAATTTTAGACTTGAACTTTTGGCATCGATCGTTTTTAACAACAATCATGGTCTATCATTACCCACTCTTTGAGTTTGCTATTGAGTTATGTAGCTTTGGCATCTCCACCGAGGCATCAGCACCTGCGGTGCTTTCATTATTAATAGCTATAGATTAAAACATGTGCAGTAGAACTTCTATACTGATATCTGATATATCAGACACCATTGGAGAACAAGGTTTTGGTCGTACAGGTGTTTGTATAGTTGAGAGGTTTGATCACTCTTGCACATGTGTATATGTTTCCATGAGCCAATTTCTAGTGAAGCGTGAAACTGTACTAAATGCTAGGTCTTGCAAGCTTTAAAAAGACTACGGAGGCAGGCTAGAGGACACAAAAATGTGTATTTCAGCAATAATTTTCTGGCTGGCTGGGGGGTTGTTTTCTGAGGAGCAGAAAGCTGCATCGTTATATGTACGGAGTAGCGAGGTTGTCTCTACTGTTACATGTGCACTGCATGGGCTGCAATCCAGACCTTAGCTTGTGGCTGTTTTATACCAGATGGTCGTTATTCAAGGGTGCATGGCTGTAAAACGATGTATTATATAATTATCTATTATTACTCACACTGTGCAGGAATTTGTTAAACCATTGTAGTATGCCAATAAATTCTTATAACGAGTCACGGGGCACACCGTATAGTGGGTATATATTAATTTGGCGATTTGGCGAATCTATAGGTGAGGGTCGCCAAATTAAAAACTAATTATACCAGACGAGGTTGGTCATGACTTGAATGTTTAGGGAGGAATGTGCGTGAACGGAGAAAAAATAAACAGAAACTTCGAGAGAAAAGTAGCTATTCTAGCCAAGCTAACATACTGCAAATGATTAGGAAATGAAAGCACCGCGGGTGCTGATGCCTCGGTGGAGATGCCAAAGCTATACATAACATAAAGCTACTAATAGCTTTAAAGTTTTATACACATGACATGATGAACGATTAATTTTGCTGCATGCAAACTCAAGGAGTGGGTAATGATCGACCATGATTGTTGTTAAGAACGATCGATGCCAAAAGTTAAAGTCTAAAATTAATGGCTGCATTAGCAGAGCCTTGCAGCTCTCTTCTCACTCTTGCAGCTACCAATAGCTAGCGTTCTAGTGCAGAGCTAACTACTAAGTAGAGTAGCAACACTCGGTAAACAAGTTTGGCTACGTGCTCTTCTGAAAAGGCTGCAAGTAAGCAAAACTAGGCATAACTCGAGAACAAAGCATTATTTTGCAAATCCACGAATTAAAATCCAAGTAAACATGACTAGAAGCCTATAGAAACTCTTACTTGCACTTGATTCATTCTTGAGCAGCTATAGCAGTCTACACAGACACACACACAGACAGACACACAAACACACTACCGTATACCTCGCTTGTGCATGCGCACCGAGGAATAATGATGCTAACAATGCCCAGTGTTACTTTATTAGAACCTTATTACACTATTACCTTAACCATGATTTGATGTTGGTATTGATATCATACTTTTTTTTAACAATTCTCATTGTCACTCCCTAGCTCGTTGTGCGAGCCTCTGGGGCCCCGTTCCACGTATTTAAGGTTTTATTGTGCTGTGAGATAACAACACCCGAGTATTCTGGCATTAATATGGCCAATGCATGAGTAGGTCCCCTAACCTATGGTGTACATGCATGTATGTATACTAATAACCTTATGAGTAATCTCAATGCTCACAGATACCCAACTTGGACACGATCGATCTATGATAGTCCCGCCACAACCGAACTATGTAACACCAAGTCTCCTATAGGATGCTGTCACAGTGGTGTAACTCGCCCATTGCCATGTAATAATTATAATTATCATGCACAGTAATTTCAGCATGCATGACTGCATGTTAATAATTAATATTTTTCTGTGTCACACATGCATGAACCAATTGCAATACATGTAGCTATCCATATCCATGCAGAGTATTATTATGTTATTAATAATTGTTCCAGGTGATTATTTTACCTCGGGTGCTCGCATACGCCAGAGGCATACAACTAGTGCTCTGTTTGTTTATATTGTGCAGACACGTATACATGTCTGCACTACGTACATCTAAGCACGCTTTTATACGTCCAAAATTCTATTTTTTGACCACACAGTCTTCCCACAAGACACTTTGCTTGCGGGAAAGCAAGGATTTTGAGATCAGTTATAATGGAGAATTAATAATATACGTAGGTATAGGGTTGGGCCGGATTATACCAATGTAAAACATGTAACGGTACAGACGGCCCCTGAAGAGCTCCCCCCCTCCCTCCCGGCCCTCTGGATCTCACCAACACACTAACTAGGTTGGCCATACCAGTAATTTAAATCCAACCACTGGACCAATGAATAGTTTTAGGGTTAGGGAAATTGTTGCATTGCACCATCCCATCAGTTACGTATAATTCTGGTGTAATCTTAGGAAAAAATATGTTTGACTACATGTTAGATTGGAAGGTCAACATTCACAGCTCTTTGCAACTGTAGGCTTGTTTATATACGCAGACCCAAACTTCAGTACATAGCGTTAAACGTCAGAACAATGACGCAAGGGTATCACGAGTGTATGCCATGTCAGTTAGTTGAACCTGTTTTTTCACCACTAAATTGGCTCATTTGGTGTTCTCACAATAATTAATATACACACCTTGACATGAAATACCTTGGCTGATCTGGGCTGAAGGCTGCTCATGGTCATGCAGATGAGAGGAGGAGGGAAGGAAAGATGGAGCTTACGAAACGAGCCGAGCCTGTCTATATATAGTATCATGGGGGATGATCACAGTCTCAAAGTCTTTATCCTCCTGTCTCCAGTGACAACTACGACCAGATACCACAACAGCAATAGATTTCATGTCACAATTGAAGTTATAATTACAATTTTTCTCAGCTATTTATATAGGGTCAATAAAAAAATTATACTGTATAGCACACTTTATCAGTTCCAAGCATGTGATCCGGTTTTGTTGCAAAGTAAAAAGGGATTTTAGCAAGTTTCTGTGCAGCTTTAGAAGCACATGTTTGTTTCTAGAAGTACTGTCCGTTGCCTTGTTAATTTATTGTCACTATATATATATACAGTCATGAATTGTCAGTTCTTGATCTAGTAGACTCTCGCTATTCCGGCTCTCTGAAGTATGGCCACATTAATTGATATATCAGCCATTTAGTTTTTTTTTTTTTTTTTTTTATTTTATTGTTGGCACAAATTGCTAGCTACATGTTTACTGCACAAAACTCGCCCTGAAATGCGTCCACTCGCTATTCCGCTATATTGTTCTGGCTGCCCCAATCAGTTTTAATGTACACGTACGTACCATATAATTATTTTTCGAGGGACTAGTTTTTGAGCTCGAAAATCTCGAAATTGGTTTACTTCCGGTTGAACGACCTCTCTACTGTAGGGGTGTGGTCATTTGAACCTCTGTATATCCTCAAAAATAAAATGCACGAAATGTGAGTAATCTGTAAAATGTACTACCTTGAAAATAACCTGCTATACGATAATTATTATACCTTTACTACGGCCAGATTATGACATTTTGGGTGTGGTTTGGCTGGATTACACTTAAATAGAGAGCTGATTCATTATCCTTGAGACAGAACCGCAAAATTAGTCATTATAGATTTGAGGTAAGATCGTTTTATAACTGCGGCTATTTTCTGAAATGTGGCCACCTTACTATTCCCGGCCAAGCTGCATGCACTGTCCCAAGGGCGACCGGATTAACGAGAGTCTATTGTATATGGCATGCGCGCTTGTTTCAATCAGTGTATCAATGAACATGTATGTAATATGAATGCATTAACAGAAACAACACACATGCGCTTCCTAAACATTGTTGTACACAGCTCTTTGTAATCATCCTCTCTCCTTTGTTTACAGTCTATTTATACACTCCCAGCATAATTATAAATACCGCAGTCGCATCCCGCATTACAATCCCGTTATACAATATAAGTCATAACAGTAAATTTGACAACGGAGGTAAGCAAAGAGACTAATTACGGATTGCTAGCCTGAGTCTGATCCAATTCAAAATGGACCATAATGAAGGTATGAAACTAGCCAGACTGTATCCTCCTGCACGTTGCATATATATAGTTACTGTGTACAATTAACAGCACACATGCACCATTATGTGAACACAATGTCATGCAGATGTGAGCAATGCAGCTAACCTTTGGTGGCTAATTCTGCCTTTTGAAATGGTCGGAATTGTAACTCTGATCCTCACCTTGTTTTTTCTCCATTTTTACCACTTGAGGATAAGAAAAAAGATTGCAAAGATACGAGAAACTCTAGATGAGCTAGCCAGTGTGGAGCAAAATGCAGCTTATGGGTTAGTATGGAGACCGCAACAAAGATCAGCTTTACACACAAGCTCACTGTACGAAACAATTCCAGAGCATCCAGGCACTGTCAGCCGTCAGTCTATCAACCACACACTGTGTGCACCTGATTCCGAAGCAACAGATGTTGAGTATGACTACATCGATAATCTAAAGTTCTCAGTACATGCTTCTAACCTAGAAGACCTTTCTTTTGAGCACAATCAATCATTTGCTGCTGTAACTGACAGCCACAGAAGGGGTGCAGTGCAAAACCTACAAGATTCAGGTCCTCTGTATGTTAACGTTGAGGTTACAGTACACTCACAATAGTTAATGATAGAACGGATGTCAACACACGTGCACCATTGTAAACATTGTAACCACAACTTTCAATATAATAATTTGTTGTAATGTAGTAATTTATGTTAACTTCAATTTAATAGAATCCATGCATGCACGCATACAAGATTATATGGTTGATGACATGGTAGTATGGTACGTACATAAAGATTATGAGCACATGCATGCATGTGCACCATATAGTTATACCCCAGAGGAGGTTGGATAGGCGCGGTGCAGCTCAGGTAATTAGCCTTCGATTGAACAATAATTATCTGCCCACGCCCCGCCCACATCGTATGTTTTTGCTGAGAGTAATCAGAGGCTAATTGCTTGAGCTGCACCGCGCCTGTCGGACCTCCTCTGGTTATACCCATTGAGAGATACATGCATGCATGCAATGAGAGTCAGCAATATAGTAGTTTCGCCAACTGCATGGTTAGGGCTTGGCAAATTATGCTAGCATGCTTTTTGGGAGACTTCTAGCAACGAGAATAATAGGGCACTAAATTAGAATGATTTGATCCTCAGAGTCCGGTAGACCTAATTTCACATCTTATAGATACGACATCTATTACAATAGATCTGTACTGTAAGCACTATAGCTAGCCACTAGGCAGGCATGGAGAAGTATTTCTCTTTTGGCACTAGAGGATTATATTTCTTTCTGTAATGCTAGGTATATATTTGCCTCGGTCCCGGGCTGATTTTTTTTAATGGAACAAAGTTGAAAAACACTAAAATAATGTAGCTAGACACAACAAGGCTACCTCAGGTAGTGCTATCAATACAACTACAAATAAAATTGTCTATTCTTTAAATTGGAACCATGCATGGTACACCAAACTGGAATAATAGGCTGACTTTTTGATAAGCAAAATAAAAAGCATAATTTGCCAAGGCCTATATATGCATGGTATAATTATGCTTATAAGCAGGAGTATATAGTATGAAAGCGACTGACAAATGCTATTAAGTTAAAATGGAAGCTCCATTCAAAGATCATCTCAATCTAGGACACTAATTCTTACAACAAGCAAGAGACATCAAACTATTCTGAATCTGAAAATAAAAATACATTAACAGAGTTCACAGGCTGGTGCTAAAATACATTGTAGTAACTGCTTTGTAAACATTATAGTTCACTATAATTATACGTACACTTCAGTTGCAGGAGGTACTATAACAATTGTGTGTGATTATCTTGTGACGATCAAAGCAAGCAAAGAGATACTACAGACTAAAATAATTATTACATGTATAGCCAATCACAAAATAGACCACATAAACATTTATCACTTGCCCCATGGCGCTTGCGTCACCCTAGTAGTTGGGGCGAGCGAAGCGAGTCCCTTAGTTAGTCATGCACGTGGTCCGGGTGGTGTATGTATGTATGTCCACCGTGGACCGGCAGGCCGGCACATGGACCGGCATACGATATTTGCTTTTGTGACTCGTGATCCTTTACCAATTTCTACGTGAGTCAATAACTTTAGCTCGATAAAGATATGAATAGCGACAAAACTAGCGATAAGGAGGATCCTCAGAAACAGCTAAAAAGAGGGAAAGGAGGCTTGCTAGACCCAGAGAAAGATACAGGGCACACAGGAGCAGCAGGAAGTGAAGGTAACTGACTCAAACGGTTCTGCAGGTGTTTGCCTAATTATTTATATAACATAAAAAATTTTTGTGTAGAATGTGCATAAGCCAGCAGAAAGTTGCCAACCATTTTTAAATGTTCATTACACTAATACAGAGACTCCAGAGGCCACACAGGCACGCTTGAAGCAATACATGCATGCAGGCAGAGGCATATACAGAGTGAATCCCGATATGCCTCTATTCAAACAATCTGCTGTTCAATCCAAGATGCTGTTTACATTGTTGTATATTTGCAGTCATGCCAATAATGTCCATCTATCGACTACCACTTGGACAATATGAATACGCAAGCCTTGTCATCAACCTGCCACAAGATGTGGTGTCATTTGCACAATATCTAGCTTTCAGCAGAGTTGGATGCGTCACTTGCCCCATGGCGCTTGCGTCACCCTAGTTATTATACCTTCATTACGGCCAGATTATGACATTTTGAGTGCTCAGACAAAGCTAATTGTAACCCACTGCCTTTCACTATAATTATGGTTGTGTTCTATGGTTTCCGCCAAGGAGTGGCTTCAAAATTAATGTTGCATGGAATAACTAATAATTATACCTACTATATATAAAGGGTAAAAGAAATAGCTTCTACAAATCTAATTACTATTTCTGTGATGGATATACAAGAACATGAAATCGTATGAACATCCGACTAGAAAAACATTACTAAAATAAAAAATACCATCATTTCGAAGTTAAATGCATGCATATTATAGGTTTTCGATATATGTAATTAGTTTCTGTTGTCTAGGCTATATACTGTATTGTGTATTGTATTGTGTGCATACATTGCAAATACTGACGGCCGAATGGTTCACATTACACGGAATTGCCCATGCTACAGTACACGAGCTTAATACACTCCATAGCATCAGAGCACATCGTGGTACAGATAACAATGATCCGAGTAAATTTGAATTCAAAATTTCATGGAAAATGCTAACAATTACTATACTAGTACTATGGTCCACAGACTGGCACAAAAATTGTGGCTTAAGGTTTCTTTGGACCACCTTATAATGATCACTACCTATCTTATAAAGTTTCTTATAATGATTACTACCTATCATAAATATGTTTTAATTATCGGCATGAAATAACGGAGTGTACATGTATAAAAGCTATACATACGTACAGTACATGTACGTGCTAATGCATGGGTAAACGTTAGTCTTGGTAAATACTCAATGTCATCCCAGTATAAAATTGTAGACATACGTGCTAGTACCACAAAAACAAAACATGCATTCACTCTTAACATAGGGGGGGTATGATAAACACACAATAACAAAACACAATCCAAACCGCTAAGTGCTTGCTAACATCTTTCATTGTACGTATAAATGACATATAGCGGGTACTTTTCGGGGGGAAATATACATGGTTCAGCAATAATATTATTATTTAGACATTTCGTGGATAATATTTTCGTGGTTGCTGATTGCACTGCAGGTAAAGGTAGTTAAGGTCGCTTCATCCATGCATGGGTAAATATTCGTGTGGCCAGAGCTTCAACCACAAATATTAAGATCAGTGCCATAATAAAGTGCCTTATCATTGTGAGATGGCATCATCAATGCATGTTTTTGCTCTTGAATTATATCTTATACGTTGAATATGATAACATCGTTGCCATGTTTACTGACATGTTGCATTTATTTTAAACAACTCTTTTGAGAATGCAGCCTCTAATACACAATTTTATGACCTCATCTTAGTATCAAAAGAAAGCTCTTACTATAGTACAGTAGGAACTATGTGTATTTAAGCTGCTTTCATATATTTGGTACAGTATATATGCATATATGAATGAGTTGTATACAGTACACTTCATTCAATTTAATACTGTTTTTGCTTAAAATCTGCCTTAACCTATACCCGAGTGTGGTTTGGCTGTATTACACTTAAATAGAGAGCATGATTCATTGTCCTCGAGACAGAACCGCTAAATTAGTCATTAGATTCGAGGTAAGGTCGTTTTATAACCGCGGCTATATATTTTCTGAAATGTGGCCACCTCGCTATATAATTCCCGGCCAAGCTGCATGCACTAGCTGTCCCAAGGGTGGCCGGATTAACGAGAGTCTACTGTATAGCATGCTGCATGGTTTCAATCAGTGTATCAATGAATATGTATGTAATATGAATGCATTCATAACAGAAACAACACACATGCGCTTCCTAAACATTGTTGTACACAGCTCTTTGTAATCATCCTCTCTCCTTTGTTTACAGTCTATTTATACACTCCCAGCATAATTATAAATACCGCAGTCGCATCCTGCATTACAATCCGTTATACAACTATATATATTACAAGTCATAACAGTAAATTTGACAACGGAGGTAAGCAAAGAGACTAATTACGGATTGCTAGCCTGAGTCTGATCCAATTCAAAATGGACCACAATGAAGGTATGAAACTAGCCAGACTGTATCCTCCTGCACGCTGCATATAATTTTATGTATTTACTGTGTACAATTAACAGCACACATGCACCATTATGTGAACACAATGTCATGCAGATGTGAGCAATGCAACTAACCTTTGGTGGTTAATTCTGCCTTTTGAAATGGTCGGAATTGTAACTCTGACCCTCACCTTGTTTTTTCTCCATTTTTACCACTTGAGGATAAGAAAAAAGATCGCAAGGATACGAGAAACTCTAGATGAGCTAGCCAGTGTGGAGCAAAATGCAGCTTATGGGATACGAGAAACTCTAGATAAGCTAGCCAGTGTGGAGCAAAATGCAGCTTATGGGATACGAGAAACTCTAGATGAGCTAGCCAGTGTGGAACAAAATGCAGCTTATGGGATACGAGAAACTCTAGATGAGCTAGCCAGTGTGGAGCAAAATGCAGCTTATGGGTTAGTATGGAGACCGCAACAAAGATCAGCTTTACACACAAGCTCACTGTACGAAACAATTCCAGAGCATCCAGGCACTGTCAGCCGTCAGTCTATCAACCACACCCTGTGTGCACCTGATTCTGAAGCAACAGATGTTGAGTATGACTACATCGATAATCTAAAGTTCCCAGTACATGCTTCTAACTTAGAAGACCTTTCTTTTGAGCACAATCAATCATTTGCTGCTGTAACTGACAGCCACAGAAGGGGTGCAGTGCAAAACCTACAAGATTCAGGTCCTCTGTATGTTAACGTTGAGGTTACAGTACACTCACAATAGAACGAGATTTAATGATAGAACGGATGTCAACGCATGTGCACCATTGTAAACATTGTATATAGACCACAACTTTCAATATTTGTTGTAATGTAGTGATTAATTATTTTAACCTCAATTTAATAGAATCCATGCATGCACGCACAGAAGCATAAAATTATATGGTTGATGACATGGTAGTATAATGATGGTACGTACATAAATATTATGATTATGAGCACATTCATGTGTGCACCGTACAGTTATACCCCAGAGGAGGTATGACAGGCACGGTGCAGCTCAAGCAATTAGCCTTTGATTATCCACCCACGTCGTATGTTTTTGCCTGATGTAATCAGAGGCTAATTACTTGAGCTGCACCGCGCTTGTCGGACCTCCTCTGGTTATACCCATTGAGAGATATATATGCATGCAATGAGAGTTGGCAATAGTATAGTTCTGCCACAGGCTTGGCAATTTATGCAAGCATAATTTTTGGGAGACTTCTAGATTCTATACTATTGCCGACTCTCATTGCATGCAACGAGAATAATGGGCACTAAATTAGCATAATTTGACCCTCAAGAGTCTGGTAGACCTAATTTCACATCTTATAATGTAGCTATAGATAGACATCTATTACAATAGATCTGTACTGTAAGAACTATATTATTTATAGCCACTAGGCAGGCATGCATGTATTTTCTCTTTCGGCACTAGAAGATTATATATGTAATTGTAACAAAGCCGAGCGGTATGCCTTGTATTCGGAACGTAATCACAATAGAATGACCTTCAACATTTAATTGCAACCCACTGTATAACCAAAATACACCTGCTTATATACCAACCTATGTATCTAACAAATAAAAGTACAAGAAACAACTAGAAAATCCCTGAGTCTATTGAGAACAATCTAGAATAAATAAGAACAGTCTGGAACTAATGATCCAAAGAGTTGTCCAATTATGTTATCAATAGTCCATAGTACAAAGTACATCACATTCCTCCTTCCTTAGATGGAGGAGTACGAGTCGCCACATCGACTTCGTTCACCGACATCACAACTGGTAGGGGGTAACCCTTCAGTGTCATCTTCACGTTCTAACTCTGCTGAAAGTGCCGTCGCATAATTGGCTGGACTTGGGTTCCACTTCTTCATCATGTTGATATGGTAGACTTGGTTTCCTGTCTCCTTCCGGGTGTTTGAATCTCATAATCGACATCTGTCACTTTCCGAGTGACTTTGTATGGGCCTCTCCATTCAAGCTTGAGTTTGTTGGTTTGCATTGGTAGAAGGACAAGGACTTCGCCACCTTGTTCTACACTTCTGAGTCTAGCTCCACTGTCGTAGTATCTCTTCTGTCTTTCTTGTGCCTGCTTGAGGTTGTCTTGAGCTAGCTTAGCCATCTCACTGAGCCTGTTTCTCATTGTAACTACATGAGTAATCGCCGGTACTTCTTCAGCTTTTTCGTCAGTCCATCCTTCGCGCAGAATGTCAAGTGGCCCACGGACTCTGTGGCCATACAGCATCTCAAAGGGTGAGAACCCAGTCGATTCTTGAGGAGCCTCGCGATAAGCAAACAGGAGGTATGGCAAATATTCGTCCCAGTCTGTTGCGTTTCGGTTAGTGAACTTCTTCAGCATGCTCTTTAATGTGCCATTAAATCGCTCAACCAGGCCGTCTGTCTGGGGGTGGTATGGTGTTGTCCTAATTCTTTGAATCTGTAATACCCGATAGACCTCTTCCAGTAGAGCAGACATGAAGTTTGGCCCCTGGTCAGTGAGAACTTCCTCAGGTACTCCTACTCTTGTAAACAGTAACATCAGCTCACGAGCTATTCGGGGTGCTTTTGTACTTGATAGCGGGATCGCCTCAGGATATCGTGTGGCATAGTCACAAATGGTGAGAATAAATCTGTTGCCACGCTTGCTTCTGGGTAAGGGTCCAATCAGGTCCATTGCTATTCTTTGAAATGGTATTTTTACCAGCGGCATAGGGATCAGGGGTGCTCGAACAGGTTTTCTTGTTTGGGCTCGTTGGCATACCTCATATGTCCTGCAGTACTGAGTCACATCCTTGAAGACACCTGGCCAGAAGTACCGTTGAATCACCCGGTCAGTTGTCTTCTTGATGCCAAGGTGGCCATGCAGCCATGGGCATGTCATGGGCAATCTGCAGTACTGGCTGTCGGCACTGTTGGGGTAGTACCAGCTGCTCACATGCCTTGGGCCCATCCTCTCTACCGTCTGGAGGGTGCCAATGTCTGTAGAGGAGGCCTTCTTCCCAGTAGTAATAACTGTTTCCATTGGGTCTTTTGTCAGCAAGTCTCCTGGCATCAGCTAGGGTGGGTCACTCAGTTGCCAGCTCTTGATCTCCTCAGGGGTTGCTTGTAGTGCAGTGTCAGCTTCAAGCACCTGTCCCTCCTCCTTCCTTGGCTCGTCATTCTTAGGGTGCTCTGGGTTTCTTGGTTGCTTGGGTTCTGACTGCCCCCTGGCATACAGTTTCCTGGCCTTTCTCTTTTCTGACCTCGTCATTCGGCTCTTTCCTTTCACTTGCAGGAATAGATCATCGGTAAACTCTGCACCGACGTTGCTTCCTTCTGAGGGATCTGCTTCTCCAGACTCCTCCGTCTGCTTCTCTTGAAGTTCACGACATCGTTTCATTGCTCTTGTCTCTGCCAAGAGTCCAATCTCAGTCTCCATTGTCCCATCTCCAAATGTATCCTTTCCGAGGAGAACTGCTACTGGTAGATCAGGAGCAACTGCCACTCTCATCTCTTTCTTCCAGTTTCCAATCTGCAGCTCAACCTTGGCTGTGGGGAACCAACACTATCCCCATGCACACAACGAACAGAGACTTTCTCTTGTGCGTTTACTCTATCTGCCTCTACAAAATCCGACCTCACCATTGTCAATGTACAGCCTGTGTCCACCAGCATCCGTACTGGCCTGCCTTGGAGTGTTCCGCTGCGAACAAATTTGTCACTCTCCAGATTCCAGGCGATTTCCGTACAAGTTCCCGCATACAAATTCGACTTCTCAGCTCCACTCTGCTTCAGCGGCTTCCGATTGGGGCAGTTAAACATCAGGTGGCCCCACTGTCTACAATGAAAGCACTGCCTGTCTCCGCTGGTATTAGTTCTTGTCCTCTCGCTCGTCCACTTCTTATAGCTAGAGGCCTTGGGGTAGGTGATAGATTGTCAGTTGGTCTCACTCTGGGGAGTCCCTGGTGCAATTACCTTCTGGTTTCTGGCAGTCATATAGTCATCTGCAAACTGAGCTGCTTGCTTTAGCGATTCGGGCTTCTTCTCCTTGATCCAGATCGCCAGGTCTTCAGGTACACACTGCAAAAACTGCTCTAGGATCATTAGCTCCTCAACTGACATCACAGCATCTTTAGTCCAACGGTCAAAGTAGTCTCTAAGTCGGCCACTCTATCCTAGGTATGTTTCACCATCCTTCTTTCGATCCTGGCGGAACCGTCTTCGGTGAGTCTCCTCGTTGACTTCATATCTCTGGAAGATGGCTCGCTTCACACTATCGTAGTCAGCGGCTTCTTCTGCCCTCAGGGAGGCGTATGCTGCCTGCGCCTTCCCAGTCAAAAGTCCGGCAAGCTGTATTGCCCACAACTCTCTTGGCCACTCTTGCTGAGTAGCGATCCTCTCAAACGTACTTACAAAGTCCTCAATATCATCACTGTCAGCAAGCTTCTGAAGGGTTGGCTTGGGAATCTTGGGCCTAGTTGGCATCTCCTCTCACCGCCTTCTCATCTCTTCCAGCTCTCTTCGATAGGTCTCCGTTTCTTCCTGTTGGTTTTGCAGGAGGGTCTCCATAGTCTTTTGTTGCGCCTCCTGTTGCTGTTGAAAAAACTCTTGTTGCTGCCTAAGCAGACTCTGCAGTAGCTCCGTCTATTGAGCTTGCTGCGCTGGTGTTGCCTCAGACTCAGACATCTCCCGACCTGGTCGTTTGTATGTTGTGCCTTGTCGAGTGGTACTGGTCATTCGGTGCCTGTTGCTTGTTCCTGGCGATGGACTGTCGGTATTCTTGCGACGATTGGATCCCACCGCTGCCACCAAATGTAACAAAGCCGAGCGGTATGCCTTGTATTTGGAACGTAATCACAATAGAATTACCTTCAACATTTAATTGCAACCCACTGTATAACAAAAACACACCTGCTTATATACCAACCTAAGTATCTAGAATGATCTAGAACAAATAAAAGAACAAGAAACAACTAGAAAATCCCTGAGTCTATTGAGAACAATCTAGAACCAATGATCCAAAGAGTTGTCCAGTTATCAATAGTCCATAGTACAAAGTACATCACAGTAATGCTAGGTATATATTAGCCTCGGTCACGGGCGATTTTTTTTAATAGAACGAAGTTGAAATGTAGCTAGAGACAACAAGGCTGGCTACCCAGGTAGTGCTGTCAATACAGCTACAAATAAATTGTCTACTCATTGATGTTGGAATAATGGTACACCAAACAGGCTGACTTTTTGAAAATAATAATAGGCAAAATGAAAAGCATAATTTTCCAAGGCCTATGCATGGTATAATAATTATGCTTATAAGCAGGAGTAGATCTATATAATATGAAAACAACTGACAAATGCTATTAATTTTTAAGTTAAAATGGAAGCTCCATTCAATTAAGATTGTCTCAATCTAGGACACTAATTCAAGCAAACTATTCTGAATCTGAAAATGAAAATACATTAACAGAGTTCACAGGCTGGTGCTAAAATACATTGTAGTAGCTGCTTTGTATAGTAATGTCTCAATAATTTTGTTTATACATTGTATAGTAGCTGCTTTGTAATCATGACTCAATAACTTTGTTTATAGTTCACTACAGTCATACGTACACTTCAGGAGGTACTATAACAATTGTGTGTGGTTATCTTGTGACGATCAAGGCAAGCAAAGAGATACTGTATAGCCAATCACAAAATAGACCACATGAAGGTACAATGTGATTTTATTTACCCTATATAATTATACAGTGTTTATCTGTATATATACACCTTGGTTCCATGCAGAGGCAGGCCGAATAATCGAATGGATAAACCATGCATGCATGTGGTGCTAACTCTGTGCCCAAGGACCCCTGTTTGGCTTGCTTATGCTTTGCAGCAGCTTCTTTGTATGAAGCGTTTACCATGCGTAATGTATGCGTAATGATTATTCAAATGCGTTGAGCAACGTGCAATTCTTTGCTGCTTCCAAATCCATCACCTATAACTATCTGATTGGTCAAGACGGAGTGCTCAGACGGTTTTTCTAAAAGAAGGGCGGCTGATTCTGACTAGCCTTGATCCGCTCACTTATTATTGATAAACAGCAGTGCAAATTTAGTGCATGTGGGTCATGATAGATGTCTGCGCATGTGCACGCGTACAACAAACATGCCTGTAACCATGAAACAGCAGTAAATTACGCATGTGCATTAATGGCCATGCCCATTTTCAGAGAAAATTTCCAAGCCGAATAATCGAGGTTCTACTGTAATTATGTTATACAGTAGACTTTCGTTAATCCGGTCATGCACCCTTGGGACAGTGCAGCTTGACCGAAATAGCGAGTTGGCCGCTTTTCAGAAAATAGCCGCGGCTAAAAAACGCGATCTTACCCTCAAATCTAATTACTAAGTTTGCAGTTCTGAATAATTATGCTCTCCAGACATATCCGGCCGTATAAATAATTACATTAAAAACCTGTAGTTTGGGGCAGCCAGTACTGGCCAGTATACAGAATAGCAAGTGGCCGCATTTCAGGGTGAGTTTTGTACAGTAAACATCTAGCTATAGCAATCCCTGCCAAAGCAAATGGCCGGAATATCGAGGCGAGAGTCTATTGTATACACAGTGCAACAGACTTATTGCTGATCATGTGACCTATACAGCCAATGAGATTCCTAAAATGCATTCATGTGTGACTATATACTTTTATGTAACATATGCACTTAGCTAGTGTTACAATGCTGGTGCACTCGGATGATGCAACAATGATCTTAATTGGTTGAGTAATTTAATGCACACGCTATGCTCCTATGCTTGTACATTAAGATCATTAGCATGCATGAAAACTTGATCAATAGTCGACACAACTTCATTTGATATTCATAATAATTATGTTGTCAATAATTATACTCAATAGAATCTAAGGAAGTGGAAAGTTTACGTGTGCATAATTGAGTCTCTGTGATCCTCCCTCCGACAAAGGAACACCTGATTAAGGGATGCTGTAAATAAAAGGACAACACTAATCATCTTCCACTTCTTGAATGTCCAGAACATTTCCAAGAAGGAAATTGCATCATTTTCACTTATCTAGATATAAACACAGCGTGGCACAGCTGGGAATAAGCTATATACACAACATATTATCTCTGATACCCGGACCTCAACCATAATTATGAAGTATATAGTAAGTTTGCCGACGTAAATGAAATAGTTTATGCATGGGAATTAGTGCCCTATATGGAATACTTCTATCAGACGTATAAAGATTATACAAAGAGTATAATTATAGAGCAAGGTAGCGGAGGATGGAGCATGACAAAGGTATTATAATTGTACAAGTTCCTGACTTAACAGTGTCTCTTGTTACAGATGTGAACTACTACTGGGCTATTCTTTTTGTGGTACTATATATAGTGGGAATTATACTAGCAATTGGCATACTACTTTCTTTGCATTTTTGTCATCGGAGGATCAGAATGAAAGGCGAAACGCTAAGACGAACACTACGGGAGCTTCACAGAGGGCAAAAGAATGAAACTGGACAGATATTTCCTTCACAAGAAAGTTTACTGCATGAAGTGATTTCAGAGCAGCAGTTCGTCAATGTTACAAGTGCAGTTGCTGAGAATGAAGACGATGAATACGAGTACATTGATGATATTGCACTTGATGGTGAACAGTTTGTTTTTGAAAACAATCAGTGCTACAAGACAGTAAACAGGCCGAGAGACGCTAATCAACAAAGGAATGTACACGATCCATCATATGTGAATGTTGGAGTAACAGTGCACTAATAAACACTTCTGTGTCATCGGGTCATTTAGTATAAACAGACCATTGATATTAATTTTATAGTACAGTAACTGTAAATCATCATACATGAACTTCGTTGTTGTACCATAAGATGTGACAATTCCAGCTGCATGATGTTGTTTGCCTGATGATTAACACGATTATACTGATTGTATACATGCAGTGTACTGTACTAGCAAGGGCGTATCTTGGTACTAGATTGTATCAGGAGTGCTGTATATAATGCATGTATGTGTTTAGCCATTATAGGAGTTATTACACGAAGTAATTCCAACTCGATCTGAGCATGACCATGACATTAGGGGTTGGTAGATTATGCTAGCATAATTTTGAGCATAATAGGTAAATTTTTTGGTGAGAGGCACATTTATAACAATTACGAGAATAATAGGCAGATTTCACAGAAATACAGGTCAGTATGAGTCATAGTATAAACATTTTGGAAGTATATTATACTGGTGGTTAATTATCTCCTGACCTTGCAATTCGTGTTAATATAGATAGAGTCAGGCAATTGTTTATAGTTTGATGTTACTTGTGCAACGACATGGGGTCTATGTTGTGCTTTGGAGGAATATTGTGGGAATAATAGGCGATTTGAAAAGAATAATAGGCAATTTGAAAAGAAAAATAGGCTGTTTACTTGAGCATAAAAGAATAGCATAATCGGTAATATCTTGAGCATAATCTACCAACCCCTACACATGACATGCACATATTAATCTGTTTGTGTTGACCAGAAGCTGTGCAAACTCTTGAAAACCATAGTAATGCCAGAATTTCACGCAAATGCTGCACATAGCTATACTGTTATTACGTCGCTATGCCAAATAATCTACATTTGCATTGATATTGACACAGTTAATCAACAATAGCATGCAGACTGCACGCAGAGTCTTCAATTAACAGAATTTATTGTTGTACTCTATTTCCTGTATTTTCTTTTCTGGTTCCTGCAACCCTATAATGCTTCCTGTCTGAGCCAGTCTGTTAGAGTGGATCTACATACACATGCAGTTGCTAAAGCCAGAAGTTGCAAGCAGTCAACATGAGCAGAATAAAGAGTCTGATGCTGATTTTGTCAATATCACTACTAAACAATGGTAAGTATATTTTGTATAGTATAAGCAACAAGTAAAACAATTGCCTATAACAGACCAAGGTTATAATTATATAGTGGTAATATAATAGCTCTAATAATTTATACCTATTAGATATGCATGGATCCGTTTAGTCACTTTAATATAGTACTCTGTTATTCAGCAATTGCCCAAGGAGCTGCAAACAGCACAAACGTAACCACAGACTCAACTTCTGCAATGAACTTGACAGTAACTACATCAAGTAAGTTCACACGATCACACACCACCTATAATTATAGAGCATTACAAGTGCTAGACTAAGTATGAAGTGTACATAATTATAATTATGGGGAGGATTAGCAGCTATAGTCTCTGAGGGCCGTTAGACATTTAAAGTGAAAGTAGCAACACAGGTCTTTATCACATTTATCTCACATCCGTTCAGCAGTGTGCTTTACTAAATTTTGATATTTTCACAGCTGACTTTCAAGTTGATGATGATGGCACCCATCCCACATACGTTTATGTTCTTATAAGCTTTGGAGTGATAGCGCTACTTGTTCTCATAACTGTCCTAGTTGTTTTAACTCTCTACTGGGCAAAACGCTCAAGAATATGCAAGAAAAACCAAACACTTACTCAAGTTGAAATTGAAAGTGCAGATATATCCCAGGACCACCTCGATGTATCATCTGGTTACGATGATATCCTCTCTGTTTCTGAGGTAATGAGAAAGAAACGTGTGAGTGACGAAGAAAGTAATAATGTCAAGTTGAATGAAGACATACCCACGAGTTGCAATGAGGCTTACGGTGTAGCGGGAGTGTGCAAAACACAAAATATTAATACTGTAGAGAACACAGAACAAAGCGAATGTGTCTATGCAATTATTGATGACAGTTCTCCACATGAGAGTAATAACACTCTCAATGGCTTTGGAAGCAGGCAGGAAGATAACAGAAGTCACGCAAACACGAAAGATAATACTCCTAATTATGAAAACATTACACCTATAAATGACCACAGTGCAGAAGGTGATGACGATGAGCCAGACTATGAGAATTTGGTGTCTCCAGATCATGTTTTTGGAGATTACGCAGTACCTGAGTTTGATTTAACTTCAAGTTCAGCAAAAGTTCAGAACAGTTTCAATAATGTTGAATACTCAAAGCTGAGAGGGTATCCAGAGTCTGGAAGCAGGATGAAGTCTTCGAGATCAATGCCACACATTCTCGAAGAGGTGAAACCTGTACAGAACAAGCAAAACAAGGGTTGTAAAAAGTCACACAGTTTCAAAATCACTGACCCAATGCACAGTTGAGTTTAACTCACCATAATTGCCGAACATACATAAAGTATGAATGACATAGATAACTTTTTATAGTGTTATAATGCTTCTTATGCATGTGCGATTTATTGATTTATTGATCAGAAACCTAGCTGACATAATAATCAATTAATGTAATAATAGACCACACAATTAGTCACCCAAATCAGGAAGAGGAAAATCAAACTAGGAAGAGGAAATAACAACAGTCAGAAACAGGATATGAGCCAGACAGTCACTGTAAATAATAGATTTGTCCTCTGATGTCTCACACTATAAACAAAACATTGCAAACCTGTTCCTGATCAAAACATCCTGTGTTTACATCGTTATTATGCCTCGAGGCGTAGCCGCAGGAGGGATACGGTAAAGCTGGCTGTGTGTGTGTCTGTCTGTCTGTCTGTGTGTGTGTGTGTGTATTCCAGCAGTAACTGCTCAACGGTTGCAATGCGACGAAAACTAACAGCTTCTATAGGCTTCTAGCCACGTTCTCTTGGATTTTGATTTGTGGATTAGCAAACTAAAGCTTCTTTCTCGAGTTATGGCTAGTTTGACTCACATTGAAGGCTGTTGCAGTCTCTTCAGAATCTTTCATAGCATCATCTGTCCGTACAAACTTTCTATTCAACATATGAGTTAGCCTTGCACTAAAGCGCTAGCTTTTTGTTAGCTACAAGATATTATATACACTGAACTACAGATCCTGGAAGAATCAATTTTCTTCTTTCTTGAGGTCCTGGTAAGCCACATAATACAACAATAGATGCATGTAATAAGTCTTTTCTTCTCAGTGACTTTATATATAGATAAGCTAACTTTCATTATAGATAACACTCTAATACTTTTGAGCGAAAGCAAAAACATGGCGAGAGGCATTAGCACAGCGCCAGCTTGAACACTAGTTACTATAGTTATTCTAGTTGCATAATTAAATGTCTCTATAATTAAGTGCACTAGCTAGCTAGTGGACACCCATATACAGTGCAACCATTCATACAGTGCACTTTTTATGTTCTTAGACTATAACATGACAGGGTTCATGACAACTTCATATTATAAAAATATTATACTGTAACAACAGAAACTGTATAAAACTATATAGACACTGCTCTGACAAAACTATACGCATGATATTTGGTTTCAGTATACGTGAATTAAAGAACATGCATATATACGAGCCTGGAGGGACCTTGCAGACCAATTATATAATTATAATATGCTAACTGCAGTGTCAGCAATAATTATCGAGCACTGTGCTGCACAATAATTATACACGACTGTGTAGCTCAAGGATCTTTATCTATTTTAGCCAGACACCTCAGTGTGTTTTCATAACTATGACCAGGATGAAAATTCTCCCTACTATCACTGCAACAAACAGATCTTCCCTAGAATAATTATTGCTACACACCTTATGCAGATATCACTATCCAAACTGTACACTGCATCTGCCGTGATAAGAGTCTGGCCTGCAGACACTTCGCCCATGTATAGTGAATGGTAGTAAGTTGCTACATAGACAAACACATTGCATGAACAATCAAAGAGCAGAGAGGTACAAAATGTAGCAATGCAATGTGAGCTAAGAGATAAATAAAAAGATGGCATATGCATCAAAACAACTTGCATGTGCATACAATTAAAGACGACTGCCTTGGAAACACAAACATGCCTTTTTACAAGAGCCAGAAAATTAGCAAATAGGTTGTTCAGTCTGAGTTTCATGCCCGGATGGTGGGGCTGTAATGATTTAATCGACAAAATATATATGTATCACCTCAAGTCAGTTCCATCCGTGAGAAATGAGGAGAGTCAGGTCTAGTCTGAGTTGGGATAGGGTAACACGTAGCCTCGATCCCAGGCCGAGTTTTCGCTTTTATAACGGTTAGGCAAACTGTTTGCCTAACCGTTATAAAAGCGAAAACTCGGCCTGGGATCGAGGCTAGGGTAACACGTACACCTACGTACTCAGTCTTGAATTGTATCCAAAAGATAATACTATACAGTGCACCTGGAATATGATGGAGGGTAATAGTTAATTAACATTAATTTTGTATACATTACTCATGTTACTTGAACAGGTGAAGAGCTAGAGATAGATGGCCTTGTAGATATACGATTGGTAAAGATCACACTAGATCTAGACTAGTGTGATCTTTACCAATCCTATAACTCTAGTATTGGCTGGCTTCTGCTGTCATGTCTTGCACACTAAACAGTGAAGTAAAGGTGAGACTCAGAGTGATCTGAAGGGAGTATGGGTGTAGATTGTGTTGTAGCTTGTGTTGCCATTCATAGATATGGCTAGCTATAATTATAGATCTATTATGTAGATCTACAGTGACACAGCTTCATGCCGCCGCGCGCTCTGACATGATAGACAAGAGTTTGACAATGTTGACATCTTTCACTTTTCTTTTTATGGCAGGGTCATTCATCATAGCTGTAACAGGTAAGACTGTTATGTTACATTGGTAGTAAATACTGCTGCATACAAAGTAATGTTGCCACAATGGAATTTACTATTCTACATGTAGATCGTATACTGAGTTTCGAGTGCCTAATTAGACAATTGCGAACGACATTGTATAAGCCTGGATACTATTGGGAATTCCACGTGAAGCATGCTAATTGTATGCTCCTTGCGAGTCAGATCACTCTTTCATTTGCAACCGCTCTAGATAACTATATATGCAGCCAGAGATTGTGACTCATAATTATAGCCCAACATGTGATGCTCCTCTGCATGAGTACCACCACTATTGGCACACTTTTGGATCCATTTACAGTTAGTTTCTGCTAGGGTACGTGTGAGAGCCTATTATACTGAATTATTATCTCCCCAGAATCTCTGTACACAAATCTGAACAAATAAATTGTGTGCTACCAAATTACTGGTGTGCATTGTATAAATTACCAATAAACTGCTGAACTACAATAGACCAGTTGCACCTAAGGCATGAGGAATTTAATTTACCGTGACATCACGGTTGGCCTGCTCCGGAAAATTCACTTTACTGGCAAATCAATGTAAAAATTCTGCATGCGCTTTGACCAGAGTTCATTGCATCGTAAAGATCTGTTTATCTATATAAACAACGTCCAGCTAGAGAGTAATAATTTCTACTGCATGTGGAGTTTGAAGTAGCTCTAGAAAGCAAGTTAAACTGGAGATATAAGCGGAATGAGCTAAATTCTGGAGTAAAGAGATGCCTGGCAAGACCTGCTGCCTCCGTTTATAAGATGGGTCCCCAGATCTCTTTGTACTGCTTCTCAGAGAAGAGTAGAAAGTAGTTGGAAGTGTTAGAACGTCCAAGATTCGACTGGGTAGGTTTCTTGCATCACCAGAAGAAAGTGTCTTTAAAGACTCTCATAGATGGTTTTACTTCATGTTCTTGAAGTTCTAACACTTCCAACCACTCTATTACATGACTGTATTATTTTGTTGCTAATTTAGACAGTGATGTCTGATTGACCTGACTTATAATAATGATTATAGTCTTGATTTAGTACAGTAACCCATAACGATGTCCTTCCAATATTTTCTCACAGCTCAGTTCACAGTACAGCCATTGTCAGTGGAGAGAGCCGAGGGACTGGAGGCAGTGTTCAGGTGTCAGTATCAAGCCGAGGGAGTGATTGTTACTTATGATTGGGCAATAAACCATTCCTTAGTCTTAACAGATACAGAAACTATTCGAGTACGTCGACTTTCGTCTCCTGGACCAACTACACTGACAATCTTGACCACTCCACAGCACAACAACTCTGATATTCAGTGTCAGGCTACAATCAGAAATGGCATTATTATTGTAAGGTATGAAGTATCGACTACAGCAACTCTAACTGTTCATGGTGAGTTAGTAACTATCTGTGCATAAGGTTGTATAGGCATTTCCCTGTAGGAACGGTAATCACTAATGTTCTGTCTGCTCCAAACACCATTACCGTTACATGGAATGCTCTACCCTTCACTAACTACTGTGTGGACGTCAACAGGACAACTCTTGACTTAACTGAAACAGTTGTTCTTGATTCTCTGTGTGGATTCACTAATGAGTACATCTTCATGTACTCTGATAACAGTGTGTGTGCCAGATTCACTGTGACTCCTATTGATGGAGAGATGAGGGGAACAACCAGTGAATTATGTACTGGGTTATTTACGAGAGTAGAAGGTGGGTTTATACCATAATAGTAGTATTACACTTCTATAATATTATGCAGGTAGTAGAGAACAACATCGTATTCTTGAAACTAAAAGGAATAAATTAGTCAAATTTAGGGCAACTGTGAGTGATTCGATTTTAGTTGTTCGTTTTGTTGTTAAGAATGCATTAATTTTTAGTTTGTTTGAGTTCTCTCATAAAATTCTAGGTTCCAAGTTGTACAAGGTTCACTCGGTATCGTGTGGACTCTGACCTATTGACTCCCTCCATCAACCTTCCAATCACGGACCCTCTTCTGTTTGATGGCACACTCAGTTTCTCCCTCCCCACTGACAAGATGACAGAATACAGTGTCACACTGACTGATGAGAATGGAATAGATCTCGTGTTTGAGAACATTCCAATCAGTGAGTTCAATAGTACGTGTTCATTTGCTAATTATTTGATCCCCAGGTACTTTTGACGTTCAAGACCTCCTAGTGTCTGAATGTCCTGGTGGTGGTGGTATTTGTGTGAGCATTGTGTATGTTGAAGGTACCCTCTCTTCCGGAGCTCTCGTCTGTGCAGTACGTAACATTGATGGAGTGTTTGATTTTGCTAACATGAAACTGGTTTCCATCCCTCGGAATTCTATTGAGAATTTCACCATTCCTGTTTCTAGTGGAGAATACCGAGTGATTGCTTTTGATCTGGAGAGCAACGATTTACCAAACATGCCCATCTCTATGGTAGCACTCAGTCAAGACATTATGAAAGTGAACGCTAGTGTTGAAGGTACGTGCTCTATGTGTTATTGCTGTGCTATAATTATAGTCATTTATCATAGACATTTCCAGTCCACCACCAAGAGAGGGCATTAGTGCATCCAATTTAACGAATGGAGATGTTAGTGTGACCTGCTCCAACTCTGCCCTGAATTGTCTAGTCTTGTTTCAATCCACCACCATCTTTGACAGAGTGATTGTCGGTTTCATTAACTCTTCTGAAGCCTCAACTGTCCTCTCTTTGAATGACACCTTTGGTGATGGTTATGTGGTGGTGTACTCTTGGAATAATTCACAGTCCATCTTTGAAGGGGAGGTATCGCTCATTATACAACTGGATCTACTCACCAGTAAGTGCCTCTGTAGATTATCATGCAGAGCTAACATCATTCATTGTTTTTTCTGTTGCAGCTGCTCCCACTACACCTCCAACGTCTGATCCACAAACAGACCCACCTCCTCCTGATATTGAGTCCCTGCCAACATCAGTTATCGCTGGTAGGTTTTAATGCTGTAAAGTATTATCATAATGATTCTCTCCATTCACTGTCACAGCAGCAGTTATAGCTGGTAAGTCAATCTACAGAGCACTGAATAATGTGTATGAAATATATGATAAACCATCAGTTTGTGAATATTTACCGTTTACTGGGTTAAGCTTTTAGGTTTGGTGATTCTGCTATTGCTTGTGGTCACCGCTGTTGGAACTGTCGTTGTGATTTTAAGGAAACGGAGACAAAATGAAGGTACCTAGATCATTTGTTAACTTATCTTGAACAATTGACATGCAGTTGAGGTTCCAGAGTCAGATGGAAGAGTGGATTGGTCATCAACATTTGCAGGAATTGAGCAGCCCAACGAAGCTTATGCTCCAGTACTCAAGAGGAACATTGCCTATGAGCAGACAAAGAAACCACGGGGACAGAGGGTCAATGACTCACAAGCCCTGGCAACAACAGAGGGAGAGTATGAGAGCATTGAGCCAGTTCATGTGTACGAGGATGTGTTGCCTCAGGGAAAAGCAAGTCGTGCAAATTATGTTAACGTTAACTGACAGATTTACCCATTTATTTTTATCCCACACATTAAATTCGTATACTGTATAGCGGGAAATTATCGCGGGGTGCACATTTTTGCTATTTGGCTCCAGAGCCCTCAACAGAAATGTTTGTGGGTTCTAGTATTCGCGGTTAAATGCCAGGAAACCACACCCACCAATAGCTTTGCATGTGAAATACCGGTACGTGGGAGTTTATCCCAGTTTAGTTTCAATTTTCGTTTTTTCTTTCTGCTGTCGCATTTTTCCCTTGAGAAATACGAAATTTTGCACATTACGCCACTGTACAGTACGATTGTACAATGTACGATTCTCTCAATTTGTACAAAACTGATATACATGTACATTTACATGGATTCTTAGTGTGTCGTTGATTGTGTATTATTATTTGGGATATTTAACAGTCCTTACGTTTAAAGTTGCCTCTGATTTATAGGTGAGTGCATTGTTAGCTGTTACTAACTTCCTTCTAAATATCTTGGCACACATAATTATGCTTTGATGGGTGATTAAACTAGTTTGACAATAAATTATTTTGTCTTCAGACATTCACCATAGCTGTGAAAGGTACATAGTATGAAGATAGATATGCACTGTCTAGGCAATAATTATTTGCTATTGTTATAATGCTAGAAAAACATACCTTTGCTGTTTATAACGGAGATAGCCAGTGTATATACCGTTTTCAATCACAGCTAGCGCTTTTAAAGTCCACTCCAATTGAGCACCAAGCTTAGCGGAATTATTTTTTGCTGGCACTTAGAAAGAAATTATAGCTTGGCCTGAAATCGAGGCTATAGCAAGGGCGTATGAAGAGAAGAGGGCATGCAACTACAATTTACAAATGGGGGGGGTTTATGCTACAATATTATAGTAAACAATTTATTGCACATGCACTTTATACTCTAGACTGGCCTTTTTTTTACTCTATTCCCTAGTGGGAGGTTGGGCTAAATATAGCATTTCCTGCTGACTCATCAATGATACGACGCATACACAGTATACTTTGTGAGTTGCATGCCCTCTTCTCTTCATACGCCCTTGGCTATACATACAAATGATCAATCAGGTGGCCTTGTGGAACAGCTACTATCTTCTATTCCAACGCTATAATATAAGCGCCAACTATAATTATGTAAAATTATTGCTTGTTTTATTTGCGCGTCACTGGAAAATCATCATTGTGGCCCTGTAATTAGAAGTAACTGTAACTTAGTACATTGATTGTCCTTTTTAAGAGGTGTCCATGCTTATATTCTCATATAAAAATGATACAAATGGGAATGAATGCTCTTTGTTGACACAAGGGTATGAGTATACTAAAAGCTAACATTCTTTGTTGATGGACTGCATGTTTCGTTTCCACGTCAGCACAATGCACATTGCAATACAAGTGCGATACAGGAATGACCTCATACAAAAGGTTGTGAACGATTGAATTGAGGCTCTAGTTACATACCCTTCGACTGTATCCCATCAAATAGTGTGTATAGAAGTTAATGTTTATAATTATGACCACATAAATCTATGGCTTGTTTTTCATTAGCCACTTTCAACATCTGTCATCAATTCCTTTTTTAGTCACGGTTTAATAAAACTGTTGTGATGTTTTTAGTTTGACTATTCTATTTATTTATAGTTGTCTAAACTGAACATGAATGTTTATATAATGAGTGCACTTTTTCTATATAATTATGGTTGTGGTTGTGGTTGGGGTTGTCATGGAAGCGTTCTAGTAAACTTGTCGGCTTAAAATGCATTCTTGTATTTGTACAGATCTAGATACATGATTGCGTGGTAAAGATCACACTATGAATAGGACAGTTTCAGTATTAATATTATGGTTTAAAACATTAAATAGGTGAGTAAATACATGGAAGAGATTGTACATTGAATTTGTGTTGTAGCTGTACATAGATATGCGTGGCTAAACTAAATCTTATTCTTCCACACAGCTTAGTAAATGTAGATCGATCTACACTTATGATCTGATGGACAAGAGTTTGACATCATTCACTTTCTTTTTTATGATAGGGTCATTCATCATAGCTGTAAAAGGTAAGTTAATTTGGTAGTATATATTTGGCCGTCTCTAAAAATCAAACGCTCACCGTATAGCGGGTATATTTCAAGGGTATAAATGTTTGTGGTTTTCGCGGATTAGGCATGTACCGCAATTTAACATGTATGCGCTATTCCATGAAAATTAAATCCGCGAAAACCTTTCCAAAAGCGAACATTTATACCCTCGAAATATACTTACTAATATACGCTAGAGTAATGGCCGGTATATTCTGTACTTCAGAGAGCCGGAATAGCGAGAGCTAGTCTATATATTGTACATTTGTTGTGTTGTTCTTATTTCTCACAGCTCAGCTCACAGTACAGCCAGTGTCAGTGGAGAGAGCTGAGGGACTGGAGGCAGTGTTCAGGTGTCGGTATCAAGTGGAGGGATTGGCTGTTTTTTATGACTGGGCAATAAACAATTCTGTAGTCGAAGCAGATACAGCAACTGTTCGAGCACGTCCACCTTCATCTCCTGGTAGACCATCAAGACTGACAATCTTGGCCACTCCACAGCACAACAACTCTGTTGTTCAGTGTCGGGCTCTGATCAGAAATGGCTTTGATATTGTAAGGTCTGAAATATCGACCACAGCAACTCTAACTGTTCATGGTGAGTTAGTAACTATAATTTGTGTATAAGATTTTATAGGCATTTCCCTGTAGGAACGATAATCACTAATGTTCTGACTGCTCCAAACACCATCACCGTGATGTGGAATGCTCTACCCCTCACTGAGTACTGTGTGGACATCAACATGACAACACTCGACTCAACTCAAACAGTTGTTCTTGATTCTGTGTGTGGACTTGTTAATGAATACATCTTCACGTACTCCAACCCCATCAGTGTGTGTGACAGATTCTCCTTCACCGTGACTCCTACTGAAGGAGAGATGAGGGGAAGAACCAGTGAACCAGTTACTAGATTCTTTATGAGGGCAGAAGGTGTATATGGTGCACTCTAACATATACACGTTTGTTACACTTTTACTTTGCAGGTAGCACTGAAGAACCACATCGTATTCGTGAAAGTGGGGACAATAAGTCAGTAGGGTTTAAAGCCATCGTGAGTTCTTTTATAGTTGGTGAGATATACACATACATATACTAACGTTCTCCAGATACCCAGTTGTACAAGGTTCACTCGGTATCGTGTGGACTCTGACTTATTGACTCCCTCCATCAACCGTTCAATCACGGACCCTCTTCTGTTTGATGGCTCACTCAGTTTCTCCCTCCCCACTGACAAGATGACAGAATACAGTGTCACACTGACTGATGAGAATGGAATAGACCTCATGTTTGAGAACATTAAAATCAGTGAGCGACTCAGCCTATCATGTGCATGTGTAGTTTGAGCTGATAATTAATTATTCACTCAGGTACATTTGATGTTCAAGGAGTCCTAGTGTTTGAATGTCCTGGTGGTGGTTGTATTAGTGCGAGCATTGAGTATGTTGAAGGTACCCTCTCTCCCGGAGCTCTCGTCTGTGTGATACGTATCATTGATGGAGAGTTGGATTTTACTAACACAAAAGTAATGACAATACCTCGTAGCAGGAGTAACAATTTCACAATATTAGCTGTTCCCATGCAGTGGAAACTACGGAGTGATTACGTTTGATCTTGAATGCAATTCTCTGCCGAGAATGCCCATCTCAATTGCAGCTGACAGCAGGAATATATCTATTACTGTGTCCTCCGAAGATGGAGGTATTTCTGTACATGCGCATGCATTGTCCTATTCATTTTGTAGGACAACCTCCCAGTAGTGAGGGCGTTTCTGCCACAAAGCTGCCAAACGGAGATGCACAAGTGACTTGTGCTGACTCTGATGTCGTTTGTCTTGTTTTGTTTCAGTCTACCATCAGTCTCGACAGAGTTTTAGTTGCTCTCATTGACTCATTTGCGAGTTCAACGAGCTTCTCTGTCAGTGACACTTTTGCTAATGGCCATGTTATAGTCTATACTCTTGGAATAGCTCACAGTTCATCTTCGACGGGAAGGTATCACTCACTAGACAACTCAATCCACTAACAAGTGAGTGTATTTGGTAGCTCATTTTCATACAGTTTACTGTGTGTGTGTATATACAGGTGCACCTTCTACTTTGTCTCCTACCGATCCCATACCTGTTACTAGGTACCAATTTCCATTGGCTGGAGTAATAGCTGGTAAAGCGAATACTATTAAATGTGTAGCTAAAATTACACCTATATATTTATAATAGGGATAACTGTGGTGGTGATTCTGCTATTGCTTGTAGTCATTGTTGTTGGAGCAGGCATTGTAATTTGTATTATAAAAAAAAGAAAAAATATGCAGAATGAAGGTAAATAATGTCAATGCACGTTGCTAGATACAAATACATTGACCTTGATACACATGCAGTAACTATTCAAGCTCCCGAGTCAGATGGACAAGTGGATTGGTGCTCAACGTTTCCAGGAATTGAGCAGCCCAATGAAGCTTATGAAGCTTATGCTCCAGTACTCAAAAAGAACATTGCTTATGAGCAAACAAAGAAACCACGGAGACTGATAACTCACAAGCCCCGGCAACAATAGAGGGAGAGTATGAGAGCATTGAGCCAGTTTATGAGTACGAGGATGTGCTCCCGAAAACTAATTAATTTTATATCTCAACATTTTTGACTTTACAAACTAGATTTAGATGGCATGGCCCGTCCTCCATTATTAAATTGCTTTATTCATTATTTTTGTGGTCACAATCTTTTGTAGACAATTGCAAACCAGGTACCATAATTATAGCGGGGAATTTTTGCCGGGGAAAATTTTTTTGCTATTTGGCTCCAGAGCCCTCAGTAGAAATGTCCATGGGATCAGCTAGGCTAGAAGACATATTCAAGTGTATGAGCTTTGACTTCCTTAGATATAATTATATGCATGCACTATTAATAATTATTATGCGATGCTAGAGATAGCAGAGTAAGATCTATTAACACAATTTGCAGAGCAGAATACAAAAAGAATAAAAAGTGAGACTTTATAGAAAAGCTAAAAATAACTTTCTATTCTTGACAAGTGTACATCATAACACCTATGTAATGCATTCTAAACACTGTTCTTGTTCTATCCTGCATGTTCTATCATGTTCTAACATGTTCTATCAAGTTCCAATACGTTCTATATATCAAGTTCCAACACTCCTTCTCACTTGCTCAAGAATGAGACAGGTAGAGAAACAATTCCAGCCATCTTCCTCAACAATTCGAAAGTACGTTAACATATCAGCCACCATCTGACTACTCGGACAATACTTAAGTTCAATAGTTCCAGCACTGACTTGCTCACGTATGTCGTATATCTATGTGCTTTGCTCTTCCATGAAATTGAGCATTCTTTGACATTGAAATGGCTGACTGATTATCCTCATAGATAACTGTAGCTTCAGTCGGTTCACTTCTCAGTTCTGAGATAAGTTGTCTTAGCCACATTGCTTTTGAGTAGCACTTGAGAGAGCAATGTATTCAGCTTCAGGTGCTACTGATGTCTGCTTCTTGCTCCTCCAACTAATAGGGGCACCACTCATCATGAACACATATCCGGACGTAGACTTTCGGTCGTCTAAGTCACCAGCCCAATCTGAATCAGAGTAACCAATGAATTCGTCCACATTACCATTCGTATACAACAAGCCAAAATTGCGTGTACCCTTCAGATACCTCAGAATTCTTTTAACAGCTGTCCAGTGCTGTTTCGTGGGATTTGAAGAGAATTTCGCCACATTGCTTACCGCAAAAGCAATATCAGGTCTTGTACCCGTAGACAAGTACAACAAACTTCCAACTGCCGATTTGTAAACACTTGGATCAAAACAAACATCACTCTCAACAGACTTAACAAGTTTAGAACTAGCATCAACCGGAGTGCTAACACACTTTGCATCCTGCATGCCTACGCAGGTTGACCAATCCAAACGTCTTCATCCTGAGCAATTTTCATACCAAGCAAGATCCTTTACATCAAACTTCTTGCAAAGAGCTTGTTTGATCTCCTTCAGTTGTGTGTCACTTTTGCAAGCAACAACTATATCATCAACATAAACACCAATAACAGCCACCTCATCAACAGCCGCTATGTAAATGCACGGAAGACTGTAGAAATCCCAACTCTTTCAGATATTCATCTAAGGTAGCATTCCAGCACCTTGGAGATTGTTTTAGTCCATACAGGCTTACAGACCAGATGTCCTTCAGCTATAAAGCCTTCAGGCTGTCGCATGTAGATTTCCTCTTGTAATTTTCCATTGAGGAACGCTGTGGTAACATCTAATTGGTGCAGCTTCAAACCGTTTCGTACTGCCAAACTAACAACAGTTCTCAATGATTCCATTCGAACTACTGGAGAGAAAGTTTCATCGTAATCGGCTCCTTTGGCTCCTTTAGTCTGCGTATAACCTTGAGCAACCAACCTAGCTTTAAAGCGTTCAACTCGACCATCACCTTCAACCTTCACCTTATAAACCCACTTGCTACCGACAGGTTTTCCTGTGTTCAGGTAGTTCAACAAGTTCCCAAACGTCATTATTTTGGAGAGACTTCATTTCAGCCTCCATGGCTCGTTCCCATTTGGTTTTGTGGAAACTTGTAGCAACGTCTTCATATGACTTGGGTTCATCAAGTTCACTAGTGACAAGAGACCTTGTCTCAGTGACCACTTGATCAGGTATGGTCTCTTCAGCACTAATTTCTTCCAGAGTATCAACATCACGACATTCTTTCAGTCCTTCCTTGTTTTCAGCAGCATTTGCCTGCTTGTTAAACTGACAATCCAGGAAATACAGACTACCACATGGCAGTCTGTAATCGGTGGACTAGACTACTGGACTGGACTGGAATGTGGAATGACCTTTTAACCTTCTGCACATGCGCAGTATATATTTGCCATGTGCCAAACCTTAGTACAGAGGTTTTCAGGTTGGTTGACTATAGTGACTGTGAAATAAATAGAGCATGTGCAATAGCTATAGACTCTGCCCAGCTACTTCAATCAATAAACTCACGAAATTCAAAAACTAAGATGCCGATTCCATACTCGTTGGACCTTTGTTGGAGAGTAATTTGGCTCCATCTTGCTCATCACTTGAATTGTAAAGACATATCACACCAAGTCAGCCTTTCTGAGAGCACTGTCTATAGATATATTAATGCTTTTGAGCAAACTGGTGATGTAGCGCCAAGAGTTTCAACACAATCATGGTCCTCAGAAACTACTCGGAGATTTTGAACAGCTTGTACTTCTACGAATCATTTTGGAGAACACTGGCATATACTTACATGAAATTCAAGCAAAACTTGTTACAATGTTTGGCGTTACTGTAAGTGTTGCAACCATCTGTCGAACACTGAAGTTCATGAACTGTACACGGCAAGTTATTCAACACATTCATATACGGCGTAATGATGAATTACGTGCTAAGTTTATGGCGGAAGTTACAACCTATGATCCAAGAATGCTCATATGGCTAGATGAGACAGGGTGTGATAGAAGAAATTGTGTGCGAAAATGGGCATACAGTATAAGAGGTATGACGCCCAGAGACCATAGGCTGCTAGCACGTGGAACACGCTACTCAGCAATTCCTGTACTGTCCCTTGATGGAATACATGATGTATGCTTCTTTGAAGGGACTGTGGATGGTGGAAGGTTTGAGCAGTTTTTGAGAGATTGTGTTCTTCCAATTCTAAATCCATTCAATTGGGTAAATCCCCATTCAGTTGTGATTATGGACAATGCCTCCATACACTAGACTCGCAAGCCGTCACTGTTGCAGGCGAACAGTAGACTGGTCAAACTCTGTGTAGAGACTCGTGTAAGGTTTGCCACGATATTTGTGGCAACTAACCGCATGCGGTTACCGCAAGATCGTTGATAGTGACGTACAACTAGAAAACTCTACGTAGCACAGCAGTATAGTGACGTCACGAAAACCGCAGCCACTTAGAATCTTATCTGATATGCTGACTGTGCAACACGAGTCTCTACACGGAGTTTGACCAGTCTACTGTTCGCCTGCAATAGTGACGGCTTGCGAGTCTACGGTGTTATGGATTTAATTGAAAACCAAGAAGGAGCACGACTGCTTTTTCTCCCTCCATACTCACCTGATTTGAATCCTTGCGAAGAGGTTTTCAGTCAAGTGAAATCAATTATGAAGCAAAACGATGGAGTATTTCAATTATGCAGTGCCTCAAGAGTACTCTTAAGTATGGCATTTAGTATGGTAACCAAACAAGACTGCCTTTCTTATATCTCTCATAGTGGATACATTGACTAAAACATTATCACAACGTATAATAATAACTATGCACAGCACACCAAAAATTGTCAGTTTAATCAATATTATGTCACTTTAGTTGTTGAAGTAACTTCATGATTGTACCCTTCTCTTCACAATACTCCTCGTCAGTCAACACCCTGCTTTGCTTTAGATTTTGTAGTTCATTCAACTGCCTGTATAGCTTCGACCTACTCTCTATAACTTTTGCTGGGCTATTGCTTGCAATAATATGTGTTGAACTGGTAGACACAGCAGGAGACAAAGCAGTAGCAATCACAGTTGCTGCATCAGAGAGAGCCCGAGCAACTGGCACATTGTCTTTTTTTCGAGATGGAGTGCCGCTGCCAGTGAACATTGTGGTGTTAGGCAGATTGTCCATACTACAATACATACCACTTGCTACCATTTCGGCCCATATACGAAATTGCATAGGTGTATAATCACTAAGGTGCTTTTCTTTCAATGAGTCGACCAGTTGCTGAACTTTCTGTTCCTTGTCAGCCTTGTCAGGTACTTTTTTCTTTGTATTAACCACAGATACGCCATCACTTCGAGGACGCTTGCGACTCTCTTTGGTGTTGCTTAAGCCATCACACCACAGCATTACTTTGCCTTTAGTTTTTGGATTATTAATACAGGACCACACCTCCTCCAGATCACGCCTATTTCTAATCCGCACAACACTTGAACCCTCCACATATCCAACATCGAAGTCACTATCAACAATGTCATCAGTTAACTGTCTCTTAATGGCATCTTTTAAGTCCTCACATGTACATGTGAGAATTGTAGTAATATCTAAATCACGAAGAGTGAACATCTTTCCAGAGCTTATAGGCCCATCTTTTGATGCAACTTTCACCAAAACTTTGGATAGAAGTGGGGAAGCTCCTTGTAATGTTGTATTGAGTTTTGCAGTAAGCACATTTGGCATTGAATATGTACCTTTACTTAATGGTGTAATTAACACGCACCCACCACCGTTCTTTGATACTTGTTTCTGTGATCCACTATTAATAGTCACTCGGCGCCCAGTGGCAGCTACAGCAAGCGAAAGTGTGAACACGAAGGCTGTCCTGGTTCCATGATCAGATGATCTTCTAAATATAAAACTAGCATGTGCTTGCAGCTGTGCTGACACAGCAAACCAGAGTACATAGTTCAATGTTTTGCGCAAGCGCACATGATAGTTTCTCAAGGAACCTGAAAACCTCTGTACTACCTAAAACTTCCTTTCTTCAAGAAAATTAATAGTGAACATGTGGCATTCAGCTACTGCGCATGCTCAACTTCTTATTCTGGGTGGGCTTATAATCGAGTGAAAATACCCTCGTGCAAGAACTTCGAAGCAAAAGAGGGGATGGGCGTTTATTCCAGATGGGCTTATTTTCGCGAGGGTACGGTAAGAGTTTCTATAGGGTTCTAGTCATGTTTACTTGGATTTTAATTCGTGGATTTGCAAAATAATGCTTCATTCTCGAGTTATGCCTAGTTTTGCTTACTTGGAATGCCATTGCAGCCTTTTTAGAAGAGCACGTAGCCAAACTTGTTTACCGAGTGTTGCTACTCTACTTAGTAGTTAGCTCTGCACTAGAACGCTAGCTATTGGTAGCTGCAAGAGTGAGAAGAGAGCTGCAAGGCTCTGCTGATGGCAGCCATTAATTTTAGACTTGAACTTTTGGCATCGATCGTTTTAACAACAATCATGGTCGATCATTACCTACTCTCTGAGTTTTTGCATGCAGCAAAATTAAATTGTTTTTATCATGTGCATAAAATCTATTAGTAGCAGCTTTATGTTATGTAGCTTTGGCATCTCCACCAGGCATCAGCACCTGCGGTGCTTTCATTGATGTAATTACAGCGCCAGAAAAAATTCTGAGTGGTGCATCTTTAGAACACAAAAAATTGCGTTCAGCCCAAGCCTAAATTATGGTGGCGCTTACGTTGGCGCTTTTTTAGGGCCTAAAAATTATGCTGATGCTGACGTGGCGCTTAAATTATGGTGGCGCTGTAATTATATCATTACATCAACGAGTGTTGCAAGCGTGCGCCTGCTAATGCCTCTCGCCATGTTATGCTTTCGCTCAAAAAGTATATTAGTGTTATAGTATACTAGTTTCTATTATATTAAAGTTAGCTTATCTATATAAACTCACTAAGAAGAAAAGACTTATTTACACATCTATTGTTGTATTATGTGGCTTACCAGGACCTAGCCTCGATCCCAGGCCGAGTTTTCGCTTTTATAACGGTTAGGCGAACAACTGGGCCTGGTACTAGTTGTCTGCGCATGCGTCAGTCGTTTGTCAGATTCTGACGAATGGATATTCTCGTTCACTTTTGTGACATTTATATTCGTGTACTATCGTGTACTAGAAGTCAGTTCCCGTTTTATCATTATTGGAATCGATTGGAATGGCTCTTAGCTGAAGCTTCTCTCTTCTCTGAAGCTTATTCTGAAGACTGAACAACAAGGGAAGAGGTATAAAGCTTTGTCAAGCTTGTTAAGGTCAGATATTTTTGTGTGGGCCCTATGGCCGGCTATGCTATCAAGTCTTGTTCATGTTTGGCAAGAATGTAGGTAGACTATAGTTTCATCATTAATATGGTAGATCAAGTGAAGAGTTTGAGCTAGAGAACTTGGTGCTGCCATCATCAGCTCGTCGACAATGACACTATAACCGAGAAATTTAATATGTATAGATCTACACGTATAAATGTCTACTTCTCTGTACAGGAGCAATGGCTAATATCCAGCTATCCCAACAGTGCTCCTCTTGGCTATACTAACGGACGAGACTGGACAGTTTGAGGTAAGGGTTTAACCGTCTTTGGTTTCTTTTAATATTGTCCTATACTCACAGACACAGGACTGGAGTATGACCTGCTCATTCGAGCGTTGCTGGGTAGCTCAGAGACATCAAGAGAATCTACGTTTTCTCAAGCAATGAGTTACGAGTTGGGGCCTAGAATCAGAGAAGTCCAGCAGCCTGCTAAATCTTTTTGAAACGTAATTTGAAGGCATTCAATCATCTTGAAGTTGCCCTGGGTCACTGTAATTGTGCTGCAGCACAACTGGCAACTCCCCAGGCCTTTGTGAAGCAGCTCCCTATGTGCATCTTTTGTGTACTCACTCTGCATTTTCTGTGTACAAATTTCTATTATTGATTTATTAAATATTTTTGCCAACCACAAATATACAATGAAAATTTGACGCATGCGCAGACAACTAGTACCAGGCCCAGTTGTTTGCCTAACCGTTATAAAAGCGAAAACTCGGCCTGGGATCGAGGCTAACCAGGACCTCAAGAAAGAAGAAAATTGATTCTTCCAGGATCTGTACATGTAGTTCAGTGTATATAATATCTATCATAAAACTGAGAAGAAAAGACTTGTGTACATGCATATTGTTATCTATATTGTTTTAGATCCCATTTGAGTGTATTTAGCAGTGAACTATGAGCTATAGTACCGGTGTAGAAGCGATATGGGGCTCCCCCCCCCCCCCCCGGTGTCATAAAATGTTAGGCCCCCCATGAGATTGGGCACCCCGGGCCTAGAATTTTAACATTTTAGGCCCCCCATTAACAGCGCAACAGCGGTAACATACACCAATACAGTCTTCTATGGTCTTCACAGTCTATACGGTGCCAGTTACTGAATGCAGCTCTCCTCACACACACACATTTCATGCATGTACAGTAGTATACCACTGGTCTCACAGCCATCACACTGCACCATGTCATTCTATGAATCAGGCCTCATGCAGCACGAAGCACATGCATAGGTGCCAACTGTCCCGAATTGGTCAGGACTGTCCAAGATTACCCTTGTCCCGAAAGGAAACTGCTATTGTGATTCCACCATGATACAACAGTTTCTCTCTTGACTTCTATTTATGATTCCACATTACTTGAGAGCTGAGCCAGTGATGCTATTGGAGCATCCCCACAACAATTTACATCTTCTATATGTATAGGAAAACATGGAGGAAGATATGAATTGTTGTCTTTGCACTGAAATTGTGTGCTTTATACTTTTTTGTTCTGAAATTTGTCTGAGAAAGTAAGCACGAAGTTGCAAATATGGCGATAGCTATGCAACAACATCGATTGTCTTACAGGCAGATCCAACATTGCAGAGCTGCATCAAAGCATTTAACTCTTATAGGTAAAGCATGAGTAACTTGAAAGGTAAAAGCATGAGTAACTTGAAAGGTAAATCTTCCTTCATTTTGAATTCCATGATAGAATAATAATGCAAACATTTTTGCTACTTTGATACAGAGTCTTTGCATGCATGCAGTCTCTTTGATGCTTTGTAAACACTGTTTGCGTGTGGGTGGATTCAATAGTAAATTTATTAGTAAAACTCTTTGTAATTTATCAATTAACCTTTTGTACTATAGTCACCCACGTGGTTGATTAAACTATTTAGAGAGAGAAATCGCCATCACAACTCTAGGCTCATACGAGGAGCACTGATCTTACTGAGATGGCATCAAACAAGTGTCTGGAAGCAAGTAGATTTGCCAGAGCCGGTCGGTACTGACAGAAAAACACCTACCACTCTACCACAGTACAAAAGAAGACAAAATCTGACTTTTCAACACTGGAGAGAGCTTAAGCAAGAGCAGAACAGAAGTAGAAGCCATCACAACAAAACTAGTCACTAGTCTAGGTCGTAAATGTTGTAAGTAGCTGTGTTATTTTATTAAAACTGCTGTGATTTGTGCAATGACATCATTGTAAAATATACAATATACTGACTAATTTACTAAGATATCTCGATCCCAAGAATCTTGGGGTAACTGACGCATGCGCAGACAATGTATACCAGGCCCTCTTTCTCAATTGAGAGCGGCCTGGAATCGAGGCTAGTCTAATTAGAGCTAAGCCTAGGGTTAATCGTGTCCTCCTCCCTCCTCTGGGATAGAACCTCCGGGCGACAGTTTCTCCCCCGGAGCCTGCGGTCTTAGGACAATGCCTCCGCCCCGGTGGTTTCGTCCTAGGACAGAATCCCCGCCCCCAGGATATATCATCCGGGTACATGTACCCTGTCAAAACCTGTCAAGGCTTTAGTATATATAATAAGCTGCATGCGAAATGTATAGACTGTTAGCAATCAGAATGGCTACTCAACAAGAGTATGAGGACATACTGCTGTACAAGACTGCTGCCAGCAATGCTGGCCAGAAGAAATACAGAGACGGGCTTTCCACTAATGACAAGAGAAGTATAAGAGACAAAGTTCAAAGATATGCTCTGCAGCAACAATGCTTATACCTGCCTGAGAAGGACAGCACTGGCATGCATAGAATGAGAAGAGTTATGGTGAAGCAAGAGGATAAAAGCAGGATACTAAACATGTGCCACGATGGACTGGATGGAATGCATTTTGGGAGAGACAAGACCTATGGAAAGGTATATCTTATAAAGTATAATTATATCTGTTTCATGCATGTAGGTTGCTCAGGATTTCTACTGGAAAGGCCTACATGCTGACGTCATACAGCTCTGCAAGCACTGCGACAAATGCCAATGAACGAATCACCAACTGCAGAAGCCCAGAGCAGAACTACATCCCATCCCTGTGACAAAGGTCTGGTACAGAGTTGGTATTGACTTGGTAGGACCTCTACCTGAAACAAGCTCTGGAAACAAGTACATTATCACGCTCTCAGATTATTTCTCTAAGTGGCCTGAGGCTGCCCCACTCCCATCAAAATCAGCAGAAGGTGTAGCAAAATTTCTGTTTGACACATTTTGCAGGCATGGGTGGCCAAAAGTGATTCAATCAGACCAAGGAAGAGAGTTTGTCAACGAAATCAACACCCGACTTTTTCAGTTGACTGACATACAGCACTGCGTATCAAGTGCTTACCACCTGTCCCACAAACAAATGGCCTTGATGAACGCTTCAACCAGACTCTAGTGAACACTCTCAGGAAGGTAATCGATTCTAGTACTGATGACTGGGATCAGCATCTCTCTGCTGCTCTTTATGCCTATCGCATATCAAAACAGGTAAAATTTTAATTATTATATCATGCATGCATATATTATTTTTTGATTGTAGGCGTTATCAAAGTACACACCCTTTTTCCTAATGTTCAATCGCCACCCGCGGATATGGATCAACGAGATGGTGCCGACGCTATAGAAGATAGAGGAGATGCTGACCAATTGAGTGGAGAGGAGACTGAAAATGAAGAAGACGGAGAAGACATGGATGGAATTCTCCGAAGGTTGATGGAAATTCGTGACCGCTGTCACTTCAATGCCAAGGAGAACATTGCTGCAGTGCTGCACAGCAAAAACAGAAGCAGCAGTATGACAACAAGCATATTACTTTTTGAAGGTATTATTTTATATAGCAAACTTTAGCTTATTTTTTGCCATTTTTGTCGTAGAGTTATCCAGTTGGCAGCAGTGTCATGCTAAAGAATTCTCATCGAATGGGAGGGAAAATGGAATGCACCTGGAAAGGTCCATATGTTGTCCATAAGATCCTTGACAAGGGTAGATACGAGTTGCAGTCTGGGAGCGGCAAAGTATTGAAACAGTGTTACAATGGGGTACTGCTAAAGGAATACTACTCTCCAGGTAAAGTGTGGCTAGCAATAACCTCCTTCTGTCGTGTTCCTTGCTATACAATTATGCTTAAAACATTTTACAGAAACCAACGATGAAGAAAACACTCTTCCTGGCTCTGAAGACAACCACTCTTCTCCAGTCAAATCACCTCCTAAGAATAAACAAATGCCTGACGTACCCTCTCAAAATCCTGACCTACCCTCTCAAAAGCCTGATGTACCCTCTCAAAATCCTGACCTACCCTCTCAAAAGCCTGATGTACCCTCTCAAAATCCTGACCTACCCTCTCAAAAGCCTGATGTACCCTCTCAAAAGCCTGACCTACCCTCTCAAAAGCCTGATGTACCCTCTCAAAAGCCTGACCTACCCTCTCAAAAGCCTGATGTACCCTCTCAAAAGCCTGCATGATGTACCCTCTCAAAAGCCTAACATACCCTCTTAAAAGCCTGACCTACCCTCTCAAAAGCCTGACCTACCCTCTCAAAAGCAAGATAAGCAGGATAAGCGTCCTCTTGACACAAAAGATCCTTGCAAGTCACCTCCTAGGAAGAAACAAAAGAGTCAGGTAATAATATTATTATGTCTATTTTCTTGGTAGAATATTCTGTATAAGCTGTGTATATATCTTGTACAATTCTTAGACTTCTGTGTATATGATTATAGGGAACGATGTGGCTGAAGACCCTAGATCTAAACCTCTTTGACAAACAAGTGTTGAGTGCAATAGGTGGTATGCTCTCCGACAAGCATATGCGTGCATCCCACCAGTTATTATCGATGCAATTCCTTAAGTTTGAAGGCTGCTATAATACTCTCTTGGCCCAATTAAAGGCATTTCCACCAGTTTCCAATAATCAAGGCCCAGGTAAGACAACGTTTATGTAATTATGATAATTTTACTTGTACACATGCAGCTGTGCAAATCTTCTTTGTTGAAGAACGACAGCACTGGATTGCCACTTCTCTGTTTAAAGGGTGAACTGTATTTGTACGACAGCTGCTTCAATCATAGATTGAAGAGTTAGAGGGATAGGAAACGGTTTGTATCTCGAGTAACATCCGCGCTACGCTGCGGTTTAATCGAGGCCATCATAACAATATCTATTTCTACACTCAGTGCATAATAAACTACAAGTAACTGTGCTTAGTCCGTGCAACTCACTTATATTTCAAGGTCTATACCTATTGTAGTAGTCATAACCAGCACGCTTACACGTTATATGTTCCAATAGCTCTAAAATAGCCTTGGGAACATATAACTTTATTGGAAAGTCTCTTTTTACTGGGTGTGGTCAGACATTAGCAAGTACTACACGTGGCTCATGGACTAGGCGTGTTATAAATTGCTGAAAGAGATGATGTCTCGAGGAAACACAGCTTTGGGAGTTACCTGGCAAAAATGTGCTTAATAGCCTCGTTCATAGGGCGTAGCGCGGATAATTTTCGAGGCTCCACTGCAGATTCAATGTAAAATCATCACGTGCACCACTCCGTTTCCTATCCCTCTAACTCTTCAATCTATGCTTCAATGGAACGCTTTCCCCAAGTACTGAGCTCCAGATAGCACAAGTGTATAGCCCATTAATTCAATGCAATGGGCTGTTGATTTCTGTGGTGGCTCTCCAGCAGCAAGAGGGTGCTAACAACTGCGAACTATTTAGCATTGCTGCTGCATATCACGCTGCAATAAACGATAATGTGGATTCTCTAGTGTTTGATGAGGCCAAAATGAGAGCACATCTCATTAAGTGCTTTGAGAAAGCCCACGGTTCCCTCGCACAAAGAAAACGATGCCCAAAAGACCAACACCACAAACCATTGCCATTACAATAATTATACTGCATGTGCAAGAGACCGGACTCTTTTGAGCATGTGTGACAAATGTAGTGAGTGGTATCACTATCGCTGTGCCAAAATTCGCAAAGAACCAGTAGGTAATTGGTTTTGTTCTGGTTGTATCACTTTATGATTTGTGCACTTTTGATTATATTTATTGTACTTCTTTCTCTTGCATTGTTGTATATATATTGAGTATTGAGATCTATAACATAATAGATACAGCATCTATTGCATCTAGTTAGGCTTTGTCTATGGCAGTTTACTTCGTAGCCTAGACTAGTCCTCTCAGATTACCTGTGGACTGACTTTCACCTGCACCGCAGAATGGGGGAGCTCTGGTCCTGGGGTAGGAGCTTTTGTCCTAGGACAGAAACTCCGGGGGAGGAAATATCCTAAGGACGGAACCCCCCCCGGAGCTCCTGTCCTGGGGGAGGCCGTGTCCTGTGACACCGGCCTCAAATCAATCGTTCACAACCTTTTGTATGAGGTCATTCCTGTACTGCACTTGTATTGCATTGTGCATTGTGCTGACGTGGAAACAAAACCATTAACCAAGAATGTTAGCTTTTAGTACTCATAACTTATGTCAACAAATAAGTGCATGCATTCCCATTTGAGTACATGTATCATTTTTATAATGAGAATATAAGCATGGACACCTCTTAAAAAGACAACCTCCTTTAAAGGCAGCACTCAGTAAAGTAACACATTATTCATATGCAGTCATGCAAATGCACTAAGTAGGTTGCGTAAACGCAGTGTAGTACATGTATATGCATGATGAAAGTCTGTTTTGTAGCCTCTTCAAACTGTATAATAGGTCTATTACACACTTTTATTGACATCACTACCGGGGGTATATACCTTTGATAGCAAATATAGTATTCCTTTATCATTTAAGGTGTAAATATTATTGTGTGTGTGTTTCAGTTGTCCATTCTGGTGAGGTACGTACAATGCACAATACATGTAGATCAAACCAAGCACATACAGTTACAGTTACTTCTAATACCAGGGCCACTAACAATTAATGGTATTTCACACACAAAGCTATTGGTGGGTGTAGTTTCCTGGCATTGAAACGCGAATACTAAAAGTTAAACCCATGAAAATTTCTGCTGAGAGGGCTCTGTAGTCATGCAAATAGTGAAAATGTGTACCGGCGAAAATTTCCCGCTATGGTATACAAATGTGTGTGATAAAAATAAATGTGGAAATCTGTCAGTTAACGTTAACATAATTTGCACGACTTGCTTTTCCCTGAGGCAACACTCCTCGTACTCATGAACTGGCTCAATACTTTCATACTCTCCCTCTGTTGCTGCCGGGGCTTGTGAGTCATCGATCCTTTGTCCCCGTGGTTTCTTTGTCTGCTCATAAGCAATGTTTCTCGTCAGTACTGGAGCATAAGCTTCGTTGGGCTGCTCAATTCCTGCAAATGTTGATGACCAATCCACTATTCCATCTGACTCTGGAACCTCAACTGTGTTGAGAAGAAGTGACATAAAAAATTTTTTAACTAATGATATCACCTTTTTGTTTTCTCTTCACAATAACCACGGCTACAACAATAGCTACGGTGACTATCAGGAGAAGCAGTACCACGACCACGGTTATGATACCTTTATAACAGACAAAATACAATGTGCAGCCAGCCATAAATTGCCACCATTCACCTGCTATTAGTACTATCATGGGCGATGGAACTGGAGTTCCAGTAGTATCAGGAGGTGATTGTGTAGGGGGAGGAGCTGCAACAGAGTGCATACAATTCTGAAACTAACTCTGGGCTTACTAGTTGGTAGCTCCAATTGACTAATGAAGGATACCTTCCCATCAAAAATGGTCTCACCAGAATCACTGTTCCAAGTGTACACTACCACATAAACATCGGAAGTGGCATTAAGAGTGACAGTGGTTCTGTCATTAGGTGGTTCAATAAAACCAATCATCACGATCGGATCAAGAGAGGTTGGAGAGTTTTAGATTGAAACAACGCTAGACAACTCTGGCCAGTGAGTGCAGGTCACTTCAGCACTTCCATTTGATAGTTTAGTGACAGTGATGCCCTCAGAATTAGGTGGAGAATTCGGTTCAGTGGAAGATTCTGAGGAAATGGGAACCCAACAACAATAATTAATACTTAGGCTCATAATTATACTATAATAATTATACGGTCGGTATAGCGTTTAATTGTTCATTAATTTTTACAGTTTTTAATTGAATTTTCGATGATATAGGTTTAAATGACCACACCCCTTACAATACCAAGGTTCGAAGTCAATCAGCGAAAATAAAGCACTAGGGTATTGCACGTATATAGCCTAGCCTCGATCCCAGGCCGATTAAAATACGGCCTGGTTTCTATTGCATGGGTGATAGTGCACAAGCGCGAACTGAGTTACCCAGAATCTGGGTAACTCGTATACTTTAGTAAATCTTTGTAAAATTATACCGTAAACTAGTTTGTTTAATTTTAACAAATATTTGTCTCCTGTGAAGCTATGGCTTATGCTCTCTATTGCGTTGTCGAGAAGACTTGCTAGCTAGCTGTGACCCCTAGGTGTTGTCGAGAAGGCTTGCACACTAGTCTGAAGCCAGAAGAAGTTCTCATTTGTACAGAAACCAAGTTCAAAACATCACGACCATCCAACCATCATAGAGGTAAATGAGAGCCTCTTCTGGTTTCAGACTAGTGTGCAAGCCTTCTCGACAACACCATGGAGTGCCACAGCTAGCTAGCTAGGCTATAAAGCTTCATATACATACATTGTAAGTAGATAGTACGTGGGCGTGTATGGACCACGCCTATGATTAATTACACATGCAATAGATACTGTCAATCGGCCTGGATTCGAGGCTAGCACGTATACAACACTGACACTAAATATTGTCGACTTAAATTGATCGTCGGCCACTATAGACAACACTTATTATTACTCACCATTGCTTAAAAACGTAGTTTCATCGTCGGCCACTATAGAAATGGGCATTCTAGGTACAAAATCCGACTAGAAAAACATTTGCAATGTGAAAAATTGCTAGGATTGGCCAGGGGAACCACAAAAAAGCGTGGGAACAAGAAATCAGACGAGAGCATAACTCCAATCCGTTACAACGTCAATCACATGTATACTGGTAGTTTTCCCATGTTTTCCCAGCCAATATGCCACGCAATTTTTACTGGTGGAGTGATGACCAATCCCTATATATTATATTTATTATACATCCATTTTAGAATGTGGGGCACATAATCATGATGATTTGTGATAAATTGATGTTCCTAATACATGCAGTGTTGAGCACAGGTACACACAGTCCATCCATGCGTAGTAACATGCACGGACCGTACTGGTGACTGCATGGAATGATGTGGTGGATGGAAGCTGATAGGTGGATCTGGAACACAGTCTATTATTTAATATACTATGTATTGTACATGTTCATGACGTTGTAACGGATTGGAGTTATGCTCTCGTCTGATTTCTTGTTCCCACGCTTTTTTGTGGTTCCCCTGGCCAATCCTAGCAATTTTTCACATTGCAAATGTTTTTCTAGTCGGATTCCCTTTCTTTTTCAGTACAGTTTACGTATCATGACATGCATAAGTGGAACGTCAAGAGGCAGTACAAGAAGAGAAGACAGGACTAATCAGATATCTTCTCGAATATCTCTGGACTAATAATTATAGTATAATGAGTAATAATTTATTGCTTGATAATTATGTTGAATTTGCGAATCAGTATTAAATGACAGCCATTTTAAGAGCATGATATCTAGCCAGTGCATATAGCATGCCTGTCAGAGAAAGGGAGCTAGAGCTGAACAGTGTGAAGAAAAGGAACACCTCAGGCTCTGGAAAAGCACTGCTGCACTGATTTTAGGCGCACGGTTTATTAGCCACGCCTATCTATTATTATTGGCCACAACGCAATTGCTGAGTCATTAAAGATGGCGGAATTGTCTAGGTAAGAGAAATAGAGACTGAGAGGTCATCTGCCTTGTGGAAGCAATCGCAAATCTGAAGAAGCGCTTTGTAATCCAGGTTGTAGTCGTTTGGAAACCCTGTGCAGAATGTCCTGGAGATGGCTGTACTTGGAGTAAATGCTGGGCAAGAAACTTACTTACTTACTTACTTACTCACTTACTTACTTAGTCAGTCAGACAAAGAGCGGTGAAACGTCGAAATAGTGCAATTTTTAAAATGAAAATATTCATTCATTAAAATGTTTATGGATTATGAAATGAGAGATACAAAGAGAGAAAAGGCTAAATAAACTATCTGTTCAGCCAGTTTCTTGATGTGGCCTTTCCCTGCAGAGATAGAACAGTTTGAACATGAGTCAAAATAATTGAAATATTGCTAAACACAGGCAAACCCACTGCCAATCCTATGTACTAATAATAACCAGCAATAATCATATTGTTGTTCTCAAGGTCAAATGCAACCACACTGTACTTTCCACTAACAGCCACCGGGATGGTAAAATTGTCACTCATATTCCGTCGAATTGGCACTAGTCTTATGCTTTGAAAATCCAACTCTCCATCAATGATACGTATCACACACACAAGAGCTCCGGGAGAGAGGGTACCTTCAACATACTCAATACTTGCACAGTTTTTTTTAGGGCAAACGTCTACAATCAAATTTTGAACATCAGTTGTTCCTGTGGAAAACAAAATCAACTTTGTAACACTGCCATACTGAATAACACGACTTACTGATTAGCATGTCCTTGAATATGAGGCGCACACCCGTGATCGAAGTAAGCGTCACAGAGATTATGATTATTCGGTCAGTGGGAAGAGAGATATTTATCATTTGGAGATCTTCGATGGTCTTATTGAAGGGTGGTGATATGTCAGAGGTCACTTGGTAGGAGGTGAAGTTGGTACAGTTGGGTACCTGAGAGGTGAGCTGAATAAGTGTCTCTTACAGTCAATACGTCTCTTACCATATCACCGAGATGTATTATTTTCCTCAACACATTTCTTCCCTGACTGATGAGGGGAGCGACATCGTTATTATCTGTGGTAATTTCCAACCTTAAAATACGTTTAAAAAACATTCACAATACCTGTTACTGTTGTAAAGAACCCAGTGACCGGTTCACTGGATCCTCATTCCATTCCTGACTCACTAAATGGAGTCACAGTGAAGGTGAATGTATCACAGATAGTGTGGTTCTTAAGTTGTTGATAATTAAACTGCACTTGATTTTGAATCCCATTTAGAGGAGGAAGTGCAACCATCTCATTGGTGATGACCAGAGGCACCAGGGAGATGTCCACACGATAGGCGAGGTTATTCATAGCGAAATAATTCATTACGGAGACAGTAATTTTAGTTTCACCATTCAACACCACAAGAATTACACGCTCTGAGAAAATAAGCACAGTAACTCAAGGTATACTTTCTACAATACACGCTCTGAGAAAAAAGGCCTCATTGAAAGCAACTGTGTCAAGATGTACGCTCTACAAATAATTGTACTACTCACCAACTATCAACGTTGCATTCCTTGACAAAGTTTCACCACTCCGTGAAAATACTGAACACTGAATGACACTGTTGCTGAACTGTGAACTGGCTGGGATGGTCAGCACTGAGGGACGACCTGCAGTGCCTCCAGCTATTCTGAATTCAGATAAAAAGTCAGGGCTAGTAGACTCAACACCATTCACAAGCCAAGCATGAGCTGATGTTCCAGGAGACAGGCACTCAAACTCTGCCAATAATCCCTCGGCTTGTACCACTGACTCAGGCTCAATTGTAAACTGCTGGGCTGTGTATACGATAAATGTAATTATCTGCATGGCTACAAATTATGGGCCATCACTCCCATCAGTCTGCCACATTCTTTTAATTACAGCCACAATCTCAATTGTGGTAGCATTAGCCTATGAGTATCACCACCATGTGTTAATACTGGACCCAATTGCGATAAGAATAGCAAAATAATCCCAAGACCATGCATACCGTAATACCACGATTTAAGGGGAAACTTTTATGATTCAACAGGTAGCGTTGAAAAATTATGTTGGTATCCTGGTGTCGCATATTCCCTAATTGGAGGTAACTCCACCTAGTCTATTTGCCTTGATTTCAGGCCTCGTACTTTCTAGTAGGCCGGCTATAATATTATCGATAATCTATAATCTATAATCGAGGCTAGGGTGTGGCTATAATAATTTACCTCCATTTAGGATGCGACATTTGTAATCGCTACTTTTAGAGGTCAGAAAATTGCCTGAGCTCGAGGGTGTCGCATATTTGGAGCGATTTGGTTTTACGGTAGCTATACTTTATGGTTTATACTTACGTACCTTTTACAGCTATGGTGAATGTCCCCACAAACAGAAGGAATGTCAAACTAGTGTAATCATCCATCAAAGCATAGTAGGTGTGCCAAGCTAGCTGGCTATGTAGAGTAGAAAATGAATCACTTTCAGTAGTATGACCATAGATATAGATGTAGGAGAGACTACTTAAAGGGACTGGTAAAGATCACAATAGTAAGACACTAGTTCTACAGAAATCATGTTATGATGTACAATTACAACTTTCATTTTCAGTTTTGTACAAATTATATTTATTATTGATACATTGTACAATCATACAACTGTGTGGGATAAAATTAAAAGCGTATAAAATCTGGTAGATTACATAGGGTAAAACTAAGTTTCAGTTAATGTTAACATAATTTGAACGACTTGCTTTTCCCTGAGGCAATACATCCTCGTACACATGAACTGGCTCAATGCTCTCATACTGTCCCTCTGTTGTTGCCGAGGCTTGTGAGTCATCGATCCTCTGTCCCCGTGGTTTCTTTGTTTGCTCATAAGCAATGTTCTTCTTGAGTACTGAAGCATAAGCTTCGTTGGGCTGCTCAATGCCTGCAAATGTTGGACCAATCCACTCTTCCATCTGACTCTGGAACCTCAACTGCATGTCAATTGTTTAAGAAAAGTTGATAAATGATTTAGGTACCTTCATTTTGTCTCCGTTTTCTTAAAATGACAACGACAGTTCCAACAGCGGCGACCACAAGCAATAGCAGAATCACCAAACCTAAAATGTGCATGTTAGCCATACTTTTAGAGTGTACCTTAGCCCAAATCCATTCAAAGTGAACGGTAAATATAATTATGGATCTATTCCATACAAACTAGTCAGTGCTCTGTATATGTACAAGTATACATTGACTTACCAGCTATAACTGTTGCTGTGACAGTGAATGGGGAGAATCATTATGATACACTTTTACAGCACTAGAAACCTACCAGCGATAACTGATGTCAGCAGAGACTCCATACCAGGAGGTGGTGGGTCTGTTTGTGGATCAGATGTTGGAGGTGTAGTGGGAGCAGCTGCAATGAAAAAATCAATGGATGATGTTAGCTCTGATAATCTACAGAGGCACTTACTGGTAGGTAGATCAAGTTGTATAATGAGTGATACCTCTCCTTCAAAGATGCACTCGAAACTATTCCAAGAATACACCACCACATAGCCATCACCAAAGGTGTCATTTAAAGAGAGGGCAGTTGAGGTCGAAGAAGCGTTGATGAAACCAACTAGTACTCTGTCCAAGATGATGGTGGATTGGAACAAGACTAGACAATTCAGGGCAGAGTCACAGTAGGTCACACTAACATCTCCATTCGTTAAATTGGTTGCACTAATACCCTCACTGGGTGGTGGACTGGTAGCATCTACAGTAAATGACTATAATTATAGCACAGCAATAACACACAGAGCACGTACCTTCACCACCAGAGTTCACTGTCATAATTATGTCTTGACTGAGTGCTACCATAGAGACGGGCATGTTTGGTAAATGGTTGCTCTCCAGATCAAAAGCAATCATTCGGTATTCTCCACTAGGAACAGGAATGGTGAAATTCTCAATTGAATTCCAAGGGATGGTAACCATTAGCAAAATCAAGCACTCCATTAATGATACGAACTGCACAGACGAGAGCTCCGGGAGAGACAGTACCTTCAACATACTCAATGCTCACACAAATACCACCACCACCAGGACATTCAGACACTAGGAAGTCTTGAACGTCAAAAGTACCTGATAGAGATAATTATTAAAATGAACATGCCTCATTGAACTCACTGATTGGAATGTTCTCAAACACGAGGTCTATTCCATTCTCATCAGTCAGTGTGACACTGTATTCTGTCATCTTGTCAGTGGGGAGGGAGAAACTGAGTGAGCCATCAAACAGAAGAGGGTCTGTGATTGAACGGTCGATGGAGGGAGTCAATAAGTCAGAGTCCACACGATACCGAGTGAACCTTGTGCAACTGGGTATCTGGAATATTAGAGAGAACTCAACAAAGTAAAAATGCATTCTTAACAACATAACAAACAACTAAAATTGAATCACTCACAGTTACCCTAAATTTGACTAATTTATTCCTTTTAGTTTCAAGAATACAATGTTGTTCTCCACTACTTGCATAATATTATAGAAGTGTAATACTAACAACTAATGTGAATACTATTATGGTAAAAACACACCTTCTGTCCTCGTAAATAACCCGGTACATAATTCACTGGTTGTTCCCCTCATCTCTCCATCAGTAGGAGTCACAGTGAATCTGGCACACACACTGTTATCAGAGTACATGAAGATGTACTCATTAATGAATCCACACAGAGAATTGAGAACCACTGTTTCAGTGAAGTCTAGAGTTGTCGTGATGTCCACACAGTACTCAGTGAGAGGTAGAGCATTCCATGTCACGGTGATGGTATTCGGTGCAACAATAAGATGAGTGAGGACCGTCTCTAATGTAATAAAAGAAGGACAAATTATGCCAAGGCAACCAAGATATAATTATATTGACTCACCATGAACAACTAGAGATGCTGTGGATGAAATCACAAATGTATGATCAGGGCCATTTCTGATTACAGCCTCACACTGTACAATAGAGTTGTTTTGCTGTGAAGTGGCCAGTATTATCAGTGTGGTTGGTCCACCAGGAGATGAAGGTGGACGAGCTCTAACCGTTTCTGAATCTGCTCCAACAAAGGAATTATTTATAAACCAATCATACGACACATCAAATCCCTCGGCTTGATACTGACAACTGAACACTGCCTCCAGTCCCTCAGCTCTCTCAACTGACAATGGCTGTACTGTGAACTGAGCTATGAGAAAATATTGGCACACAGACGTCGTTATGGGTTACTGTACTTAACGAAAAGTATGAACATGACCTACACAATCATAATTATAAGTCATGGTCAAACAAATTAGCAACAAAATATGTAAAAATTAATTGTGCTTCAGTATTTTTTATTAAGCATTAATTTTGTTGAATAAATTTCGTGGGTTGACTCGTACCAAAAGCACTCCCAGGCCAAGCAGATAATTAAAGAACAATTTTCGTATTGTGTATATTGGGTTAGCGCTCGCTAACCCACGAAAAAACAGCGAACGTACATTAACATTAAGCCCCTCGCGAGCATTTCGGGCTATACAGTATATAATTATGTATATCAGGTTTCGATTGCAAATTTTGCAAACGAAAGAGTATGCAAACAAAAGTGTGATCTGACTCGCAAAGAACACATATACAATTAGCATGCTTCACATGCAATTTGCAATAGTTACGGCAGAGCTTATACAATGTCGTTTGCAATTGCATGACTAATTTACGCACTCGAAACTCCATAATTATACGATCTAGTACTAGAGTAGATTCTATTTTATACCACACTTACGTCACCACTAATTGATCTCATTGGTCAACAGCTGTAGGATAATTATATAGAATATTAGCATACAGCCCCAGGCATGCATAGTTTTTCAAGTGTTTTTTACAATTTGTTTAAGCAAAGAGAAATTAAAGAGCCATGCTTGACAGTACTAAGACTCAAAGCGACGGCAGAAACACGGAAGGTGCTCTCCAACAAGATGGCTAAGCTTCCATGGGTCCATGGGCGCGGTTTAGATACATTTTATCCAAGAAGAGCTTGCAACTCCAGTAGGGGACGTCAAATGGTCAACGCTTGGACCAAGGAAGCTCTTGAGCATCGGTATAGGAGTCAACATGTTGCTCAACTAGCTCTTTGACGGCTGCAAAATCCGGTATATAATTATAGTCTTGTTCTTTTTTGCAGTCTGCATCGTGGATTGAATTGTTGCTAGGGGAGGTACTTTTATAGTGCTGCGGTCACGTGGTATAAGTCAGGTATGCCACACCTACTCGGAGGATATGCACCCTATATATCCTCCGCTACCATGATTACATACCCCTCGGCTCCTCTTAGGTGTGATATATCCTATACTTGCCAACATTGTACGCTGAAATTTATAAATGTGTACTGTCAATGCATAGAATGTAACAAAATACCTTTTACAGCTAGCTCTATGAATGACCCTGCCATAAAGAAGACAGTGATGAATGTCAAACTCTTGTCCATCAGAGCATGAAGCTGTTGGGAAGATACTCAGTGCTACAATCATGTTTACCTTATAGTGTGATCTTTACCAATCCTATAGATCACATCAGTCTGAAGTTCAGAGGAAATGGAATAAGGAACAAAGCCACCTCTTTAATTCTGTAATGTTCTCTCCCAAGGTGCATGCACTAGCACTGTAGAGAAGTGCACTAGCACTGTAGAGAAGTGCACTCATTATATAAACATTCATGTTCAGTTTAGACAACTATAGATAGTCAAGCTAAAAACATCACAACAGGTTTACCGTGACTTAAAAAGGAATTGATGACAGATTTTGAAAGTAGTCATAAAAAAACAGTCGATTTATGTGGTCATAACTATAAGCATTAACTCCTACACACTATTCGCAGTCGAAGCGTATGTAACTAGAGCCTCAAATCAATCGTCTTCATTGTATGAGGTCATTCCTGTGTATTGTATTGTGCATTGTGCTGACGTGGAAACAGCAGTCATTAACCAAGAATGTTAGCTTTTAGTACTCATATCCTTGTGTCAACAAAGTGCATTCATTTCCATTTGAGTACATGTATATTATTTTATATGAGAATATAAGCATGAACACAACTATTTGAGTACATGTACAGTCATCATTTTATATGAGAATATAAGCATGAACACAACTTAAAAAGGACAACGTCATATAATTATACAATACAATGTTTAAGGCAGCACTCAGTAAAATAACACATTATTCACATGCAGACATGCAAATGCACTAAAGTAGTGAAGTGCTGGAGTGTGGTTGCGTAAACGCAGTGTAGTACATGTAACATGATATGCATGATGAAAGTCTGTCTTGCAGCCTCTTTGAACTATAATAGGTCTAGTACATTGACATGACTACCGGAGGGGTACCTTTGATAAAAAATAGTACTCCTATTATTAAGTAGTGTGTTTCAGTTGTCCATTCTGTTGAAGTACGTACAATGCACAATATACATGTGGATCAAACCATACACATTTGATCATACATACAAGTTAAAGTTACTTCTAACTACAGGGCCACAAGTAATTAATGATGATTTTCCAGTGACGCGCAAATAGAACAATTTTACATAATTATAGTTGGCGCTTATAATTATATAGCATTGGAATAGAAAATAGTAGCTGTTCCACAAGGCCACCTGATTAATTACGTGTGTATAGCCAAAGGCGTATGAAGAGAAGAGGGCATGCAACTCACAAAGTATACTGTGTATGCGTCGTATCATTGATGAGTTAGCAGGATATGCTATATTTAGCCCAATTACCGCCCACTAGGGAATATAGAGTAAAAAAGGCTAGTCTAGAGTATAAAGTACACGTGCAATAAATAATTATTGTTTACTATTTTTAGACATAAACCCCCGCCTATTTGTAAATTGTAGTTGCATGCTCTCTTCTCTTTCATACGCCCTTGCTATAGCCTCGATTTCAAGCCAAGCTATAATTTCTTTCTAAGTGCCAGCAAAAAATAATTCCGCTTGGTGCTCAATTGGAGTGGAGCGCTGTGATTGAAAACGGTATTTACACTGGCCCAATATCTCCATTATAAACAACAAAGGTATCAATATGTTTTTCTAGCATTATAACAATAACTAATAATTATTTCCTAGACAGTGCATATCTATCTTCATACTATGTACCTTTCACAGTTATGGTGAATGTCCGAAGACAAAATAATGTCAAACTAGTGTATATAATCACCCATCAAAGTACATGTGTGCCAAGCTATGTAGAACAAAGTTAGTAACAACTAACAATGCACTCACCTATAAATCAGAGGCGACTTTAAATATAGGGACTGGTAAATATCATACATAATCCACGACACACTAAGAATGCATGTAAATGTACATGTATATCAGTTTTGTACAAATTGAGAGAATCGTACATTGTACAATCGTATACCGTACAGCGGGAAATTTCGTGAGGTGAGCTTTTCGAGGGCAAAAAGAAGACGCGAAAATGGGATAAACTCCCACGCACCGGTATTTCACATGCAAAGCTATTGGTGGGTGTGGTTTCCTGGCATTAAACATAATACTAGACAAACATTTCTGCTTAGAGCTCTGGAGCCAAATAGCGAAAATGTGCACCCGCGATAATTTCCCGCTATACGGTATATAATGTGTGGGGTAAAAATAAATGGGTAAATCTGTCAGTTAACGTTAACATAATTTGCACGACTTGCTTTTCCCTGAGGCAACACATCCTAATACACATGAACTGGCTCAATACTCTCATAATGTCCCTCTGTTGTTGCCGGGGCTTGTGAGTCATCGATCCTTTGTCCCCGTGGTTTCTTTGTCTGCTCATAGGCAATGTTCCTCGTCAGTACTGAAGCATAAGCTTCGTTGGGCTGCTCAATTCCTGCAAATGTTGATAACCAATCCACTCTTCCATCTGACTCTGGAACCTCAACTGCATGTCAATTGTTCAAGACAAGTTAACCATTGATTTAGGTATACCTGCATTTTGTCTCTGTTTTCTTAAAATCACAACGACAGTTCCAACAGCGGTGACCACAAGCAATAGCAGAATCACCAAACCTAAAAATGTATAATTTTATGTTAGCCATTCTTTTAGAGTACGTACCTTAACCCAGTAATCGGTAAATATTCACAAACTGATGGTTTATCATAAATTATGCTATTCTATTCTATACAAACTATTCAGTGCTCTATAGGTGCATTGACTTACCAACTATAGCTGCTGCTGTGACAGTGAATGGAGAGAATCATTATGATACACTTTTACAGCGCTAGAAACCTACCAACAATAACTGATGTCAGCAGGGACTCCATACCAGGAGGTGGTGGGTCTGTTTGTGGATCAGACGTTGGAGATGTAGTGGGAGCAGCTGCAATAGAAATGAGGAGGTGGAATAAGTGATTGTCAGTTCTGATAATCTACAGAGGCACATACAGGTGGGTAGATCCAGTTGCATAATGAGCGATACCTTCCCTTCAAAGATGGACTGTGAACTATTCCAAGAGTACACCACCACATAGCCATCACCAAAAGTGTCCTTTAAAGAGATGATAGTTGAGACTTCAGAAGAGTTGATGAACTGACAATCACTCTGTCCAAGATGGTGGATTGGAACAAGACTAGACAATTCAGGGCAGAGTCACAGCAGGTCACTTCAACCTCTGCATTTGTTAACTTGGTAGCACTAATATTAACTCTCTCTGGGTGGTGAACTGGTAATGTCTATGGTGAAGTAAATGACAATTCTTATATAGTCTCTATAATTAGCAGACCAAAAACACACGGAGCACTCACCTTCACCAGTCGAGTTCACTGTCATCTTGTTTTGACTGAGTGCTACCATGGAGATGGGCATTCTTGGTAAATGGTTGCTCTCCAGATCAAAAGCAATCACTCGGTATTCTCCACTAGGAACAGGACTGGTGAAAATTTCACTTGAATTCCGAGGGATGGTGACAAGTTTTATGTCAAACACTCCATCAATGATACAAATTGCACAGACAAGAGCTCCGGAAGAGACAGTATCTTCAACATACACAATGCTCACACAAATACCACCACCACTAGGACATTCAGACACTAGCAGGTCTTGAATATCAAATGTACCTGAGTGAATAATCATGATGTCTGCTCAAACATATACTTAATAGACTCACTGACTGGAATGTTCTCAAACATGAGGTCTATTACATTCTCATCAGTCAGTGTGACACTGTATTCTGTCATCTTGTCAGTGGGGAGGAAGAAACTGAGTGAGCCATCAAACAGTAGAGGGTCCATGATTGGAAGGTTGATGGAGGGAGTCAATAGGTCAGAGTCTACACGATACCGAGTGAACCTTGTACAATTTGGTATCTGTAAACAGTATAAGTATAGTGCATGTGTAAATCTCACCAACTATAAAATAACTCACAGTGGCTTTAAACCATACTGACTTATTCTTCCCACTTTCACGAATATGATGTGGTTCTTCAATACTACCTGCATAATGTAGAAGCGTAACAAGCAGCGTGTATAATATGTTAGAGTGCACCATACACACCTTCTGCCCTCGTAAAGAACCCAGTAACTGGTTCACTGGTTGTTCCTCTCATCTCTCCATCAGTAGGAGTCACAGTGAAGGAGAATCTGTCACACACACTGATGAGGTTGGAGTACGTGAAGATGTACTCGTTAACCAGTCCACACACAGAATTAAGAACAACTGTTTCAGTGGAGTCCAAAGTTGTCCTGGTGATCTCCACACAGCACTCAGTGAGGGGTAGAGCATTCCACATCACGGTGATGGTGTTTGGAGCAACAATAAGATGAGTGAGGACCGTTTCTAATGTAATAAAAGAATAAGGAAAGAAATTATGCTGAGACAATCAAGAAATTGACTCACCACGAACAATTAGAGATGCTGGGGATGAAATCTCAAATGTACGATCAGAGCCATTTCTGATATCAACCTCACAGAGTTCTTGTGCTGTGGAGTGGCCAAGATTGTCAGTGTGGTTGGTCCACCAGGAGATGAAGGTGGACACATTCTAACAGTTTCAGTATTTGTAGTGACTACGGAATTGTTTATTGTCCAATCATAAGTAACAGTCAATCCCTCCCCTTGATACTGACAACTGAACACTGCCTCCAGTCCCTCGGCTCTCTCCACTGATACTGGCTGTACTGTGAACTGAGCTGTGAGAAATTATTAGCACGCAGTTATCGTTTTGGGTTACTGTACTTATAATCAAGAGTATATAAGTCAGGTTTACTACATTTAGATCCCATTTGAGTGTATTTAGCAGGGAACTATGAGCTATAGTACCGGTACTATAGATTGCTCTGGGCTACAAACTACATTGTATTGTGATTTACAAGAAGATACACATGTAATAACATAAAAATTATTGTAGCTAGATGCTTTGTCTAGTAATATAATAACAGAACTAGAATGAAAGAGAGAAGCTCTAGTTTCTTTTTTTGGCTTTGTACAAGAGTAGTAGGAGACGCTCGTTTTTTGGGCGGCAGTGTGCTGTGCTTTTTTGCTGCAAGGCTGCATAGGGGAGGAGCTGGATGTATGAAAGTGCTGGGATTCTAGCTTTGGCTTCTTCCTAAAGTTCCTTTCGCTTTGTTCAAGAGTAGTATAGGAGCCGCTCGTTTGCTGGGCTTGTTTGCTGCAAATTATAGCTTAGGTGTCTTCCTTTCGCTTTGTGAGAGTAGTACAAGCCGCTTGTTTCTTGGGAAGTGTGCTGGGCTTCTTTGCTGCAAAACTGGGGGAGGAGCTAGATGTTTCCGTTTTGTGGGTGGAGCTAGGTCAAACTGATGTGGAAGAAGAACAGGGTTGATTTGAATAGAGACCACAGATTTAGTAGAGACACAGAGATGCTAACTTCAGATATTAGTTTTCAAAAGAATAATGATGCAGTTGCTAGGTTGGCTGTTTATATAGGTTGACTGTTGCTAAGCTAGTGCATTTCTAGTAGCCAATAGGTTTTGGGATCTAAATCAGTTAGAACATGTGCATTCGGTATCTATGGTTATAGTGTCCCTCATCCCTCGGGCTAAAGCCCTCGAGCTTTGGGACACTATAACACATAGATACCTCATGCCCATGTTCTAACTATAACGTAGATATCACTGTCTAAATTAGCAACAGTCATGTAAATTGTGTTTCAGCAGTTTATCTACAATGCACACCAGTAATTTGGTAGCACACAATCTATTATGTACCGATCTACATGGTCACATTTTCTGAGGTCAAAATTCTGGAGAGATAATAATTCAGTATAGGCTCACACACACAAACTGACAAAAACTGTAAACCGACCCAAGCTGTACCCTAGCTGTAAATGGATCCAAAGGTGTGCTAATAGCGGTGGTACTCATGTAGAGAAGCATCACGTGCTGGACTATGTGAGTCACATCTCTGGCTGCATATATAGTTATCGTATATCTTCTAATTTATCGGACACTTCTAATTACCCCGGACACTCTTTTGGGCAATTTTCGTTGTTCTAATACAACGGACACTCCAGTACTTTAATATTACATTTGTTCTAAATATCCGGACAATACCTTGAAAAGTTGAGTTATCATTCATAGGCGGCAAGTAAGGCTTAGAGTGCTGCAGTTAGATAGCTATATAGTGCAACTATTCAGTCGTACCCTGTTCTATTAAACTTAGCTAGCTCGCATGCAGCTGCTTGCTTGTTCTAATTATTCCGGACACTTCGCGCATGCTCTATAAAAGTCTGTTTCAATTATACCCGGACAATTTCCAAAATAATTATTTTTTGCTGTCCGATAAATTAGAAGATATACGGTATGTATAATATAGCGGTTGCAAAGGAAAGAGTGATCTGACTTGCAAGGAGCATACAATTAGCATGCTTCACGTGCAATACACAATGGTATCCAGGCTTATACAATGTCGTTCCCAATTGACTAATTAGGCACTCGAAACTCGGTATACGATCTACATGTACAATAGTATTCTTGTGGCAACATTATTTTGTATGCAGCAGTATTAATTCTTACTGCCAATGTAACATAATAGCCTTACCTTTTACAGCTATGATGAATGACCCTGCCATAAAAAGAAAAGTGAAAGATGTCAAACTCTTGTCCATCAGAGCATGAAGCTGTGTGGAAATTTAATACCAGATAGATCTTAGTTCTACATGCTAGATCTATAATTATAGCTAGATCTACTAGATAATCTAGCCATATATATCTATGCATGGCAACAGCTACAACACAATCTACACCCATACCCCCTTTAGATCACTCACCTTTACTGTACGACACTCACAGTAGATATATCTAGTACTTTTATATTAAAGCCATGCAGCCAACAGAATTACCAATACTACATGTACTAGCCTCGGCCTGGGATCGAGGCTATACATGTACAAGAGTTATAGGATTGGTAAAGATCACACTAGTGACTAGATCCAGAGGAGGGAGGACACGATTAACCTTAGCTCTAATTAGCTAATTATCGCGACCTTTTAATTACATTCTTTGAACGATTCATCTTTTCTTTCTTTATAACCTCTACATATTGGACACAAGAGCTAGAGCCTTTTCTCCTACTGGAGGTACCCCTATGGCCAAGTTGTCAGGACCTGAAGGTAATAGGACCTATAAGAAGCACCTCAAGTACTCCTATCTCTAAGATCCCTGTGAGAAGCATCCCAGGCACTCTGATCTTGTCTCTGTGAGAAGCACTCTTGATCCTGGAGACAGGATCCCTATGAGGAGCACCCCAGGCACTCCTGTCTCCAATTAAGATCCCTGTGAGAAGCACCCCAGGCACTCCTGTCTCTGTGATAAAGCTGCAACATGGAATTGTTTAGTTCAGAGTGTCTCCAACATGAAGAACATCAATGACACTAACAGTCTCAGCTTCTAGCACCCCTTTATTTGTATGGTTTGCTCTGTGCCTGCAAGAATTGCCTGTCACTCATACTACAGTACTGTTCTGTGTACGTACGTGTGTACGTGTCCCAATATGTAGAGGTTATAAAGAAAGAAAAGATGAATCGTTCAAAGAATGTAATTAAAAGGTCGCGATAATAATTAGCTAATTAGAGCTAAGGTTAATGGTGTCCTCCCTCCTCTGGACTAGATCTAATAGCTCTATCTAGTGTGATCTTTACCAATTGTAGTCTATATCTACATGCAGAACAAAGAAGCTTCAGAGGAAATTAAAGGAACAAGGCCACCTCTTCACCTGTTAATGTTATTAAGTATTACCCTCCATCATATCCCAGGTACACTGTACAATTCAAGACTGAGTACGTATGTGTACATGTGCACGCCGATCTACCCGGCCCGGCGGGGTACCCTATCCCAGACTAGTCTCATGCATCAGCCGCCTTGGGATAGACTCTCCCAAGGCAGGCTGATTCATGAGACTAGACCTGACATTAATTTTCTGGCTCTTGTAAAAAAGCGTGTTTGTGATTCCAAGGCAGTCGTCTTTAATTGTATGCACATGCATTGTTTTGATGCATAGTTATGCCATCTTTTTAAGCCCACAATGTATATTGCTACATTTTGTGACTCTGCGTTCTTGGATTGATCAATGTGTTTGTTCATATTTATTTCAGCCTCTGCCACTCCAATACATGTAATATTTACTATTTATTGGTGGTTGGAATTACAATACAGTAGAACCTCGATTATCCGTCCCTCCATTATCCGGAACCTCGATTATCCGGCTTGGCAGTTTTTCTTGTTATCACTGATAACGAGATCAGAAAATGGGCGTGTCCCTCAAATGCGCATGCGCATTGCAGCTGTTACCATGGAGACATGCCTGCTTATCTTCTGCGCATGCGCAGACAACCATGTGGCACTGCTGTTTATCAATAAAGTGGGTGGATCAAGGCGTGGTTTATCTATTCAATTATCCGGCATATTCACTTATCCGGCCTGCTTCTGGAACCAAGGTGTCCGGATAATCGAGGTTCTACTGTAACTACATCGGAACCATGCATATGCTGTCTAGTAAATTTCCCATAGGAACCATAATTAATTATAGTGTGTCACTATAAAGACTCACTATATGATTTGACAGTTTGGGTGGGAGGTGGGAACCTTCACCAAAAGGTCAACTTTCTGTATGCCATAATTATACAGAACTGGCCACAGTGCAATATGCCATATACCTTTCATCTCAGAGGTCAAAAGGCAACAAAACTATATGCCTGGAGAAAAGGAGGATTGAATCAAAGAATTATGTCACTATTAATTATTTCCCAGCATGATAAAAGACATGTGTTTTGAGTGAATTCGATAAGTAAATTTTTAGGTTTTCTTCCCACAACTAGTGCATTAGGTAGTAGCCTATAAAACCATAGATAGAACAGGAAAGGGATTGGAAATGACCAGGCCGCCCTGTGTCAACGGGTGAAACACTCCGCGTTATGATTTCGCGCTCGCGAATGTTTTTACCGTACTCAGGTTGTATTTCAACTGTTTCTATAGCTCTCCTATCCACTAGCGATCACTCGGGGGCTGGGAGGTACTCTAGAGAAATAAGTTTACACCACTGACAAGCTCTAAGTCCATTGTCTTTACACTTTTTTTTTGAGTTTTGCTTGAATTACTCCATGTCAACTTTTCTCTTTCCCTGCTGTGAAGCCGAAACAGCAAAGGACATTGCTTGACTTGGTTATTATGTATTATCTAAGTGCTATATATATAGGATGGTTTCATGCTATGGATAAGCTGTACTGTTCATAAACGTTTGCAGTATAGTCCTTCAAACTGCTTTAGTATACTTTTAAAGACACCATGGGCCTTGACCTCCCACGACTTCATAGTAAGAATATTCCTTCTTGTATATAGCATTAGCCTCGATTCCAGGCCGCTCTCAATTTTCGAGGGGCTTAATTTTCGCTGATTTTGTGGGTTAGCAATCCTACACGAAAATTAAGTCCACAAAAATTGTTCTTTAATTAAAAGTATCTGCTAGATCAAAGATTTAAAGGCGTGGCTTCTGGTAAGTAGTCATTCCGCGAATATTGTGCAACGAAATGCTTTTAGAGGCCATTCCACGAAATATAAGTGCCTCAAAAATTTTGCGCTATACAGTAATGCCAGTGCAGTGCAATATATGGTTGCTTGGTAGTGATGTAACATGACATAAAATTATACAGATCGAGCACTGGATTGCTTTACACTCACTCACTGGGCAACAAATATATAGTCTCATCCATCTCTTTAAAAGTATCATTAAAAAATTGTAAGCTGACCTGGCCATATGTACTGGTCGAGATGCTGGTACACAAAACTACAACCGTGAACTAGTGCACTCAATATTGACATTAATTATTATTTTTAGCAGTCTTTTTAGTATGATGAGGTCATGCATTCCTGCATGATAAGTAGCAGACATGATAATTATACATGTGCTGTGGGACTTAGTACTTCATGTTAAAAATCTAGTTTGGGGCGCCAGTCAATTTTTAGGTACTTTTCCTATAGTAATGAAAGCACCGCGGGTGCTGATGCCTCGGTGGAGGTGCCAAAGCTACATACATGTAACATAAAGCTACTAATAGCGTTTACACACACACATTATATCATGAATTTGATGAACAATCTTGCAGAATCCAGGGAAACTCAAGAAGTAGGTAATAATTGACCATGATTGTTATTAAAAACGATCGATGCCAAAAGTTCAAGCTAAGATTAATGGCTGCATCAGTAGAGCCTTGCAGCTCTCTTCTCACTGTTGCAGCTACATACCAATAGCTATAGCGTTTTAGTGCAGAGCTACATGTAACTACTAAGTAGCACTCCATAGACGAGTTTCGCTACGCACTCTTCTTAAAAGGCTGCAATGGCATTCCAAGTAAGCAAAACTAGGTATAACTCGAGAACGAAGCATTATTTGCAAATCCACGAATTAAAATCCAAGTAAACATGACTAAAAGCCTATAGAAACTCTTACTTGCACTTGATTCATCCTTGAGCAGCTGTAGCAGTCTACACAGACACACACACACACACACACACACACAAACACACTACCGTATACCTCGCTTGCGCATGCGCACCGAGGCATAATAAAATCAGCAAATCCAACTGCATGAAAAAATAGTACATCCAGTAATTCAAAGAGATTGTAAACTATAGAGCACAGAAGTGCTAACCCTCGGCTGTTGACATGAATAAATAGATCTATAAAAACCGAAGGAATGTTCTAATAAAGAAGCAACAAACTAATAACTTTTAATAGAGATCGGTAAAGGATCACTTCAGCTGGAAATATGTAGATTTACCTCAAATAATGGTCGCGTGTATAGAGCTAGCCAACGTGCAAGTTAGCTTTTGCTCGCTTATATATACGACAACAAAGTTTTAACATCGAAATCTGTTAAAACTATTGTATGAAGGCTACCCATGCTGTAAACGCAGAGCTATGGCATCCAGGTGAGCAGGCTCATAAATTACAAACAGACAGACAAACAAACAAACCAACGGACTACTATACCCGCTGGTCGCGGCACGGCCTCGGTTAATAATTATATAACTTGAATCGATTTAGAGCATGCATGCATGCATAGACCATCCAGTTTCTACCGATATTCGATACAACCCATGAAGAGTCAGAAGAAATTTAAAGCAGCAATAACAGCATTGTCATCTACATGCCACAAGCAGCAGTGCAATGTACGTGTTAGTAAATTACATTTAATATAAAGAGGTGCATGTGCCTAATCTGCCGAGTAAGTTATTTGAAGTTATTATGTTCTCACACAGTTATTAAGGACGTCTGGTGGATGGGTAGTGGGGGTGGATGGCGTTGTCGTGGTGCAAGGGCTGGAGGGAGATATTGGTTGAGAATAATAAACAGATGTATAGTACATATAGTACGCTTCGCTTCCAAAGGACATATTGACATATTTGCATTTTACCCCATGAAAATTACCCGCTATATGGTATTGCAGCATGTAAGTACTAACCACACACCTAGTGTCTTCTCTGTGTGCAGCTCCTCAGTATTAGTGACAGGGCGTCGTGGTGGAAGGGCTGGAGAGGAGACAGTGAAAGTTGTTTCATGGACTACAATTACTGGTCATACTACAACTGAACAGTGAATCTAAAAAGGACCAAATGAGGGAAAAATGTCCTCTAAGAAAACACAAGAATACAATTAGCAGTAAACATCCACCGAATAAGAGAAACATTTCCTCTAATATTGCATAGGAAACCTAATTATATAAATGTATGTTTCTTAGAGTCACAAGTAATGTTTTCAATATTACACTTGTACACACAATCATAAATCATAAATGATACATCTGCTCTATTCATGAACTCTTGGGAATTAGTGTAATGTGGAACCAATCACAACATTGTATTAACTACCACTTGACGAACGACAGTGCCAACATTTAATTTCCCACAGTTTAAAGTGACTTACATTGTACAATACATTAGAAAACAAGACAATAATTTATGTGGTGTCCACTCTAAAAACTACTTCGTGTAAGTACCATAATTATAGCGGGTAATTTTCAGGGGGTAAAATACTTCATTCGTGGGTAAAATATTCGTGGTCATGCAGACCTTCAACCACGAAAACCACGAATATTTTCCCCATGAAAATTACCCGCTATAAGTATACTAACCACCCACCTAGTGTCTTCTCTGTGTGCAGCTCCTCAGTAGTGACAGGGCGTCGTGGTGGAAGAGCTGGAGAGGGGACACAATGAAAGTTGTTTCATGGACTACAACTGAACAACAGTGAATCTATAAAGCACCAAATAAGGGAAAAATGTCCTCTAAGAAAACATGCACGAATACAATTACAATGTATAAGAGTAAACATCCAATCACGTACCGAATAAGAGAAATATTTCCTTTAATATTGTATCTATAGGAAACCTTATTTATATACATGTATATGTGGAGGTAAATTTTCACCCCTGAAAGGATGACACTTGAATGCGGTAGGGAATATTGATATAATAACATTAGATCCCATTTGAGTGTATTTAGCAGGGAACTATGAGCTATAGTACGGTACTATAGATTGCTCTGGGCTATACAAACTACAACATTGTACATAATTATTGTATTGTGATTTACAAGAAGATACACATGACTGTAATAACATAAAAATTATTGTAGCTAGATTGTTTGTCTAGTAATAATAATAATAACAGAACTAGAATGAAAGAGAGAAGCTCTAGTTTCTTTTTTTGGCTTTGTTCGAGAGTAGTAGGAGACGCTCGTTTTTTGGGCAGTGTGCTGTGCTTTTTTTGCTGCAAGGCTGCATGGGGGAGGAGCTAGATGTATGGAAGTGCTGGGATTCTAGTTTTGGCTTCTTCCTAAAGTTCCTTTCGCTTTGTTCAAGAGTAGTATAGGAGCTGCTCGTTTGCTGGGCTTGTTTGCTGCAAATTATAGCTTAGGTGTCTTCCTTTTGCTTTGTGAGAGTAGTACGAGCCGCTCGTTTCTTGGGAAGTGTGCTGGGCTTGTTTGCTGCAAAACTGGGGGAGGAGCTGGATGTTTCCGTTTTGTGGGTGGAGCTAGGACTATCATTTTGTCCATGAAGCTGAGATGAAGGAACAGGGTAGACTGGCGGCGACAGCCGCCCGAGCGTGTAGCGCGAGCGACTGGCAAACTGCCTATCAGTCACTCGTCTCAGCGGAAGTTTAATAGATCGTATGACACTACTAAACATGAATATCGTTATAGATAATGTGGTTAAATTTTGCTATGAGATTCAGCTACTATGGAATGCACTGAATCCCCTGAAGTGTAAGTGCGGTTACAATTACAGGGCTAATATGACGTTGAGCAATCTGATAGGCTGCAATGCTCGTTGCAGCTGAGACGAGTGACTGATAGACAGTTTGCCAGTCCCTCGCGGTACACGAGGGGCTGTCGCCGCCAGTCTAGGAACAGGGTTGACTTGAATAGAGACACAGAGATGCCAACTTCAGATATTAGTTTAAAAGAATAATGATGCAGTTGCTAGGTTGGCTGTTTATATAGGTAGACTGTTGCTAAGCTAGTGCATTTATAGTAGCCAATAGGTTTTGGGATCTAAATCAGTTAGAACATGTGCATTCGGTATCTATGGTTATAGTGTCCCTCATCCCTTGAGCTTTGGGACACTATAACACATAGATACCTCATGCCCATGTTCTAACTATAACTTATAAACACCCAAAACAGCACTAGAGGCGATAAACTTGACTGGCTTTTGAGATTCATTTTCCGTTTAGTCGGCAGGTAAGGGAATGAGTAATGTGATAAAGACGCTCTAAAAAACAACAAACACTTCCAAAGATGGCTTTTGAGATTCATTTTCCGTTTAGTCGGCAGGTAAGGGAATGAGTATTGTGATAAAGACGCTCTAAAAACAACAAACACTTCCAAAGAATAAGTAGGTAGGTAGGAATTAGGTCAGAAGGTATATTCAGAGTGGATAAGAGTGACCTACCTGGTGGGTCGTTCAGGTCGACTGGTTTCAGTTTGTCCTTGTCCACCTGGACATAGACGACCTTGGTGGAGTCCATCACCTTGGCATCACTGCTGGCTGGCCTGGTCTCCACCGGAATGTACTGCCCTTGTGCTTTGGCAACTACAGGACAGGGCATAACACATGTACAAGTTATTGAGATATCTGGCCTCTCATGATGAAAGTAGTCCAACTAGTTTCGAAAACTACAAGCACAAAGTTTTGTAGTTACACTACATGTACACACATGAAACAGCCAACGGTCTCCACTTGGGGAATTAGCTGACACGTATATGTACTGTAGTAGTAAGCACTATCCCCAAAATTTATTCTCTCACTATAAATGTATACTACTTGATACCTTTGCCAAAAATAATGTCTGCCTGAAACAATATTAATCGAACAGGTTATAATAGGTTATCATTCAGGGGCTCCACTGTATACTGAACAAGTACCTGGTGGTGGGACGACTGGTACGAGTTTGTCCTTGTCCACCTCAGAGTAGATGACGGTGGATGAGTTCTTCACCTTGGCATCACCGCTGGCTGGTTTGGGAACCACCAGCGTGTACTGGTGCTGCGTGGGAGTGGGTGAGGTGCTAATAATTACTGTAAAGTCAATTTGCCAAAAATAATTAATTTTAGTAAACAATACTTCCTGTCTACTATAATTACGCTGGCACACAATGCCTGTAACGTACGTACATGAATCCAGTCCTGAGGACATTGTGACACAGACTGAGACTAGTAATATGTACTTTCCCACTGATATTATTACTATTACTATAAAAGATGTCATTATATTCAAGCACGGAGGCTTCTGACATGCAGAGCTTCCTTCCCTGGAATCACTGTACAACTGCCAGACACTTGCTGATACATGTAATTAAGGCTTACACATTATGCACACACAGCTGTACAATTTCTCACGTACACATATTAAAGACATAAAGTACCCACAAAAAGGGACAAAGAGAGACTCCAAAAGCAGCTATTAAATTTAGGGTATAATACGTACCACATCACAGACAGCATTACTTGGTCTACACACTACAGGTATATACATATAGCCCTCACTTGTGCAGTAATCATTGCCTCAAGTCCATCGTCACCTCCATCCTCTGTACGCTCGTTCTTTGCTTGTGAAGTGCTAGTGGTCTCCTCTGTAAGCACCACATCGTTGTCCAAACCTCGTATCATGGGAGGGGGAAGGTTCTCACTAGTGGTGAATGTAGGTTCGCCTGCCTTAGCTAATGGTATAGTTTCGTATTCAGGACTTTGCATGTTTTCTTTACATATGACGTCATAACCTGGTGGAGGTGTATCGTCTGTGTTGCAGTCCAGAGACATGTGCTCAGGGCAGGCGACATCGTAGAGTGCTACTGGAGATATTATTGCGGCACCCACGTCCTGTAGACAATACACAGTATAGTAACATCTTTATTGACCCCCGAAAACCATATACAGTATAGATAGAAAAATGGTATTGGTGGTAATGGTAAAAAAGTAGCATTGTACGTGCATGAAGCAACGGAGCTACAGTGTACGGTAGGCCGGGACAGAACTATACTTGGCATTAAGTAACAATGAGCGCTTTGTGTCCATTTGAGCTTATTTGGACACACTTAAATAATGTACCACAGGTGCTTTTCCTTACACACTTAAGGATCACCAGGTGCTGCGTGTTGACACACAACACACATAAAAACACACATGACCAACATGGGTATTATACTACATGCAGCTGTATCCTGCTCAATGGGCTGTAACCATGCATGCACATATTGATGCACGGTTTCATTTAGCAAATGTTTGCATGAAATACTGATTTTACTGAATTATTGTAGTGTGCATGTACACGTATACAAATGCGCCACACAAAACCACAATCTTGTAAAAGGGACAAAGGAGAAAGTGTCACAGAAAACCTCTACTTGTACTATAAAGCACTCACCTGCGCAGCGATCATTGCCTCTTGTCCACCATGGTCATTGTTACCAGCTCCACCCTCTGCACCTTGTACTGTGTCTACACAGTTGACATCTGGTTGAGCTTCAGAGCTACCAATGGCCTCTTCTGTAGTACCATCATGTTCTGTGTCGCTGACTGATAGATCTATCTTCAATGACTCATCAACTTCCTCATCTACTGACTGATTCTCCACACCCTGGCTGATAGAGCTCTCCACTGACATAACAACAACACTCTCGTTATCCACAGCAGGATTGTAGGGGGGTGGTAGATCAGGTACCTCACTGTCTCCTCGTATCATGGGAGGGGGAAGGGGTGGAGGGTTCTCACTGGTGGTGGGTGTACGTTTGCCTGTCAGAGCTAATGGTATAGTTTCGTATTCAACTTGCGTGTTCTCTTTACGCACGACATCATAACCTGGTGGAAGTTCAGTTGACTGTGTTGACTCTTAAAGACATGTTCTCAGGGCGGGCGACATCGTAAAATGCTACTTGCGATGTTATTGAAGCACCCACATCCTGTAGACAACACACATTATTTACTTATTCAAGCAACACCCACACAAATCAGTCTCTGTTGAAACAAGGCTAGACAAGTCTAGCCTTGTCCCCCCAGGGATCTGATAGTGGAAATAACAACCTGTGAAAACACACATCCATTCTATCAAGAGTAGGTACTCTTATGATTCTATGCATGTACATGTAGCAGTACCTAAATATACCTTCAAATGACTAATAAAAATCAGTATCTACATGTCGGTAATTATAGTTGTCACTGATCATGAGGGGGATATTGAAACATGAACACAGGACGTTGCTAATACGAAACCATAGCATCAGCTCATGAGTGAACACAAACGTGCTTCCTAGTTTAGGTGAACAAGGAAGCTACATGTAGTACTTGTACAAACATAATTATGAACTGAAAGATTCTTACGTGAGGGGGCTATCAAAACACATTGTCAGCGCATTATCAGCACAAACACACAATGTAGAGAGTTTATCATTGCAACATAAAGTGTAATACTCACCACACTGCCGCCTTCAGAGTTACTGTGAATTAAGAGAATTATTATTTTAACATTAAGAAATGTAAACATAAGATTCTTACTAAACGGATATTGTTGTGAAATAGCCTTACTTCAGTTTCAATCACACTAATGTTACTATATGCACCCGCGTAATAATCTGCTAGCTAGCTAGCTAGAGACAGAGCTGTGTACGTGTAGGTTTGTTGTACCAGCTATTTTCTTCTGCAGCTGTATATATAGACCTATTGCAGTGACGTAATTAATAATGATGTCATTGGAATGTCAGCCATTTTGAGGTACCAGTAACAGACTTTTACATACAATGAACACGATTTGGCTAGTATTTAGCACCAAAAAGATACCCTTTGTAGAAGGTTACTTATCTTTAAAACAAGACCAAGGTGGCAAGAAGAAGTACCTGAACAAGCTAGATATCATTATTGGGCTAGATCCTTCAAAATGCGGCTGAAAACAAAAAGTGAAAAGAGATGGCTCTGTACTAGTGGAAATGTGCACATTGCAATGACATAGAGTTATTTTCAAGTTTATAATTATGTGTTAGCTACATACTGTATATGATTTGTGACATGTGTGTGCAAGTATGAACTGAATTGAACATTCCATGAAAAAGTTACAGGAACAGCAAAACTGCAGAAAATACACAAGCCATTCTCCATGTCTCGGGCTGCTCAGCTCTAATTCTTTGTCTCTTTGACCATAGATAGTAGAGGAAGGGGATTGGAAACACAGGCAATTAGCACTATTTCACACGGACCGTCCTAGATCCTTGCTACAAGCCGCGACCATGGATGCAACTTGAAGTGCTGAGCTTGCAATAAACTTTTTGTGCACTAATGGCAGTTTATGCTAAACTAAAAGCTTAAAGCAAGCTTATGATCATGCATAGACAACAATGAACAATCAATATAAGGTATAAGCATGGTCTAAACATAATTATACATGAATTATCAATGTTCTTCCAGTGATTTCTCAGTCCAAGTTCTTGCCACACATCGACACTGCGGTGACAAAATCAGAGCATGAATAGAAAATCTAATGGATTGGAAGCAATAATATGGACATGATCTTTAATATTGCCGAGTCTCGAATATAATCTCAGCTTAGTTACGGAGATGCTACCCCGCAAAGATGGCTAGTGGAAATCAACAAATCGGTCAATAACTCAAGAAGTATGATATCCCCACTTCCAATATATAGCTGAAGCAATAAAATAACATCATGTACTACTACTGTAACCATTCATTTACAATAGATCCAATTCATATGTCAGTTCTTACCCCACAAATAAAAAGAAGAAGCTAAGTGTTGTAAAATCTTCAAATTTTGTGTGCTACCAAGAGTGAACATAACTTCTAGCTAGTAATAATGTTTCATTTTGTACCTAGCCATGCCTCAAGACAAATTTTAAGGCTATTCATACATTTACTTACCTAGTATCCTCTCATTTGCTTCTTTTCAAAAGCTTCTCTTGACCTCAAAACCAGTAAAATCACACCTCAAGGTGTCTATAGGTTGCAACGCGCACGGTCCCAGATGCCTTACGTTGTAAGCATAAGCTCACGTGATCCCGTTTCCAATCCCCTTCCTCTACTATATATCTATGCTTTGACTTGGGATGACACTTGGGAGTCAGTAGAAGTTCTTGTCTTTATCCCTACTACTAGGATTTCCACAATATATAAGTACTATTTTTACCTATAAACTTAGCCTCGATTCCAGGCCGCTCTCAATTGAGAAAGACGGCCTGGTATACACTGTCTGCGCATGCGTCAATTGCCCCAAGATTCTTGGGGATCGAGATATCTTAGTAAATTAGTCAGTATATTATATATTTTACAATGATGTCATTGCAGTAGTTTTAATAAAATAACACAGCTACTTACAACATTTATGACCTAGACTAGTGACTAGTTTTGTTGTGATGGCTTGTACTTCTGTTCTGCTCTTGCTCAAGCTCTCTCCAGTGTTGAAAAGTCAGGTTTTGTCTTCTTTTGTACTGTGGTAGAGTAGTGGGAGTTTTTCTGTCAGTACCTACCGGCTCTGGCAAGTCTACTTGCTTCCAGACGCTTGTTTGATGCCATCTCAGTAAGATCAGTGCTCCTTGTATGAGCCTAGAGTTGTGATGGCGATTTCTCTCTCTTGACACTAATAGTTTAATCAACCACGTGGGTGACCATAGTACAAAAGGTTAATTGATAAATTACAAAGAGTTTTACTAACAAATTTACTATTGAATCCACCCACGCGCAAACGGTGGTTACCAGGCCCTCTAGTGAGAGGGGCTGGGATAGAGGCTACTATAAACTGTACAAGTCTGTTTGATGTGGTACCCCAAAATGGCGGCTATCATTGAAATATCAAAGCGTGGCGTCATAACCACACCCACTGCAATGGGTCTATAGTAGACTTTCAGAGGAGGAACGCCAGGGTCAATAGGGTCACGTTTAATGAAGAATTAAACATTCTTGTTCTGGGTTCTTGACCTTTGCTGCATATAGCAGCTTAGCGCTTCTGTTCTTTATTTGCCTGCTTAGAAAGCTTACTATACCTAGTCTATCCAGTGCAGCAAGCCAGTACATCAACATTTATACCCTAGCCACGGAAGGCTAATTTCCATATCGTGTGGTTTTGAAGAATGCAATAAAAGGTCAAAGTTTGCAATTAAATCCTGGATCTCCTCTCTCAAGCTGCTTCCTCTGGGGCGCGATAGCTCAACCGATTTCTGTTGTGATTATAAAGAGGATCAAGCTATTGATGGTGTATAAACTCAGGGGCGCGAGGGTAAACTCAGTTTTAGATGTAAACATAGGCCACGTGGTGTTTTAATTAGTGACCTTTTGACACTGGCATTCCTCCTCTGGTAGACTTTCACCAAAGTTAGTGTTAAATGGGCGTGGCCTGTCCATATAGGCTCTTGTCAGTTTTCACCCCGTTCAGACGATCGTCATCCACACTGTTGCAGGCTGTGAGTCTTTTGTTAACATAGCAGGCTAAGGGTAGCTATCAGAGAATGCTATCCAATGGGCTAGAAACCTTCAATCGAACTTTCTATCTACTTCCTTCAATCCACTTCCGTTCGTTGTGATGTCATAGTTTTACTGAGCATTATACGATGTTATCCAAAGCCCCCAGATACCGGGGGGATATTAGCGCATGCGCAAGCAGTCGATACCAGGCCCACTTCCCTAAGTGAAGTGGGAAGTGCGGCCTGGGATCGAGGCTACTCTCAATGGTGCAGCTAGCAAGTGAAACTGAGCTAGACCACGCCTACAAATTCGCTATTGAAATTCGCTTTTGCAATTCACTTTTGCAGTTGACTTTTGCAGTTGCTCAATCACGTGACATCACATGTGCTTTCTATTCATCAATATGATTTTACAGCATTAAGGGCATAATAAATGAAGAAGTACTGTAAGCACAGACCTGATGGCAAGCCTGTAGAAACAGGTTACCATAATTATGCCTCGAGGCGTAGCCGCATGAGGTATATGGGTAAAGCTGTCTGTGTTTCTGTGTGTCTGTGTGTGTGTCTGTTCCAACTGTAACTGCTCAACGGTTGCAATGCGACGAAAACTAACAGCTTCTATAGGCTTCTAGCCACGTTCTCTTGGATTTTCATTCGTGGATTAGCAAACTAAAGCTTCTTTCTCGAGTTATTGCTAGTTTGACTCACATTGAAGGCTGTTGCAGTCTCTTCAGAATCTTTCATAGCATCATCTGTTCGCACAAACTTTCTATTCAACACATGAGTTAGCCTTGCACTAAAGCGCTAGCTCTTTGTTAGCTACAAGAGTCAGAAAAGATCTGTTAAAACAGCTAGCTAGCTATATAGTATAGTCAAGGGCGTATGAAGAGAAGAGGGCATGCAACTACTATCTATCAGAAAACAAATGTGCGGGGTTTTATATCTAAAAATAGTAAAGAATGCATTGCACGTGCACCGTTTTTGTGCGTGCACGGTGAAGATATACGGAAACTTACAGAGAAAGTAGCTATTTTAGCTAAGCTAGCTAGCTAACATACTGCAGAAGATTGTAGCTCTCTATACTAGTAGTAAATGATGCTAACAATGCTCAGTGACACTAGAAAGTGAGTAGCATAGTCGTACTAGAAGCAACAAGCCAGAAACCACAAACTTTGAGTTGTTGCCTCAAATCCTTGGTTTCTTTGACTCCTGTCTTGATGTAGCAGGTATAGCAATCATAGTGTTAAACTACTACGACTTATAAACTAACAGGATATGTTATACCGTATAGCGGGAAATTTTCGTGGGGTGCAAATTTTCGCGTTTTTCGAGGGCAGAGTAGTCAACGCGAAAATTAAAACTGGGATAAACTCCCACGCACCGGTATACGCAGGTGCAAAACCTATTGGTGGGTGTGGTTTATTGGCATTGACACGAAAATTAAATCCGCGAAAATTTCTGCTGAGGGCTCTGGGAGCCAAATAGCGAAAATTTGCACCCGCGAAAATTTCCCGCTATACGGTACAAGAGAGATAAACAAGCTAATGGAAGAAAGTAGATAAAATGTGCCGACTCAGCAGCTTGGATGAGTTTGGAGTTTTTACATAGAAACATAAGCTCACGTGAATCTTAATTAATCGTGACCAACCTCCTCTAGTGGGCGGTTGGCTAAATATAGCATATCCTGCTGACTCATCAGTTTTTTGACGCATACGCAGTTTAGATTGTGAGTTGCATGCCCTCTTCTCTTCATACGCCCTTGGTAGTCTGGGGGCCAGACCTTTTTCTCAGAGGGGGGAGGGGGAAGAGAGAAAGAAGGTCTGGAGACTCTTGCAGCACTTCCGTGTGCTCTTGGAATGTCAATAGGGAGGAGACTGTGATATTGGAGGTTATAAAGAAGGAGTAGATGTAGCAATACTCTCATTTCATTGGCTGTATCTAAATTCCATTGGCTGTAATCCAAATTCCACAAAGGCAATACTCGCATTTCATTGGGTTAAAAAATCACATGACATAGGATATGCATTTCATTGGCTCTGGCCACATTCCGCTAGAGCACACGGAAATGCTGCAAGAGCCTCCAGACCTAATCCTAGCTCTCTTGATTTTGCCCCCGAGCTATTAGGTCTGGCCCCCAGACTAACGCCCTTGGTATAGCCATTGTGAACTTAATCTCTTTGGACACACCCTTTAATTATTCCTGTGGATGCAATGCGCATGTGCGCTCCTCCCCACATGTTGGAGAATCCAGTGGCAGAATCAACTTACTTCTTCATGTTCTTTTTCTTGAGGTCCTGGTATATATAGCGGTAAGCCACAAAACAAATAATACCATATAGACTAGATAACAATAGATTCATGTACACAAGTCTGGTAACAATAGATACATGTACACAAGTCTTTTCTTCTCAGTATTAATATAGATAGATACACACTTTCTGCCGGCTTCTTTATGTACTATACTGTGCTATACTACTGTCTGTGCTTAAATTCTCTCTTACTCTGTGCCTTTGACAAACTCACAGTATACACTATTAACTGTGGACACCCCTTTCTTGTGAAACAATCAAAGCACATTGCAAATTATTTACCTCTTCTATAACACTCTAATACTTTTGAGCGAAAGCAAAAACATGGCGAGAGGCATTAGCAAGCGCACGCTTGCAATACTCGTTATATAATAAACACCTAGATATGTATGTTGCAACAACATATTTCTTATAAGAAACAGGCAAGAGAATAATTATGCTGGCTAGCTAGCTGTGTCTAATATCTGCTGTGTCTGTCTGTGTTTGAACGATTATTTATAAGGTCTCCACTAGTAAAAGTATTTCGATTATCAACAGATTATGTTGAAATGGGGTATTCAATGTCTGCATACATGTACATCCTGTTATATTACCATATCGTTGAGTTGTTGCGTAGAGAAATGTGCCATGATAAACACAGACAGACACAGCTTAGACACAGCTAGCTAGCCAGCATAATTATTTTCTTGCCTGTTTCTTACATTTGATGTCACGTGATTATTGTGTGATTGAGCAACTGCAAAAGTCAATTGCAGAAGCGAACTGCAAAAGCGAACTGCAAAAGCGAGCTGCAAAAGCGCAGTTGAACTGCAAAATGAACCGCAAACGCAAAATGGAGTAGGTGTATACCTCAGGGCCACTGTATCTAAGCACTCATAATAGGCACTGAGAAATTTAAATTTAATGATATTCCAGTAGGCTAAGCTCAGAACACACCCATATTTCACACGGCAGTTTGTATTACTCCTCTGCCTATACGCCACAATTAACTGCACGTGGAAGCTTTTTTAAGCGCTCGCGGTTGCACATTAAACAAAGAACTACCAACACTTTTTTAGGTCAGTCTGGAGTAGCTCTAGGACCAAATCCAACTCTCTGCAAAAAACCAATCGTCCCTTGCTGTCACACTGCCTCGATCCACCAGGTATAGGGAGCAATCCTTTCGCCCATTCACTTCTAGATGAGGACCATAATTATTTCAGCCACGATTGAGTGTCTCTAAATTACTGCCCATGCGCATGCATACTATTAAAGGCCGCAGAATAAAGTTTAACCCTAAACATCGAGGGATGAATACCAGTTTGAATGACTGCTGGATGTATATAGAGTTGCATCCCGGATAAATATGTAACCATGCATTGCTGGATAAATTAGGGTTACAATTGCTCGATAAAATACCGCCTGCGGTTATAATTTTGCAAACGGCTAATCATGGTGGTGCTTCTTAGCCTCGGTCCCAGGCCAATTTTTTTTTAATAGAACAAAGTTTAAAAACACGGCGTGGTATTGATTGTATCTGGGGGTGACAGGAACTGGAAACCAAAGCAGAGATTCTTCACACTTTGTTTCCTGTCATATCTCTCCATATATAAGTTTAATACCGTAATTTAGCTCCGTGTATGCTCTGAAGTAACTAAAATCTAGCCATAGATTGTCTAGCTAGCTAGCTAGCTATGGCAAGTTTAAGTTGTTCAGATTAACATATACATTGTCTGCTTCACAAGAAGGTCCCACTCTCATTGCAGAACAGGCCCAGCTCTTGTCAGAAGGAAGAAACGTCTTTGCCATGGTTTTCAACATGGTATGACAAGTTTCTTGCTTTCACTCACTGCCCTTTGTGGATGGACTACAAACTAGTAGGTAGGACCAACACTGCTGGCCCTTGTCGACAGGTGTGTTGTTCTTGCAAATCTCTTGTTTTTTGGTTCCTAACCACGCCCAGATACAATCAACACCAGGCCTAGTTAGAAACAACTCGGCCTGGAATCGAGGCTATAGGTGCTTCTTTGTATGTGTATATATGTAGATTTAGTCTATGCAGCTAGTTATTCATCCAATTAAAAGCCTCTTGCAAGCAGAGCTGGCATCAATATGCTACTGCAAAATTGTAAGACCCTACTAATTTTCCATGGAAAAATTCCAGCCAGTAGAAATAGAATAATGCCTAAAGAACAATTACAGTGGTGCTGATACTTCCAGTTCTGCTTGCAAGATGCTTTGATGAGTATATATATAGCTTAGAAAAGCTAGCTGCTGAGACTAGATGTACATACACATAAAAATAATGGTTCGCTGGGGTACACTGTTTGTGCTGAAGGGGCGGGGCAGTGCATGTCTGATGATTATAGTGGCTAACGTATGAAATCCGAGAATATCGGTAGTTACTCTACTATTGCTTAGCTCACAACATGATGGCAGTTAGTTGTTATTAATAAACTTGCAGCGTATAGACAAAGCCAAAACACTTTGGTAGGTAAAAAAAGGTTGTAGATGTCTTCACGAACGCTGGTACCTAAGTGATCAGTTATACGTGGTCGCCGATCTTTGGTATTTTACTCAACTTTAACTATAATAGATAAGCCGGCTAGTTCATCCAGTATTCTGTCAAAGTACTGCTTAGCTTTTTTTGCTGTAAAACAATGTGCACGTTAAATGCATGCCATTTCGTGCATAGCGTTTTAATTAGACAGTATACAAACGTACTACCCACATACTGAACTGGTGGGCAGGGGGCTTACAGGAACTAAGAAGCCTCGGTCAGAATTAAACTGTAGATAAAGTAAGAATATGTACATACATATATATAGCTGCTGTAACAATTTTAATACCTTATCAGGTTAGCTAGTGTAGATTATAAACACGAGGTTTGTATACAGTGCATGATGTCAAGATATAGAATTCACACGTACAAACATTGATTGCCATGCACTGATTGTATGTTCAACTGTTTTCCCACGCATGATGCATGCATGGGTATATAATAATTATTATAAGCATGCATGCAGACAGCAATTTGAACGGTTATATATTGGTGGGTTAGCGATCATACATGAACTCTATACTATAATTATTAAGTAAACTTTATAATTATATAGAGTTATTATTATGTTAATTTTATGTACAATGTATGTAAACAAGTGATGTACATGAAAAACGCATTGTACATCAATTATTACATTTTCCCTATCACAAGGATCTATATGACCCCCCCCCCCCATTATTCCTATGTGAAAACAGGGACTGTATCAACTGTTGTACACCTTAGCAATCACGCAGAAATGGGCAAGACACATTATTATGATACCTTTGTCAGTTGGTTGAAGACTTGAATGAAGTCGACTGCTCTCGCCCCAGGAGACAGCCTCAACAGTCGACAAAATGCTGATTTATTCCATTCAAACTCCTTCCGGTTCAGGAGCACAGTAGTCTTGCATTTAAATGTGACCTGTATGACCAATAAAAACCAGGATTATATCTGTGGTGCTTATTACTAAAATTACAACATTGTTATACATTATAGCTTACCTCAATGGCTTGATCTAGGTATTCTTTAACCTTATCACAAGTCTTTCTAGTAGAAGGAGTACCTATTGAATATACACTTTCCAAGACTGGGCGATTTGGGAGTTTGTAGCTCTTAATCCTTGCACCATTCTTGTACACAGTGATACCACTGACTCCACCCACGAGAAACTCAAAGTGCCACCTCTTGGTTGCAGGCATTCTTCACCTATGCTGTAAACTAGGGAGCTACAGTAGCTAAGCACGTACTACTAAGTGCAGCGCAGTGCAGTGCAGTTTTAAATGCAGCTGAATAGTGCTAGTCCATCGGCGCATGCGCAATAAAGTAGCCATGCGTGAACCCGCAGGTGTGATAGTTCAGTGCGCATGATTTGTGGCTTGCATGCATGCAATGATGAATGATTCATGTCCTCTCTATGATGGCAGTTATAGCCAAGACTCTCTCCTTATTGTGTCACCAGGGACAAGCAGTAAGCAAGACTCACAAACTAGCATCAGGGGTGCATGCACTCCTGCTAGCATAGCTAACAACAAGCAAGACTCTCTCCTCATTGTGTCTCCAGAACTCGAAACAAGCATAGTGCAAGACTCTCTCCTCATTGTGTCTCCAGAACTAGAACTCGAAACAAGCATAGCGCAGGACTCTCTCCTTATTGTGTCTCCAGAGCTCGAAACAAGCATAGCGCAAGACTCTCTCCTCATTGTGTCTCCAGAACTCGAAACAAGCATAGCGCAAGACTCCCGCCTCTTTGTGTCACCAGAACTCGAAACAAGCATAGCGCAAGACTCCCTTCTTATTGTGTCTCCAGAGACAAGCATGACTACCAACACGCAAAACTCTCTGCTCTTATCTCCTGTTGTAGACAGCAGCCAAGAGTTGTTTGTGTCCTCCAGCTTCACTAACTGTGATGCTGACTCCGAACTACTCGAACTCATGGATTTTGATCCCCAATTTGAAGCTCCTTTGAATTCAACACCTGTCAAGAAGCGAAGGACAGAAGATCCTTTGGAATATGAGAGTGAATCTCCTGTAAGCTCTCATCGGTTTCAATGTTGTGGAAGGGTGTGTATTGCTGCATTTACTCAGCAGGAAGTACAGAAAGTTAGAGGTATCTTTAACAAAAAGAGAAGAGCTGACCAGAAACAGTTTCTGTTTGATACCTCATTGATATTTATTCCCTCGTCAAGCAGACAATCATCGAGCTCAAGCAAGCTTACGATGATGCTCGAAGGAAAGCATGTATGCAAGAACGCCTTCTTGAATATTCTTGGAATTTCAAACAAGAGATTCAAAACAGTAACCGAACAATTCTCAAATGGCATTCACAAAGCCACTAGAAAACCCCACGTGAGAGCCGAGGCCTCAAAAACGTCTGAAGCCAAGACTTGGATGAGGCAATACTTTAATCTCATTGGAGATCAGATGCCTAACATCGATCGTGTACACCTTCCTCATTTCCTCACTAAGTACGATGTGTACGTCAGGATGAAGAGGGAGCTCATGGCTGGAGGAATCCCAGAAGATGCTGTTGTGAAAGTTTCTACCTTTTACCGCTTTTGGAAAGAAGATTTTTCGAAGGTGCTCATTCCCAGTGTAAGTATTCTATTATACTATTATTATATAACCATAACCATATAATTATCCAATTTACAGCAAAGCGCTTTCAGCAAGTGTGATATTTGCACTAAGTTTGACCAGGAAAGAATGAAGAGTGGATGGAGGTGTGGATTTAAGGAGGAGTATGATCAACATCTACAGATTGTTCAGTAAGTGACTCTGCAAGCCTTTACCTTGTATTCGAGTACACATTACATTTCCACGCAATTAATTCTTTGCCTTTAGTCAGACAGCAATAAAATGTACCTAAATTACTCGTCCCATGTGCATAATTATACATCCAAAACGTAATTATGCATGGGTGCATGGGACTCACAATTATATGCATACGAATTTTATTCCATCTTGCTATTATTATTATGGTGACAGGCAAGAAAGGCGGAAGTATTATGGTCATCGGGAAAAATCTAGAACAAATCCACAACACAGTGTTACCATCATCATTGATGGCATGGATCAGCACAAGACCAATCTTCCTCGCCTCGCAAAGATCCCAAAGTCTGTGCAGGGATTGCTTCCTCTCAGAACACACGTCACTGGAGTGCTAGTACACACCCGGGCACCTCATGGAAAGTTAGCTCACGTCTACATTGACATGCTGCAATTCCCTCATGACTGCAACGTTACGATTCATGTGCTGCTCAAATCCTTGATTGCTCTAGATCATCTCCCACCAGTTCTCAACATCCAACTGGACAATACAGCAAAAGAAAACAAAAACAAGTTCTTCCTGGGGTTTTGCGCATTGTTGGTAGAACGAAAGATATTCACTAAGGTATCATTATAGTAATTATTACATAGCAACTGCATGCACTGCCCTGCCCTAATGACTATAATTATAATCATTCATGCACACATTGTCAATGCATGGTTGCCCATGCATGCATATGACACTGTATACATTGTGCTATAATAGGTGCGGGTAAACTTCCTACCTGTTGGTCATACTCATGAGGACATTGACCAGCTTTTCTCAAGGATATCTAAGCAGCTCACTCTAAAAGGAGCTGAATCTTTACCAGGTAATAATTATGCATTCATAATTATACATGTAGTATGTAGGTATTATGCATGGTGGTCAATTATAATTATAGCTATAATTATACTTCCTAAAATTTATTAAGGTTGGTTTTGAATTGATTGTGACATTACATAATTATTGTTGCATGTAAAATTGTACAGATCTCCAAAAGCAGATTACACAGTCAAGCACACCTACCCCAACGGTTGAGGTACTCAATACTATTTCTGATGTGAGGTCGTGGCTGGAACCTTGTATTGACGGACTAAATGGTCACTCTCTTCCACATTGCTTCAAATTCTTTTTAGAAGATGGGAAAGCTGTGATGTATTTCCGGCATTGGAGCAGTGATGCTTGGTGCAATGCTGATGTAGCAGTGAAACTACTTCTGGCAAGTCCGCATGTAATAACGTTTTTTTTGTCAGTGATCATAATAAATACCGTACAAGCACATGCATACTACATTATGTATGGCAACACACTTTGTGTTAGGGTGTATGCAGTTGTTATAATAATTAATAGCAGTTTTTTACAGACGCTGAAGTTCGAACCATAAGTATATTCTACAGCTCTCTAGGCCCTGATAATACACCCATTCGATTCTTGAATTCTTTAAAAAATTAATGTGCCTATTATGTTCATAAAAATTTGGATTTTGCACTATTATAGCGTAACATTTTTGAGGGTTAAATTTTTGCTGATTCGTGCATTTTACTGTAACAAAAATGGACAATGTATTTATCGACCTACACCTCTTAGGCTATAAATTAAGCTCATGCATTCGTATAGATCAAATTACACGCTTTTAACTTTACATGCAAAATGTTTACTGTGCAGGAGATTCCATGTGGCATTCCAAATAGAGTTCACCTGTCTGACAACAAGATAGACCTGCCACGTCTACACATAGATATTCCAAAGTTTTATTCTTGGATCTCTGATGATGCTCGTATTTGGTGGGAGCAATTTGATATGGACGCTGTCTACTCTGATGATGAATTTGGAATTACCCCCTGGCCCTTGCTACATCTCCAAGAAGGTGAGCAAACTCTCATTTCAATCAGAATTATATACGTAACACCATAATATACTTTACATTACGTATATCACTTATATTCTAATAATTATTACACAGTTCGTCAACTGGCCCAACTCCCAGCCTCAGGATCAGCAGATATGAGCTGTGATGCGCCTCAGAATACCCAGCTTCAAGCTCTATTTGCTGCAGAGAATGAAGAGTGCAATGTAAGCAATAATTATACGACAGTTCAGCACACCTATTGCACTTTCCCTAAATTTATAATAACCTAAATTTAGGTCACTTTGCATAATTTTTCAACTTAGGTATATACGTAATGCATATAAGTATATACACACAATTCCCTAAATTTAGGTCAATGTGTGCATGCACACACACAAATTATACCATCCCTAAATTTAGGTCACTGAGTAGGCTTCCTAAATTTAGGTTGCTTTGTTCACATGGTATCTACCTTCAAATTCAATGTCATACAGGTGTACACTGGCGCCTACCGAAAGCAATCACGGACAGACGTTAGGGAGGTGCAGGATTTAGCAGGTCTCAAGATTGATCAGTTGCTGGCAGTCAGAAGCTGTCCAAGCAGTAACATCGAGCCATGGATTGCTCAACTTCGATCGATCTCAGATTCAGAGGTAGGAGTTGTCTGGATGGAAGGGAAGTACAACAGCAAATGGAAAGTGGCAAGAAGACAGGATCCAGAAAACAAGAGGAAGCGAATTGAGTGGGAAGATTCAGTCACGAAATCCTCAATACTCTTGTACGATTTCCAGTTGACGTCCACCGGTCATCTACGTAAAAAGACAATAGAACATTTAAAGAGTGTATACCAAGAGCTAAAGCAAAGTAACACCTAATGTTGTGTATATTTCATTCTGTTTATCGTGATACAAAATATATCTCTGTTAGCTTCTCCAAATCTAGTATGCTAAACAGAGTCAATAAAAACAAGTTAACACAACCATGGAATACAACAATAACATAACAATGCAGATAAGATTTACAAATAGACAAAAAATCAAACAATTTTTGTTTCACTTAACTAATAAAACAGTGAATTCTATTCTGATCCTGCAAAAGAGAAAGGGAACTTTTAACAGTGAATGTGTTATGTATATAATTATACATTTTTTTTTACGATCACTTATCACTTAAAATTATTTCTAGCCCCTGATAAATTATGCTTTTTTTTCACCCATTATTCTATTCTTTAATTCTTGAAAAATGTGCCTATTATACGATTATTCTCTGATTATATATAAACACAACACACATGCAATTGATTAAGATATAATTAATGTATCATGATTCTGTATTTTCTCGCTGACTTGAAATATTCCGACACTCAAAATTAATTTTAATTAAATTAACTAAAAGAAGGGCGGCTGGTTCATGAGACACCTTCAGCCTTTTACCGTGAGAACATCCTTATGCAAAACTTAATGTAATGATCTTTACCAAAAATGGACATTGAATTGTATTGTATGACAATGCTGTAAACGCAGAGCTATGGCATCCAGGTGAGCAGGCTCATAAATTACAAACAGACAGACAAACAAACAAACCAACTGACTACTATAGTATACCCGCTGATCGCGGCACGGCCTCGGTTAATAATTATACCATAATAACTTGAATCGATTTAGAGCATGCATGCATGCATAGACCACCCAGTTTTTACTGATATTCGATACAACCCATGAAAAGTCAGAAGAAATGTAAAGCAGCTAACAGCATTATCATCTACATGCCACAGCAGCAGTGCAATGTACGTGTTAGTAATTAATATAAAGAGGTGCATGTGCCTAATCTGCCGAGTAAGTTATTATGTTCTCACACAGTTACAGTTATATCTTGTAGATGGGTGGTGGGGGGTGGATGGTGTTGTCTGGAGGGAGATATTGGTTGAGAATAATAAACAGATGTATAGTACACATAGTACGCTTCGCTTCCAAAGGACATATTGACATATTTGCATTTTACCCCACGAAAATTACCCGCTATACGTATTGCAGCATGTAAGTACTAACCACACACCTAGTGTCTTCTCTGTGTGCAGCTCCTCAGTGTTAGTGTCAGGGCGTCGTGGTGGAAGGGCTGGAGAGGGAAACAATCAAAGTTGTTTCATGGACTACAATTACCGGTCATACTACAACTGAACAGTGAATCGAAAAAGGACCAAATAAGGGAAAAATGTCATTCAAGAAAACACAAGAATACAATTAGCAGTAAACATCCACCGAATAAGAGAAACATTTCCTCTAATATTGCATAGGAAACATAAATGTATGTTTCTTAGAGTCACAAGTAATGTTTTCAATATTACACTTGTACACACAATCACAAATCATGCATAAATGATACACCTGCATTGCATGAACTCTTGGGAATTAGTGTAATGTGGAACCAATCACGACATTGTATTAACTGACACGACGAACGACAGTGCCAACATTTAATTTCCCACAGTTTAAAGTGACTTACATTGTACAATACATTAGAAAACAAGACAATAATAATTTATGGGGTGTCCACTCTTAAAACTATTTCGTGTAAGTACAATGTACCGTATAGCTGGTAATTTTCAGGGGGCAAACGCTTCATTCGTGGGTAAAAATTACCCGCTATAAGTATACTTACTAACCACACACCTAGTGTCTTCTCTGTGTGCAGCTCCTCAGTGTTGGTGACAGGGCGTCGTGGTGGAAGGGCTGGAGAGGGAGACAATGAAATGGACTACAGTTACCGGTCATACTACAACTGAACAGTGAATCTAAAAAGGACCAAATAAGGGGAAAATGTCCTCTAAGAAAACATAAGAAGCAGCAAACATCCAACCAAGTACGGAATAAGAGAACATTTCCTCTAATATTGCATAGGAAATCTAATTATATAAATGTATGTGGAGGCAAATTCTCACCCCTGAAAGGATTTGAATGCGGTAGGGAATAATTATTGATATAGTTATAAACACCCAAAACAACAATTGTAATTGTTGCATGAGAGGCAATAAACTTATTGGCTTTGAGATTCATTTTCCGTTTAGTTATGTACGTACTATAACAGATCGCCCTTTTAACAAAACACAGTTTTAACAATGTGGAGATAAAATCTCACCCCTTAAGGGAATAATTTTTATTTGAATGCGGTGGATACATGGGACACACAAAAAGCAAGTAATTGTAGCACGAGAGATGATAAACTTCATTGCTTTAAGATTCATATTCTGTTTAGTCGGCAGGTGGGATTCAGGGAATGAGTAATGTGATAAAGACGCTCTAAAAACAACAAACACTTCCAAAGAATAAGTAGGTAGGTAGGAATTGGGTCAAAAGGTATACTCAGAGTTGATAACAGTGGCGTACCTGGTGGTTCGTTCAGGTCGACTGGTTTCAGCTTGTCCTTGTCCACCTGGACATAGATGACCTTGGTGGAGTCCTTCACCTTGACAACACTGCTGGCTGGCTTGGTCTCTACCGGAATGTACTGCCCTTGTGCTTTGGCAACTACAGGACAGGGCATAACACATGTGCAAGTTATTGAGATATCTGGCCTCTCATGATGAAATGGAAAGTAGTCCAACTAGTTACGAAAACCACCAGCAAAGTTTTGGTGCTACACTACATGTACACACACGAAGCTGTCAACCGTCTCCACTTAGGGAATTAACGAAACGTATATGTACATGCTAACACACTGTACATGTGTAGAAACAAACTACTAAGCACTATCCCTAAAATGTACTAGCTCTCCCATATAAATATAATAGTCATTGTATACACATGCAGTAAACGTATATACTAACTTGACACCTTCTGTCCCAATTAAGTTTGAAACTGGTGGTGGTTTGAGTTTGTCCTTGTCCACCTCAGAGTAGATGACCTTGGATGAGTCCTTCATGATCACCTTGTCAGAAGGTTTGTGTTCTACCAGCATGTACTGGTGCTGCGTGGGAGTGCATGGGTGGTACATATACATACATACATGTATCTAAAGTCAATTTGCCAAACATCTTGCTGTTTTGATTATTTAATGGCCAGTGTAGAATTAGTAAAGGCTTCTGTTTATTGTACATGTATATATGCTTCCTGTCTACTACAATTACGCTGACACACAATTCCTTCAACATACACTACATGTATGTTAAAATTGACCCAACACCCAACAGTAAGTACAGTACAGTACAGAGGACATTGTGACATCGACTAGAGTATAATGACTTTCCCACTGATAATCATGCAATGTCATGAATTGTATTCAAACACAAAGGTTTCAGCTTCCTTCACTGGAATCATTGTACAACTGCCAGACACTTGCCACACATTAATTTGTGTGACCACGCTCACACAGCCGTACAATTCCTCACATCTACATAATTATAATTATTAAAAGACATAAAGTACCCACAAAAGGGGAAAAGGGGAGACTACATAACAGCAAGCAGACAGGCAGCTGTTAATTTAGGGTATAATATACCACACATGAACATATCACAAACAGCATTACATGTATACACACTACATGTATATAAAATTATAGCCCTCACTTGTGCAGCAATCTTTGTCTCAAGTCCACCGTCACCTCCATCCTCTGTAGGCTCTTCCTTTGCTTGTGCAGTAATGTCAGTGGTCTCCTCTGTAAGCACCCCATCGTTGTCCAAACCCTCATCTCCTTTTATCATGGGATGGGGGAGGGGTGGAGGGTTCTCACTGGTGATGGGTGTAGGTTTGCCTGCCTTAGCCGATGCTATTGTTTCATATTCAGGACTTGGCATGTTTTCTTTACGCACAACGTCATAACCTGGTGGAGGTATATCGTCAGTGTCAGCTGTGATGCATTCCAGAGACATGTGCTCAGGGCGGGCGAGATCATAAAATGCTACTTGAGATGTTATTGAGGCAGCCACGTCCTGTAGACAATACACAGTAGTAACATCTTTATTATACTCATTGATACCCCCAACATGGAAAACCATAATAGAAAGACTAATACAGTATATACAATGTTTTGCGAATGAGTGAAATGAGCAGAACATTTGACAATTTGCAATCTGACTTTTGCGATCGTGATGTGGTCACACAATTATCTGTATGGCGATTTTAGGTCATTAAACTCGCACAGTTGAATTATGTTTGATGCTCACAAAATATGCAGTAATACGGTACATTACTTGCCTAACAAATGTAAGGCTACAATTTTGTAACCACAGTGCTAAATGTTTGCTCACATTGAACGCCATTGCGCAGTCTCTTCAGAATCAGGCCAAGAAAAATGTGCTTAAGAAAGTTGTTGGTACATGTACATATAAATACATAGAGCACTATAGCTATCTAGTAGAGCTCTTGCAAGAGTGAGAAAAAGCTAATGCTGATTATGTTTGTAATATTTGTACCCCAAGGAAATTATTGGTCTTGCGGAAATTCTTGAAGCACATGTACGCATCGCAGGGCGAATAGAGAGCTTGGGTAAACTAGTACAGCCATGCATACATACATAACAACACAATCATACAAGTAGCATTGTACGTGCATGAAGCAACGAACTACAGTGTACAGTAGGGACAGAACCACCTGGCATTAGTAACTACGAGTGCCATTGTGCCAGTCAGAATGTTTCCCTAATTTGAACACACTACAACCAACACTATACATGTACATGTATGTACTCAAGCACCCATACAATACAATGAAAGGGTGTTTTCTACATGTATACACTTCCTTCACCAGGTGCTCTATGTAGACACACAACACACATAAACACGCATTGCCAACAAGGCTATAATACTGCATTCCTGGCTCAATGGGCTGTAACTGCACACAATTCTCACGCAGAGTTTTATTTAGGGGGGGGGGGGGAGGCAAATGTCTGGATGAAATGCCGCTACGCGTATACCATAGTTAACCGCCGAATCGCCCACCTGTTTTGATGGCTGCTAAACAAGGGGTGGGCGGATATTTGATTATAGAACATTGTATATGTCTATAATATATAGCTAGTCCTAGTAACTTTTAAAGTCTTGTTTTGTGCACGTTTATGCATGAGCTAGCTAAGCTATTTAACATAGTTGCATCATGTTGACCTTTGACCCAATTATACGCATGTGCAATAGTGGGCGTTTCTACGATTGCAATTAGGCCTCTACAGGGCTTTCAGGCAAAAGTAGGGGATGGGCGGTTCGACGGTTAACTACGGTACGAATGTGTCACAAAACCACAGTAGCGTAAAAAGAAAAAGCGCCTTTACTTGTACTATATAAAGCTCTCACCTGCGCAGCGATCATCGCCTTTTTTTCACCATAGTCAGCACTGTTACTAGATCCATCCTCACTTCCTTGTACTGACTCGTACACACCCTGAGCTTCAGTGCTACCAATGGCCTCCTCCGTACGATGATCTTTCACGTAGCTGATTGATAGATCTTTCTTCCAAGACTCATCAACTTTCCCATCTACTGACTGATTCTCCACACCCTGGCTGATAGAGCTCTCTACTGACATAACACCAGCACTTTCGTTATCCACGGCAGGATTGTAGGCAGGTGGTAGATCAGGTGCCTCACTGTCTCTTCGTATCATGGGAGGGGGAAGGGGTGGAGGGTTCCCACTAGTGAATGTAGGTTTGCCTGCCAAAACTACAGGACTTGGCATGTTCTCACGGCGGGCGACATCGTAGAGTGCTATAACTTCTTTTTGAGATGTTATTGAGGCACCCATGACCTGTAGACAACACACATTATCAACATGATTATGCATGCTATGACTGTATATATATTTGAATGCTCTTTGTCAAAACTCAGAATACCAAACTAATGAGGGAGGATATGCACTTATGTAAGTACCTTAGAGCGTAAACAACTTAAAAAAACCTGATTTATAATTGTGTGAAAGTGACCCACTTTAGAGTTTCTTGATACACGCCCCAAACTAAAAGTCCTACTTTCCTCAAACAAGTGGTGAGATAACTGTGAATAACCAGCAGGAAACGGTCACCACACCATAATGGCAAAAGTGATTGAATTAAACAGGTGACCCATGCACATACAGGATGTGTATATAGTTAGAACACAGGGTTCTTAATTGGGCAAATACCTAAGGATAGAAAGCCAAACAAACACAGTAGCTACTATTACAAATGTAGCTTAAAAAACACCTAGAACTGTCAAACACAGAGTATGTGTTGCAACTCGACAAAGCACATTCAGGGAGAACCCAAACATACAGTTGATGCAATCACTCACCAATTCTTGGGAAGCTGTGTTTGTTGATATTCCCTGAGAATCACTGTATAAAGAGAACCATGATCCTTGATTTCAATATAAACGGTAAGACTCTTGCTAACAGGATAATACAAGCTACAACCTACCACCTCTCTAAAACGCACTACGGGAGTTACATTTGTGAATTCATGGTAATTAATGCTCCGTTATAAACATGTGCATGTAGGTCACCTAAAGAACACACAAAATAGCAAGAATTATATAGTCAGCAGGTAAGAGAGTTCAAGTGATACATGTATATACTGTATACCGTATACCGTATTACTGGAATGTTTTGTGAGCATCAAACATTGCGAACTTTGCAAGGATTGATCAATAAAATCGCAAAACCTAAATTAGTACTCGTAAATACACACGATCCTTGCCAAAATGCAATACAGTAGAACCTCGATTATCCGGACACCTTGGTTCCAGAAGCAGGCCGGATAAGTGAATATGCCGGATAATCGAATAGATAAACCACGCCTTGATCCACCCACTTTATTGATAAACAGCAGTGCCACATGGTTGTCTGCGCATGCGCAGAAGATAAGCAGACATGTATCCATGGTAATAGCTGCAACGCGCATGCACATTTGAGGGACACGCCCATTTTCTAATCTGATTAAAAAGAAAACTGCCAAGCCGGATAATCAAGGTTCCGGATAATGGAGGGCCGGATAATGGAGGTTCTACTGTAGTTAGATAGCAAAGGATTAATTTATCTGCTGATTTGGCTCATTTGCGTTTTCACCAGTGATTAAGGTTCCGTGAAATCGAAGGGCTTAATTTTCGCTGTTTTCATGGAACTAACAATTCTCCCCACAAAAATTAGGTCCACGAAATGCTTAGCTAACAGAAGACACAACATCACGCGATATTTATTCAACGAAACGCTAAGGAGTGCCTCAAAAATTACGCGCTATTGTTAAAAAACCAGTAGGCTTTAACTAGGATTGGCATCACTTTTGTACGTTTTTAGCACTTTTCATCATAGCTGATTGTAAGCCATTACTACGTGGTGAACATAATCGAATCATGGGAGCAGCACATTCCATACATCACCTTTCATCGTCCTTGCTGGCTCGTTTGCCTTTCTTCACCAGAACGAAAAGAATTATCGCAATGAATACGAAAACGACCAGAGTAACAACAATGGCTACAGAGAGAGAGAGAGAGAGTATCATAATTTATAAAAGAAGAGAGGGTATGCAACTCCACTATCAATACACGTAGCTAGCAGAGTTCAAATGTGGGCGGATGAATGTGTGAATTTGCATGAGTGCTAAAATTAGAAGTTCTATTTTTAGAATTTCTACGTGTATTTCTATGCACAATCATGCACATTCTATCCGCCCACGTTTGAACTCTGCTCTTTTATTTTTGCATGCCCTTTCTTCTTTATAAGCCCTTGATATTGCTAGCTATGTAAAATGGCAATGGAACTCAATCATATACTACATATAATTATGACACGTACTTGCTTACCTATTGTTAGTATGGGCAATGGAGCTGGAGATTCAGTAGTAGTAGTATCAGGAGGTGATTGTGTAGAGGGAGGACCTGCAAGAGGAAGAATAGAGCACATGAAACTGAAACTAACTCTTGGCTTACTGGTTGGTAGCTCCAATTGACTGATGAAGGATACCTTCCCATCAAAGATGGTCTCACCAGAATCACTGTTCCAAGTGTACACTACCACATAAACAGTGGAAGTCGTATTAAGAGTGACAACAGTTCTGTCATTAGGTGGTTCAATAAAACCAATCATCACCATTGGATCAAGAGAGGTTGGAGAGGTTTTAGATGGAAACAACGCCAGACAACTCTGGCCAGTGGTAGTGCAGGTCACTTCAGCACTTCCGTTTGATAGTCTATTGACAGTGATGCCCTCAGATTTAGGTGGAGAATTTGGTTCACTGGAAGATTCTGAGGAAATGGTAACCCAAAAACAATTAAATTACTACAAAAGAAGGTACGTGTACAAGATTGACACACTGGTCGACTCACCATTACTCAAAAACATAGTTTCATTGTCAGCCGCCACAGACATGGGAATTCTTGGTACACTCATATTGTTGTTCTCAAGGTCAAATGCAACCACACTGTAATTTCCACTAACAGCCACCGGGATGGTAAAATGGTCACTTATATTCCGTCGAATTGGCAGTAGTCTTATGCTTTCTAAGTCCAATGAGTTGTCAGACAATACACCTATCACACAGACAAGAGCTCCGGGAGAGATGGTACCTTCAACATACTCAATGCTCGCACAGTTTCCTTCAGGGCAAACGTCCACAATTAAATCTTGAACATCAGTTGTTCCTATGGAAAACGTTGTAAATATTAAATACCGTAGAAACTGGATTATTAGCGCATGCGCTTTTAGGGTCAATAGCAGAGCTCTATACGCTTATATTCGAGAATGCGCCTATAATGCAGTCATTTCGAGCCCCACCCAGCAACCGGATGTCTCTGTGATGAGAGCTGACTCGCAAGCTGGCTAGAAAGCGAGCAAGCAAGGCAAGCAGGCAACCCAAACTGGATATATAATGTTACAGTTCATTTTACAGTTCATTTATATACATCATTTAAATTCATATTCATTCATATTGACCAGGAACATGGAATAAAAGGACCTCATCCATGTCTCACATTCTCTCAGCATGATCAGACAAGGTAACAGCATGCCCAGAGTCCTTACAGATGGATATCACCAGCTATATAGCTATATCATGCACTGTACAAGCTAACTAGCTCATAGATAAACAAAATTAGCTGAATCAATTCTAAAATTTCACTAATAACCTTCGCATAATTGGAAAAGCGCTTCAATTCAAGTATAAAAAGCCTGCAGTTGAGCATGCGCTTAAAATAAAGATACGCTTATAATCGAGTAAGCGCTAATAATCCAGTTTCTACGGTACAGTAGAACTTCAATTATCCGGACACTTTGGTTCCAGAGGCAGACCGGATAACTTAATATGCCAGATAATCTAATGGATAAACCACCATGTCTTGATCACCCACTTCATTGATAAACAGCAGTGTCTGTGGCGCAAACAGGGTTTCATCTAGGATTAAAAGTTTTTGGGGGGAAGGTTTACGCACGCCGCAAAATGTTTGGCTACTCTCACATGTGTTGATCACATCCTTATTACATACTAGTGCATCACAGTAGATCTATAGTTACATATTGCACATCAGACAGTACTAATGTGATGATGGCATTATTATACACACATTTTGGGGGAGAAGATGAGCATTTTGGGGGGGGAGGTTCACCCTAGCCCCCCCCCCCAATAGATGAAACCCTGGCAAAAAATAAACATGCCTGTGTCCACGGTAACAGCAGGTAATTGCACATGCGGATTAAGGAACACGCCCATTTTCAGAGAAAATTGCCAAGCCGGATAATCGAGGTTCTACTGTAACTACTACTCGAATAATACGACTTACTGATTAGCATGTCCTTGAATATGAGGCGCACGCCCATGATCGAAGTAAGTGTCACAGATATGTTGATTATTCGGTCAGTGGGAAGAGAGACATTTATCATTTGGGGGTCTTCGATGGTCATACTGATGGGTGCCAATATGTCAGAGGTCACTTGGTAGGAGGTGAAGTTGGTACAGTTTGGTACCTAAGAGGTGAGCTGAATAAGTGTGTCTTACAGTTAATACGTCTCTTACCATACCACCAAGATGTACTATTTTCCTCGATACATTTCCTCCCTGACTGATGAGGGGAGCAACATTGTTATTATCTGTGGTAATTACCAACTTTAAAACACGTTTAATAAAATTCACAGTACCTGTTACTTGTGTAAAGAGCCCAGTGACTGGTTCACTGGACCTTCCTTCCATTCCTGACTCACTAGTAATTGGAGTTACAGTGAAAGTGAATATATCACAGACAGTGTGGTTCTTAAGTTGTTGATAATTAAACTGCACTTGATTTTGAATCCCATTTAGAGGAGGAAGTGCAACCATCTCATTGGTGACAAGAGGCACCAGGGAGATGTCCACACGATAGGCGAGGTTATTCATAGCGAAATTATTCATTATGGAGACGGTAATTTTGGTTTCACCATTCAACACCTCAAGCATTACACGCTCTGAGAAAATAAGCACAGTAACTCAAGGTATACTTTCTACAATACACGCTCTGAGAAAAAAGGCCTCATTGAAAGCAACTGTGTCAAGATGTACGCTCTACAAATAATTGTACTACTCACCAACTATCAACGTTGCATTCCTTGACAAAGTTACACTACTCAGTGAAACTGCTACACACTGAATGACACTGTAGTTGAACTGTGAGCTAGCTGGGATGGTCAGCACTGAGGGACGACCTGAAGTGCCTCCAGCTACTCTGATTTCAGGTGAAAAGGCAGGGTCTCTAGACTCAACACCATTCATAAGCCAAGCATGAGCTAATGCTGCAGGAGACAGGCACTCAAACTCTGCCAATAATCCCTCGGCTTGTACCACTGACTCGGGCTCAATTGTAAACTGCTGGGCTGTGCATTGCATGTAAATATAGTGACAACAATACAGCTATATACCATACCTTCAATAACTGTGGTTGTAAGAAGCATCCCAACTACAATGCACAAGATAGTTGTCTGATAGGCCATAGTTGGCACTGACTCAATCCACGAGAGCTACAATAATAATAATCAATGATTCATGAATAGTACGTGTTGTAGGGTACCGTAAAAAGTCTAGTTAAAGGCGCCACAAAACTAGAACAGAGATAATTAATTATGCAAGCTTAGACGGCACTTCATTTAGAAGGGAGGCCACATTTAAATTACAAGATAAAATTATTTAGCTTGAAAGTTTAATAGGTGCACAATTAGAGGCAAAAAATTTAGACTGTTCAGTTCGGCACTGGAGTAGACTACCGAATGTCAATAATCGTCAGCTAAAATTGCGTATAATGGACGAATAAAACGAGATTGATTCTAACTAACTGCACACACCAATAGGTGGCTATGGGACTACTAACCAGCGAAAATTTGGGTGGGCCAAGCCAATTTCAGTCGGAGCTGTGATTACTAGAAAAAAACTGAAATTGACTTGGCCCACCCAAAGCTTCACTCGCCGAACATCGAATGTTCGGCGAGCGTAATTTATTTCCGCTTTTGCCAGAACTATGCAGTTAGTTAGAATTTTGTTCGTGCATTATACGCACTTTTAGCTGACGACTATTGACATCTAACGAAATTCGGTAGTCTACTCTATAATCTCTATAATTAGACTTCACCCACAAATGAAGCTACCATGCCTACCTTACCTGCAGTGCAAAGCAACCACGAAAATATTATCCACGAAATGACTAAATATTGGCTCAACCACGAATGTACTGTAGTAGCACAGTATTGTAAAAATTGATGGTTACCCTATTACTCGTATAGCGGGTAATTTTCGGGGGGGAAAACATTAATGAGACAATGTTTCTGTACGGTTTCTGTCGCCGAATCTGTTTAATAGTTGTGAAACTAGTTGTGTTTGGTGTCTGTGATGGTTACTGGACCTAACCCTATCAGCACATAATAGCCATACAAGCTAGATCCAGACTTTCTCTGCTGTTGCAGGCTGTGAGTCTTTTGTTAACATAGCAGGCTAAGGGTAGCTGTCAGAATGCTATCAGATAGACTAGAAACCTTCAATCAAACTTCCTATCTATATACTTCCTTCAATCCACTTCCGTTCGTTGTTATGTCATTGTTTTACTGAGCATATACGATGTTATCCAAAGCCCCCAGACATAGCTCAGAGTCAGAGTCACTATACTTCCTATACTTAATTGATTATGTCTTCACTAGGGCCCACAGAGGAGGCTGCAACCATACCACCAGCAACACAGATCTCTACACTTCCTGTCTATTTCCGGCCATTCCGTTGCCCGGAAGGAGGTCGGGAATCAAGCCTATCCAATTAACAGTCAGGAGGCCAAGGTCCAATTTCTACCTGATATAATTAAATATGCATTTATCATTACATCATTAATAAATCGGTGCCAAAATGAGCGATTTAATAGCTGTCTGTTTAACCGTCTTTTCTGGATGACAGCGCCAAGAACTACAACTTTAAACAGTTTGAAGGATCGTATGGAAGTGTAATGCAATCGTTTCCAGCCAGTCAAGGTAAGAAGGCATGAAAATATGCCAACCTGAGTAGCACCCACTAAAATCAGTGTTGCCGTAGTATATGTTTTCTTACCGTGCAAAAAGTTGGTTCCCATTAATTTTATACCTTGGATTTAGATAGAGTAAGAGTAGGTCGATATATTCTGTAGCCTGTGATAGGATGCACAAAAAAAGTTATGATGAAACGAGTTTTTATGTCTGAACGGTCTGTCTCCATGTTCATATTTTATTTTATTTTCTTCTGCAAGTCTCTATCAGTGTCTCTGCTACAGAATTAAGGGCACACCATCATGAGAGAATGCACTGTATACTGCAACTCTCCTCTCTGTCTTCAGCCCCGCCCCCTTTTTTGTTTGTAAACAAAAAATATGTTAGCTCTGAACTGGCTTATTTATGACCTATTATTATTATTATAACATATTTAAAGGTTGCTTATTACAGTGTATTCCTTAATTGTTTCTTTTGCAGATTTCTTTAAAAACCAGACGGCTAGATCTATGAGGGTTTTGGCATGCTCTAGCTTCATAAATTTCTCAAAATTTGATGGGCTGCAAACGATGGGAATCAACTTTTTGCACGGCATGTTTAAAACCTCTAATTTTGTTATGAAACGGGGCTAGACGCAAAAATCCAGGAGAAACAGTTTGTTGACTAGTATCAATCTACTCTAGAAAGATCAGACAAGAGTTTAGGACAGGTTAGAACTTCTGAGCATTAGCAGTAAAGAAGATACATTTGTTCAAAGTGAGGATAGAAAAACGGAAGCAAAAACCGCAAGAGCAAGGCAGTGTCCGGAATTGCTTCTGCATGGTTTTTAATTAAAACGGTCCTTGGCCCCCCCTGACTGTTAAGCATAATGACCTAACCTATTATGCACCAAATTATGCCAGTAATTTGCCAGGGCCTACCGCAGGGGGGTAGGCAGGGGAGGTGCTTTGGGTGCTTGAGCACCCCCCCTACCTGACTCTACTTAAAGCTTACTTGAAGATACAGTTGAGCTCAGCACTCCAGATTTAGCTTTGTTAGCTGCATACTGAACTAGCTATTCTAGCTATTCACCTAAGAGAGTTAGTAGCTGGACTCTGCCGTTAGGAAAGATATAAACTTATTATTGATTTGCATGCTGGTTTTGCAAACTGCATGGAAGGTCACAGAGGGTTCAGCTATTCACTTCCTGCATGCATGGGTGGAGCTCAATATAATAATTAACGTTCAGCTAACTTCTGAGAGCTAGCTAGCTGCCTTGTACATGCAGTGCATAGAGGACTGTACTCATCATCAGACACATCCAAGTGCCTCGAGAGACTTGCCAATACTGACCTCCAGATGTATATGCCCCTTCAGGCTTGCACAGTTGTACAGTTGTACAGTTGCAGCCCCTTGTTTCTTTGTTTCTTTTATGCATATTATAATGTCATCCTGTGCATGAGTCTGTGCCTGTAAGGCTCCCGATTGAGATGGACAAAGGAGCCTGCAAAGGAGGCTTTGCTAAGTATTTTATTTGTATGTAGGCTTCTCTATGCATTGGGCCACGCCCAACTATGCAGATGACGTCACTAATAAGAGGTGTGGTTTCCGGTCAACCAAATTTCGGAAAGCACCCCCTTCTCCAAAATCCTGGCTAAGCCCTAGCTGGGCGTAGCCCGGCACCCGTTCCTAACGGGTGGCCGGGGGACATCATCCATGTCCAACGGGGACATGCTTATATAGGATGTGTACTGCTGCACTGAGGAGTGCAGCCCAATCAGATTGCAGTATTTCTAAGATAACGATATTCATAACCGGACGTGCAGTTTATAATTTTATTCATAAACAAACAGAGCAGCATTCTGCGGTTTATAATTTTATTCATGATGCGTACAGAGCAGTATTGCATAACACAGCAGTACAAGTTCTACATAAGCGTGTCCCCGGCCACCCGTTACGCCCCTGCTACCTTTACCTGCAGTGCAAGCTCCAACCACGAAAATATTACCCACGAAATGTCTCAATATTGTTGAACCACGAATAATTATTTTATCCCCCAAAAATTACCCGCTATACGCTATACGGTATGCTTCAACCAATAAAACCGCGAATATTTCATGTATTTTGCCCCACAAAGATTACCCGACCAGCTATACGGCGTACAGCCGCATAATAGCCGGCCGATCAGAGTATTTAAGCATAGATAAAAGAGACAAATGGATAGGAAACACTTAGCGCATCGAAAAGTATCCGCGTTTCCCCCAGGATTCATTCGAGGCCGCCTACTGTACATGGAAAAAAAATGGCCAAAAACACAAAAAAGAGACAAATGATTGTCTTACTGTCAGTGTGAGAACCCTGCTGCTGAACTTTTACTTCTGTTTAATACTTGAGGCTATATGACACACAGTACACTACTTATATAGATTGTTCTAGCTGTATTATAGGTGTTATTGGTACAAGAAACATCCTAAGTAGTGAAAGCAATGTTTCTGTACCTCTAGCTACTTCTTAGCAATCCCAAAAAAGTTTCTGTTATTTCCAAATGATACCTAGTATAAAGGGACATTAAATTGAAGTGGTAGGGAGACTTGGAAAGGTCTAAATTTTTCAAAACAGCCATAGAAGTAGTTTTCCTGGGGGTTTCAGCGAAACACGGCTGTATAGTATAGTACTACCTTAATACAGCTCACCTCTGTTATGAATTCTTTTTTTCTTGAGGCTTTCAGACAAGGGGAGTAAGTATCTTGGCTAGCATAGCTAATGTGTACGTGTAAATAGAGTCTTCATACACCCGTCCTGATATGTAGTTTAATTAAGGACCAGAGGAGGTACGACATAGGTTGACCTTTTTGCTAATGAGTTACTCCCGTATTGCATTCCTGCAGCATGACAGGATGTCACGCCCACATTTACCTAGAGAAGGGTGTGGCGATGTGTCATAATTTATCACCAAGTTTCACGGAGGAATTTGAGTGTACGGAGAAAGAAGAGAGTATACGGAAGCACAACACCAAAACTTGCTCTCCTAGCTAGCTAAAAGACTACCAACGATCATAGTACTCTACAGTAGTTATAAATAATAAAAAAAAGTGATCAATTTCACCATTTCTATGTACAGCACATTGTATGGCAGCCAAGACAGGTAATGAGCATGCTGACTATAAAATAATCCCTTTGTAGTTTTAGCCACGCCCTATAACGCGGAGTGTTTCACGCAAACATTTTCGTTTCCAATCCCCTTCCTTTTCAATCTATGTTTAAACGCCCATGGTAAACTCTGTCTTAGAATTCATAACAGAGGTGAGCTGTATTAAGGTAGTACTATACTATACAGCCGTGTTTCGCTGAAACCCCCAGGAAAACTACTTCTATGGCTGTTTTGAAAAATTTAGACCTTTCCAAGTCTCCCTACCATTTCAATTTAATGTCCCTTTATACTAGGTATCATTTGGAAATAACAGAAACTTTTTTGGGATTGCTAAGAAGTAGCTAGAGGTACAGAAACATTGCTTTCACTACTTAGGATGTTTCTTGTACCAATAACACCTATAATACAGCTAGAACAATCTATATAAGTAGTGTACTGTGTGTCATATAGCCTCAAGTATTAAACAGAAGTAAAAGTTCAGCAGCAGGGTTCTCACACTGACAGTAAGAATCATTTGTCTCTTTTTTGTGTTTTTGGCCATTTTTTTCCATGTACAGTAGGCGGCCTCGAATGAATCCTGGGGGAAACGCGGATACTTTTCGATGCGCTAAGTGTTTCCTATCCATTTGTCTCTTTTATCTATGCTTAAATACTCTGATCGGCCGGCTATTATGCGGCTGTACGCCGTATAGCTGGTCGGGTAATCTTTGTGGGGCAAAATACATGAAATATTCGCGGTTTTATTGGTTGAAGCATACCGTATAGCGTATAGCGGGTAATTTTTGGGGGATAAAATAATTATTCGTGGTTCAACAATATTGAGACATTTCGTGGGTAATATTTTCGTGGTTGGAGCTTGTACTGCAGGTAAAGGTAGCAGGGGCGTAACGGGTGGCCGGGGACACGCTTATGTAGAACTTGTATAGTGCATGCAGAGCTAACTACTATAAGTAGCAACACTCAGTCACCATGGGCAAGTTTTTCTATGCACTCTTCTCAAAAGGCTGCGATGCATGTCATTGCAAGTAAGCAACACTTAGCATAACTCGAGAACGAATTGCAAATACACTAATTAAATCCAAGAAAACATGACTAGAAGGCCTATAGAAACCCTTACTTGCACTTCATTGATCCTTGAGCAGCTGTAGCGGCTATAGTCTACACATAAACACACTACCGTATACCCGTAATACCTCGCTTGAATGCGCATGCGCACCAAGACATAATTATTATATGCGATTGCATTTATTATATGCATAGATTGAAAAGGAAGGGGATTGGAAACGACCATGCAGGCCTCCCTGTGTAAATGGTTGAAACACTCCGCGTTATGATTTCGTGCTCGCGATTATTTTTGTTTTGACCGTACTCTGGTTGTATTTCAACTGTTTCTAGCTCTCCTATCCACTAGCGATCACTCAGAGGCTGGGAGGTTACTCTAGAGAAGTAAGTTTACACCACTGACACGCTCTAATTTGTCTAAGTCAGCTGTCTTTACTCTGTTTTTAGTTTTTGTTGAGTATAGCTTGAATTACTCCATGTTAACTTTTTTGTTTCCCTGCTGCATGCGAAGCCTAAACAGCAAAAGACATTGCTTAACTTGGTTATTGTGTATCTAAGTACTATATAGAATGGTTTCATGCCATGGATAAGCTTTACTGTTCATAACCGTTTGCAGTATAGTCCTTCAAACTGCTTTAGTATACTTTTAGACACACCACGGGCCTTGACCTATCACGACTTCATAGTAAGGGCTATTCCTTCTTTTATAGCATTTATTTGTTTAGTGATAGTGGTTGCGTTGCTTAGTCGACCTTTTAGAGCTATATTCTCTTTACTTTTTAGAATATTCAACACTAAAAGTGATCAATTTCACCATTTCTATGTACAACACATTGTATGGCAGCCAAGACAGGTATATATAATGAGCATGCTGACTATAAAATAATCCCTTTGTAGTTTTAGCCACGTCCTATAACGCGGAGTGTTTCACACAAAAATTTTCGTTTCCAATCCCCTTCCTTTTCAATCTATATGTTATATGCGACTGCTGCATATAATTATTATAATTATGGGACTGCTGCATTTATTATATGACGCTGCTGCATTTATTATATGAGGCTGCTGCATATATTATATGAGGCTGCTGCATTTATTATATGCGACTGCTGCATATATTACATGAGGCTGCTACATTTATTATATGCGACTGCTGCATTTATTATATGCGACTGCTACATAAATTATATGGGACTGCTGCATTTATTATATGAGGCTGCTGCAATTATGACGCTGCTGCATTTATTATACGCGACTGCTAAATATATTATATGGGACTGCTGCATTTATTATATGAGGCTGCTGCATTTATTATATGACGCTGCTGCATTTATTATATGCGACTGCTACATAATATATTATATGGGACTGCTGCATTTATTATATGCAACTGCTGCATATATTATATGGGACTGCTGCATTTATTATTATGACGCTGCTGCATTTATTATATGACGCTGCTGCATTTATTATATGCAACTGCTTGCATATATTATATACGACTGCTGCATTTATATATATCAGGTACATATACAAATTTGTACTATGGTTGCACCAAAGATCAAAGGCTTCAGTTGTAGTTTATACTACTTATACAACCTGTCTGACCGTATTAATTTTGACACAAATGGCACCCCATAATAGCTGGCCGATCAGACGACAATTTATATAGTATAACATGAATTTAAGGCATAGTTAGAGTACTGCCGCTCACCTCCGTTATAAATTCTGTTTTTCTTGAGGCGCTTGCAGACAGTATCTTAGTATAATATTATGACTGAAAGATCTTGCTAGTATCGAATTCCTAAGCTTTGTGCCCACGGCATCTATTTTTTGCACACGGCACTATCTTACGTACATAATTATGGAATATAGCGCCATACTCAGTGCTACATGTACAAGTTGCCTCATGAATATAATTACTAGGGATACACTGGAGTGCAACCTCCCTACGCACTATTAGCCTCGAATCCAAGGCCTATTTAATTGTCTTGGGATCGAGGCTAATTCATAGGTAAGGCTTTGAGTAATAATTGTTGAAACAGCACATGGGATAAAGGAAGAGACACTTGTAGCTACATGGTATTGATTGTATGTAATATCGAACGGTTTAGCTTTCAGGAGGGAAGTAGTAGTTTGCTGATCTTATTCGACAATGGCTTTGATTAAATCGTTGTAAACAACAACCGTAACAAACGTGGTATCTGGCCCTTCCAAGTCCAGTTTAGCCATCTGATTAAAAGGGCAACGAGACAGTAGGAATGTTGCACCACATTTTGAGCATTCGACGATGTCATCTTCAACGACTTTAACTTTACCTTTACAGTAAGTGCAAGCATTGAACTTTTCGAACTTCTTGACAGCAATGACGGTAGCACCCATGAGTGAAAGTTCATTAGATTCGGTTAGACATTCGTCAACATCGTCAATGTTGTCAAGTTTAGTTACGGACGAACCATTTGCTGGCATGGAAACAGAATACTCGCCACGAAATACACAGATTTTTCACACTAAACAGAAATCGGTCTGAGGTATAATGGGAACCATGGAAGGTACCAAGCACAATTTTATATTATATAGAGAGCAATCTACTGCAAGCACTTTTGACTTGTCTATATTTATTGTGCGTGGTATATATAAATTGTGCGATTTGTACAATTTTTAATCTACTGGAGAGGCACTTTACTATGTTGTACTGTACGTGGTATATAACAGACTTACTAAGAAAAGTAATCTCAGCACAAGCACTGATATTTGGTTTCATGTTCAGATTGCAGAAAAGAATAGATCTAGGTAATGATCGAAATGTCACGAATCGTCAATTTAAGAAGCATTGTCTAGCTTATGAGCAGAACGCTTGAAAAAAGGCCTTCTGAGCTGTAGAATGGAGCTGAAGTGTCCTCAGTACAGTGGCTAACGCGTCCTCCAACTTTGAAGTCAAACCGTTACGGTCTGCAGCAACCAGAGCCACTAGTTCCATTGAGTCCTACGTTGTCCTTTTTTTTTTTCTTTTTCTTCGCCAAAATCTCAACGTGACCCGATTATAGCCTCGCTTCGCTCGGAATTAACATCACAGGTGACCTGTCACTGAAAAAATGGTCCGGGGACTGAAATTTTCAGAAAAAATTGGTCCCCCCCTGAAATAATCATCGGCTAGACAAAAAGACGTCTCTGGACCAGGAGCGTATGTAGGGCAACCTAGGGTCCGACATACAGATACGCACATACCCATGTACAGGGATGCGTAACAATCGCAAGATATCTCGAAATTCTAATAAGAGCGCACCTTGTGTTTGCAGCATCTGTGTGGAGAGCCTTTAAATTATTACACATCCCAGAGGACCTTCACAAAGCATAGACGGATTTCATTTGTAAGCTCCAGGGCTTACAGATGAAATCCCTATGCGCTCTTAGTAGAATAGCGTGGGTGTGCTCTTATTAGAGACACATACCTTTACCAAACACTTTTGGACCTCGCCGTGGGCGGTAAAGGAAGGCGGTCACTTGTTTACCGCTCGCGGCTAAATGGAGCGGTGACCCTTTACCGCGGGCGGTAAATGGTTTACCGCTCGCGGTATTAGTTGGTGGCAAGCGGAGGCGGGTGACCCCTATATCGGCCACCGTAGTTTTCAACTGTTTCAAAAGAAAGATCTATTAACGATTGACAGTTTTACAGCTTGACAAAATAATGTTACTACTACTACTACATATAATGTCCGGGAATAGATACAGACGGTACGGGTGCATGGTTTATAGTTTATGGATGGTTAACAGTTACGTCTTAGTTCAAGACTGGTTTAGCACTGCACTGCATACAGTGCCAAACAGCTGATTTTTTGAGAAAAGCGGCAGGAACGTTCACACGCCGACAAGTTTACTGGAACGCTACCATGACAACCCCAAAGTGCATTCATTATATAAACATTCATGTTCAGTTTGGACAACTATAGAATAGTCAAACTAAAAACATCACAACAGCTTTATTAAACTGTGACTAAAAAAGGAATCATGACAGATTTTGAAAGTGGCTAAATGGAAAAAACAAGCCATACATTTATGTGATCATATTTATAACTACATGTATAATTATGCATTAACTCCTACACACTATTAGATGGGATGCAGTCGAAGGGTATGTAACTAGAGCCTCAAATCAATCGTTCACAACCTTTTGTATGAGGTCATTCCTGTATCACACTTGTATTGCATTGTGCATTGTGCTGACGTGGAAACAAAACCATTAACTAAAAATGTTAGCTTTTAGTACTCATCCTTGTGTCAACAAAGTGCATGCATTCCCATTTGAGTACATGTATCATTTTTATATGAGAAAATAAGCATGGACACCTCTTAAAAGGACTACCTCCTTTTAAGGCAGCACTCGATCAGTAAAGTAACACATTATTCACATGCAGGTATATGCAAATGCACCAAAGTAGTGAAATGCTGGAGTGAGGTTGCACAGTGCATATATGCATGATGAATTAAATGAAATTCTGTCTTGTAGCCTCTTCAAACTGTATAATAGGCCTAGTACACATTATTATTGACATCACTACCGGAGGGGTATACCTTTGATAGCAAATAATTATAGTATACTCTTCTATTATTAAGATGAAAATTGTGTATGTGTTTCAGTTGTCCATTCTGGTGAAGTACATACAATGCACAATACATGCATGTAGATCAACCATGCACATTTGATCATACACGTTACTAATTACAGGGCCAATTAACAATTAATGGTATTTCACATGCAAAGCTATTGGTGGGTGTGATTTCCTGGCATATTGAAACGCAAATACTAAAAGTTAAACCCATGAAAATTTCTGCTGAGGGCTCTGTAGCCATGCAAATAGTGAAAGTGTGCACCCGCGGAAAATTTCCTGCTATACAAATGTGTGGGATAAAAATAAATGGGTAAATCTGTCAGTTAATGTTAACATAATTTGCACGACTTGCTTTTCCCTGAGGAAACACATCCTCGTACTCACGAACTGGCTCAATGCTCTCATATATACTCTCCCTCTGTTGTTGCTGGGGCTTGTGAGTCATCGATCGTTTGTCCCCGTAGTTTCTTTGTCTGCTCATAAGCAATGTTCCTCCTCAGTACTGAAGCATAAGCTTCGTTAGGCTGCTCAATTCCTGCAAATGTTGATGACCAATCCACTCTTCTATCTGACTCCGGAACCTCAACTGTGTTGAGAAGAAGTGACATGAAAAAATTTAACTAATCGATATCACCTCTTTGTTTTCTCTTCACAATAACCACGGCTACAACAATAGCTACGGTGACTACCAGGAGAAGCAGTACCACGACCACGGTTATGATACCTTTATATATAGCAGACAAAATACACATGCAGCCAGCCATAAATTGCCATTATTCACCTGCTATCAGTACTATGGGCGATGGAGCTGGAGACTCCGTAGTATCAGGAGGTGATTGTGTAGGGGGAGGACCTGCAACAGAGTGGCATACAATTCTGAAACTGAAACTAACTCTGGGCTTACTAGTTGGTAGCTCCAATTGACTAATGAAACCTTCCCATCAAAGATGGTTTCACCAGTATGGGGTGTTATCTGTGTCAAAATGACTATGACAATGTACACACACGCGTGCATCCATATATGCACATTACAATATGCATGTCAACATGCATATGAACATTTACAGTATTATGCTGCATGGGATGTCAATAATTATGACCTCTGGCAGCATAATTATACACTTATACACCCAATAATATGCATATACATGTCCATGATTGGTATAGACTGGTTGGCACACACAACATTAATTGTGGATGACTCCTCCACAAGACTCCAATTTTCGCTGGAAAAGACGCCGCAATAATTAGTTTGTTAGTAGGTGTGACATCTTGCTTGTGCATGCGCGGTAAAAATATATGCCCACTCCACATGTACCGACACGTGGAGAGTGGGCTTCTAAATATAATCTGCCCTTGTTGGCTGCTCTCCAAATCTGGAGGCGAGAAAAATAAGGAAGAAGAAGTACCGACAGTGTAGCAGACTCTAGCTAGCTAGTTAGCTGTGATATAAATGGCTGACAAGATTACTCGCGTCAATGATAAATTTATTGTGCTAGTCCTATTATATAATTTTTAATGAGCACTTGCACCTTGACCCAATGACCACATAATCAATCTAGACTCCATCCTTTCCGCCTACAAAATTACAGTGTAATTACTCTCAATATCCGGATACATGCATAGTGTAAGTATACATGCATGCACATACCTAGCCTCCTTTACAAGGATGTGCTAGCCTCGATTCCAGGCCTCTCTTCGAGGAAGAGCGGCCTGGAATCGAGGCTAGCACATACCATATAATTATTATTGACTTGATAATTGTGTAACGTGTATATGCATGTTATAATGTGTATATATTATGTTGACATGCATGTTGCATGCATGCATACTTATTGTAACGTGCATATGCATGTTGACATGCATATTGTAATGTGCACATGGATGCACGCGTGTGTATACATTGTCATAGTCATTTTGACATAGATAACACCTCATACACCAGAATCACTATTCCAAGTGTACACTACCACATAAACATCAGAAGTGGTACTAAGAATGACAACAGTTCTGTCATTAGGTGGTTCAATAAAACCAATCATCACCATCGGATCAAGAGAGGTTGGAGAGGTTTTAGATTGAAACAACGCTAGACAACTCTGGCCACCGGTCTCAGGGGACTGTCCAAATTAAAATGACATGGAATTTTGTTATAATCATGTGCGTGACGCCATTGCTTTGGAATGTTTATCACGTGCGTGGGTGGCAAACGTCTGCAATTACTAGTGAGGGCGGAGCTTGGGTCACATGACACTCTACTAAAGCATAAGAAGGGATAGTCTGGCCCCAGACCACTCCCTTGCACGTGATCTGACATGTGCCAGGGAGAGGGTATAATAACATAATTATGTACATGTACGTACACAGAAGACAAGTATACAGATCTATCTAGCCAGCCTTTTGATATTATAGATCCTTGTACCAGTGTCTGTTGTGCCACAACTTGTGGATTTAATAATAATAATAGCATGGAACAGCTGATGAACGTAGAAATCTTGGCAGTCCTTCTTTGAGCCGAGGGGTGGCAGCGATTTAAGACAGCTTGTACAAGTCTGACTACTCTCAATTCAAATGCTGCCCTCTGCCATTATCTGTCCTGTATTGTACAGGTTATTAAAAGCTTTAGGCAACCAATAAATCTAACACACTGACTTTCGGCTGCCAGTTCTCATCACGTAAAACTGAAACACAGCTAATCTCTGCTGGTGTCTCACATGACTATATCCTAGCTGAATGCCTGATGTCGTTATTACTCCATCATCTTCTCTTTTCTAGCACTAGCAGCCATTCTCAAACTGTAGCTAAGAAAGCCCGCGATCACTTTTGCAGGCTACGCAATTCTACTTAATTAACCTCATGCAATTTTTGGATCACGTGGAAAAATCAATGAATAATCTCTACCCAAATTCTGGTGAGACAGAAGCTGTAGCCCAGAGTCACCAGTCCCTTTTCTCCCGCCCCCGTCCAATCAGATAAAAGGGAGTGGCTTGCGAGTCTACTTCTGTGTAATGCCAAAAGGTTGATCCGCGTTTCGGCTCTAGACACCTCGCCAACCCAGCGGGAAATGTTATTACTATCATTCACAGCTCCCCACTGGGACTCTTAGTACTGTGCTGAGCATCCACACCTACTGTGCATCATATAGAAGCGTTGTGTATCTCACCAAGAGCTTGAAAACTTTCAAAGGCAGTTTTTTGAGTGTTGTATTATCGTTTCGGCTCTATCTAGTCGCTTTGTGTACCTTCTACAAGGAGAGGCTGTGACTACAGCCCAAAATATTAATGATTCCCTCTTTCTTAATTATGCCTCGGTGCGCATGCGCAAGCGAGGTATACGGTAGTGTGTTTGTGTGTCTGTGTGTGTCTGTCTGTCTGTCTGTCTGTCTGTCTGTCTGTGTAGACTGCTACAGCTGCTCAAGGATGAATCAAGTGCAAGTAAGAGTTTCTATAGGCTTCTAGTCATGTTTACTTGGGTTTTAATTCGTGGATTTGCAAAATAATGCTTCATTGTCGAGTTATGCCTAGTTTTTTGCTTACTTGGAATGCCATTGCAGCCTTTTCAGCTGTCAGAAGAGCACATAGCCAAACTTGTTTACCGAGTGTTGCTACTCTACTTAGTAGTTAGCTCTGCACTAGAACGCTAGCTATTGGTAGCTGCAAGAGTGAGGAAGAGAGCTGCAAGGCTCTGTTGATGCAGAGATACAAAAGAAAGGGGATTGGAAACGAAATTTTTACGAAATTTTTGCGTGAAGCATTCTGCGTTATAGGGCGTGGCTAAAACTACAAAGGATTATATTTATAGTCAGCATGCTCATTACTAGCCTCGATCCCAGGCCGAGTTTTCGCTTTTATAACGGTTAGGCGAACAACTGGGCCTGGTACTAGTTGTCTGCGCATGCGTCAAATTTTCATTGTATATTTGTGGTCGGCAAAAATATTTAATAAATCAATAATAGAAATTTGTACACAGAAAATGCACAGAGTGAGTACACAAAAGATGCACATAGGGAGCTGCTTCACAAAGGCCTGGGGAGTTGCCAGTTGTGCTGCAGCACAATTACAGTGACCCAGGGCAACTTCAGGATGATTGAATGCCTTCAAATTACGTTTCAAAAAGATTTAGCAGGCTGCTGGACTTCTCTGATTCTAGGCCCCAACTCGTAACTCATTGCTTGAGAAAACGTAGATTCTCTTGATGTCTCTGAGCTACCCAGCAACGCTCGAATGAGCAGGTCATACTCCAGTCCTGTGTCTGTGAGTATAGGACAATATTAAAAGAAACCAAAGACGGTTAAACCCTTACCTCAAACTGTCCAGTCTCGTCCGTTAGTATAGCCAAGAGGAGCACTGTTGGGATAGCTGGATATTAGCCATTGCTCCTGTACAGAGAAGTAGACATTTTAAATACGTGTAGATCTATACATATTAAATTTCTCGGTTATAGTGTCATTGTCGACGAGCTGATGATGGCAGCACCAAGTTCTCTAGCTCACACTCTTCACTTGATCCACCATATTAATGATGAAACTATAGTCTACCTACATTCTTGCCAAACATGAACAAGACTTGATAGCATAGCCGGCCATAGGGCCCACACAAAAATATCTGACCTTAACAAGCTTGACAAAGCTTTATACCTCTTCCCTTGTTGTTCAGTCTTCAAAATAAGCTTCAGAGAAGAGAGAAGCTTCAGCTAAGAGCCATTCCAATCGATTCCAATAATGATAAAACGGGAACTGACTTCTAGTACACGATAGTACACGAATATAAATGTCACGAAAGTGAACGAGAATATCCATTCGTCAGAATCTGACGAACGATTGACCATGCGCAGACAACTAGTACCAGGCCCAGTTGTTCGCCTAACCGTTATAAAAGCGAAAACTCGGCCTGGGATCGAGGCTAGCTCATTACCTGTCTTGACTGCTCTACAATGTGCTGTACATAGAAACAGTGAAATTGATCATTTTTAATGTTGATTTTTCTAAAAAGTAAAGAGAATTTAGCTCTAAAAAGTCGACTAAGCAACGCAGCCACTATTACTAGACAAATAAATGCTATGCAAGAAGAAATAGCCTTTACTATGAAGTCGTAGGAGGGACAGGCCCGTGGTGTGTCTAAAAGTATACTAAAGCAGTTTGAAGGACTATACTGCAAACGTTTATGAACAGTACAGCTTATTTATAGCATGAAGCCATTCTATGTAGCACTTAGATACATAATAACCAAGTCAAGCAATGTCCTTTGCTGTTTTGACTTCACAGGAGGGACAGAGAAAAGTTGACATAGAGTAATTCAAGCTAAACTCAAAAAAATTGGAAACAGAGTAAAGACAACGGACTTAGAGCTTGTCAGTGGTATAAGCTTACTTCTCTCAAGTATCTCCCAGGCCCTGAGTGATCTCTAGTGGATAGGAGAGCTAGAAACCAGGGATACAAAACCGTAGCACAGTCCTCCATGTAATTATTTGCGAGCGCAATAATTACACGGAGTGCTTCACCGGATGTCAGTCCTTTTACATAGGGCGTGGGCGGTCGTTTCCAATCCCCTTTCTTTTGTATCTCTGGTTGATGGCAGCCATTAATTTTAGACTTGAACTTTTGGCATCGATCGTTTTTAACAACAATCATGGTCGATCATTACCCACTCTTTGAGTCTGCATGCAGCAAAATAATTATTGCAAAAATGTTAATCAGTATAAAAGCTATTAGTAGCTTCATGTTATGTAGCTTTGGCATCTCCACCGAGGCATCAGTACCTGCGGTGCTTTCATTAATTAAGTAGCTGGGCATTGTATGCAAGTAAAATCAAAGCCACTTGGCTTTAGGTTGGTAACTAAGTAATGTTCATGTTTGTCTTAGTAAGCTGGTTTTTAAAAGCAGACTTTTTGTGTACCCATTTAGAAAGTTACATCAATGATTGAATGTAGGTAAATTCCTCTTTGTATATTCATTGATATTTGGTTCATCGTATCGGCACAGTAATTTACGACAGAAATTTGCTACATTTCCATAATTCTCTATCATGTCTGTGACTGTACTGGAATGAATACTCAACGGTACAGACAGAGCTCCTCTCAAGAATTTGCTGTCCAAGCTGCTTTTTACTGCTTGGAGGGTCTCACTAACTATTGCTGCTACCTTGTTGTGACTGTTCCACTAGCCATTGCTAATACATGGAGCTCAGTAGCTAGTTTATAGCCCTATGGGGTGCCGTTTGTGTCAAAATATTGATGACAAAAACACAAGGTTTTGGTGGTATTTACTAAACATTTGAGGGTATTTGGTAAACAACTGAGGGTATTTAGCAAAGGACTGAGGGTATTTAGCAAAGGACTAAGGGTATTTACTAAACAACTGAGGGTATTTAGCAAAGGACTGAGGGTATTTAGCAAAGGACTAAGGGTATTTACTAAACAACTGAGGGTATTTATAGCAAAGGACTGCATGAGGGTATTTAAGTAAACAACTGAGGGTATTTAGTAAATGTCTGTGGGTATTTACTAAACAACTGAGGGGATTTAGCAAACAACTGAGGGGATTTAGCAAACAACTGAGGAGATTTAGCAAACAACTGAGGACATTTAGCAAACGACTGAGAGTACTTTAGCAAATGGCTGAGGGGATTTAGCAAATAACTGAAGGCATTTAGTAAATGGCTGAGGGGATTTAGTAAACGTATTCTCTTCAGCGAGTCAAGGTCAACACTACTATATAGTAGGCGTTTGTCTACTCTTCTTAACAGAGTGTGAATTCATCTGGGCACAGCAGAGAATTTTAGAAGAAGTCTTGCACACTGTGCATGCGCACAACCTTGTGCCCTGCACATCTCCCTAATACCAGGAGCAGATTACAGATTAGTCAATTATTTACTTAAATACTCTCTGTCATTTGCTAAATACCCTCAGTTTTTTTTACTAAACATGATCATGATACCCCCCCAATCCTTTGCTAAATACCCTCAGTCCTTTGCTAAATACCCTCAGTTGTTTAGTAAATACCCTCAGTTGTTTACTAAATACCCTTAGTCCTTTGCTAAATACCCTCAGTTGTTTACTAAATATACCCTCAGTCCTTTGCTAAATACCCTCAGACATTTACTAAATACCCTCAGTTGTTTAGTAAATACCCTCAGTTGTTTAGTAAATACCCTCAGTCCTTTGCTAAATACCCTCAGTCCTTTGCTAAATATACCCTCAGTTGTTTAGTAAATACCCTCAGTCCTTTGCTAAATACCCTCAGTTGTTTACCAAAATAATACCCTCAAATGTTTAGTAAATACCACCAAAACCTTATGTTTTTGTCATCAATATTTTGACACAAACGGCACCCCATATAGTACTAGCTAAAAGCATGGGTTGGAGGAAATAAAGAAGAAAACATTGACCGAAACGCGGATGGTCAATGCTATTTACGTAGCGTTTCCCATCCCTCTCCCTTCTTATATCTATGATTAAAGTTGACCGTAGCTAGTTGATCGAGTAAAACCCTGAATAAAATAAGCGTTAATTTTGTTCCAGTTTAGTTAGATCCTATCTTTTGTTTTGCTACGGACTCTTCTGAAAAGGCAGCAATCAAGTAAGCACTGAAAACTAGGCATAACTCGAGAACGAAGCTTTATTTTGCAAATCCACAAATACCAAGCCAAAAGCCTATAGAAACTCTTACTTGCACTTCATTGATCCTTGAGCAGCTGAAACAGTCTACACACACACAGACACACAAACACACTACCGTATATACCGTATAGCGGGTATATTTCGAGGGTGTAAATTTTCGCGGATGGACCATTACAATGGATTTTGCGGATTTTATTTTCGTGGTCTGAGTTCCAGCCTTTTGGCGCATGCGCACATCAACATGCAGCTGTACCTCCACACCGTTAGCCTCGAATCCAGAATACTGAACACGCCTACTATTCATAAATTTTCGTGGGTATAAATTTTCGCGGTACAGGCGAAAACCGCGAAAACCGCGAACATTTATACCCTCGAAATATACCCGCTATACGGTACCTTGCTTGCGCATGCGCACCGAGGCATAAATATTAAATACAGTAGAACCTCAATTATCCGGACACTTGGTTCCAGAGGCAGACCGGATAACTTAATATGCCAGATATAATCGAATGGATAAACTATCATGCCTTGATCACCCACTTCATTGATAAACAGCAGTGTCTGTGGCGCAAACAGTTTCATCTAGGATTAAAAGTTTGGGGGGGGGGAGGTTTACGCACGCCGCAAAATGTTTGGACACTCCCACATGTGTTGATCACACCCCTTATTACATACTAGTGCATCACAGTAGATATAGTTACATATTGCACATCGTATACATGTGTACAGTACTAAATATGTGATGATGTTATTATTATACACACATTTTGGGGGAACCCCCCCCCCCCACTAGATGAAACCCTGGCAAAAAATAAACATGCTTGTGTCCACGGTAACAGCAGGTAATTGCACATTCGCATTAAGGAACACGCCCATTTTCAGAGAAAATTGCCAAGCCGGATAATTGAGGTTCTACTGTAACTACTACTGAATAACACGACATACTGATTAGCATGTCCTTGAATATGAGGCGCACACCTGTGATCGAATTAAGCGTCACAGAGATGTTGATTATTCGGTCAGTGGGAAGAGAGACATTTATTATTTGGGGATCTTTGATGGTCTCATTGATGGGTGCCAATACGCCAGAGGTCACTTGGTAGGAGGTGAAGTTGGTACAGTTGGGTACCTGAGAGGTGCACTGAATAAAGGTGTCTTACAGTCAATACGTCTCTTACCATACCACCGAGATGTACTATTTTCCTCAACACATTTCCTCCCTGACTGATGAAGGGAGCTACATTGGTATTATCTGTGGTAATTGTTAAGCAAAACACACATTATAATATTTTTAATTCACAGTACCTGTTACTCGTGTGAAGAACCCAGTGACTGGTTCACTAGATCTTCCTTCCATTCCTGACTCACTAATTGGAGTCACAGTAAAGGAGAATATATCACAGACAGTGTGGTTCTTAAGTTGATAATTAAATTTGTGTAGTCTGAAAAAAGACTACACAAATTATGTGACCTATATATTAGAGGCTCTGCTGGCACCCAATTGAAACAGTTTATACAATGTTGAGCTACTATTATAAAAGTGTAAAGTTTACAATGTTGAGCTATAAATTAGTTTTCGGGAGCACATCTTCGTACTCATGAACTGGGTCAATGCTCTCGTACTCTCCCTTTGTTGTTGCCAGAGCTTGTGTTTCATTGATCTGTGGTTTCTTTGTTTGCTCATAGGCAATGTTCCTCTTGATCTTGAGTACTGGAGCATAAGCTTCGTTAGGCTGCTCAATTCCTGGAAACGTTGAGCACCAATCAACTCTTCCATCTGCATAAAATTATTATCAAAGTAACATAGATAGCAAGCAAGACGAAAGTTTCATTATTTACCTTCATTTTGCACCTTTTGTCTTTTTTTTAGACCAACTACAATGCCTGCTCCAACAATAATGACTACAAGCATTAGCAGAATGACCACCACAGTTATCCCTATTATAATTATATATAGGTGCATGTAATTTTAGCTAAACACTATTCGCTTTACCAGCTATTACTCCTGTGGCCAATGGAAATTGAGACCCAGTAACAGGTACAGGGGGGTCGGTAGGAGACAAGGGAGACAAGGTAGAAGGTGCACCTGCATGTACACAACACAGTAAACTGTAACGAAAATGGGCTACCAAATACACTTACTTGTTGGTGGATTGAGTTGCCTAATGAGTGATACCTTCCCGTCGAAGATGGATTGTGAGCTATTCCAAGAGTAGACTATCACATGGCCATTAGCAAAGGTGTCACTGACAGAGAAGGTCGTTGAACTTGCAAATGAGTCAATGAGAGCAACTAAAATTCTGTCAAGATTGATGGTAGACTGAAACAAAACAAGACAAACGACATCAGGGTCAGCACAAGTCACTTGTGCATCTCCATTTGGCAACTTTGTGACAGAAACGCCTTCACAACTGGGAGGTTGTCCTATATAATTATACAAAATGAATAGGAGAAGTGACACTATATATACACATGATCACCATCTCCTGAGGGCACCATAACAGATATATGTCCCTGCTGTCAGCTGCTATTGAGATGGGCATTCTCGGCAGAAAATTGCGTTCAAGATCGAACGTAATCACTCTGTAGTTTCCACTGGGAACAGCTAATATTGTGAAATTGTCACTCCTGCTACCAGGTATGGTAATCACTTTTATGCTACCAAAATCCAACTCTCCATCAGTGATATGTATCACACAGACGAGAGCTCCGGGAGAGAGGGTACCTTCAACATACTCAATGCTCACACTAATACAGTTTCCTTCAGGGCAAATGTCTACCGTCAAATTTTGAACATCAGTTGTTCCTACAAGGATAAAACATGTATATACACAATTAGATTATAATTATTGATATACAATAATTATTATGGCGTACGTATTGCTATATTTTGGATAATCAGTTCAACACCCCCCAGTGCAGTAAGTGTGACAGTGATGTTGGTTATTATGTCAGAGGGAAGAGGGAAACTCAGCACAGTCAGCGGGTATTGTATGATCTCAGTGATGGGACCTGGCAAAGCATCTGAGTCTATTCGGTAATGAGTAAAGTTGCGGCAGTTAGGCACCTGCAAAATGGAGCACTAAACATAATAATGCTAATGGTAAAGTTTCAGTTACCACATCAATGAGAGTCACTATTTTCACCAACACATCTCCATTCTGACTGATGAGTGGGGCAATGCTATCACCTGCACGTGGAAGAAGAGCTGAGTGAAAATATCAATATACAAAATGTACTGCATGTGCAGTATACCTGTTACTCGTGTGAAAAACCCAGGGACTGCAGGTTCACAGGATCTTCCTTCCATTCCTGACTCACTAATTGGAGTCACAGTGAAGGTGAGTATATCACAGACAGTGTGGTTAGGGTATCCGTAATTAAACTGTGCCCATTTATAGGAGGGAGTGCAACCATCTCATTGGTGCCCAGAGCAGTAAGCGAGATGTCCACACGATAGGTATCATTATTCAGAGTGAAGTTATTCGTCACAGAGACAACAAGGTGGGTTTTACTATTCACCACTTCAATAGATACACGCTCTGAGAAAAAAGGCCTTATTAAATCAAGGCAACCGTGTCTATAGGTGTACTCTCTATAATATCTATATACAACTCACCAACTATCAATGTTGCATTCCTTGAGAATACTTCACTAGTCACTGAAGCTGCAAGACACTGAATGACACTGTGTTGTTGAACTGTAAGCTGGCTGGGATGGTCAGCACTGAGGGATGACCAGAAGTGCCTCCAGCTACTCTGATTTCAAATGAACTGTTAGGGCTTGTGGTCTGGATGCCACTCACAAACCAAGGGTGAGCTATAGTGCTCCAGGAGACAGGCACTTGAACTCTGCCAATAATCCCTCGGCTCGTACCACTGACTCAGGCTCAATTGTAAACTGTTGGGCTGTGTATACATACACGATAGACTATAATTATACACTATAGACTATAAGGTATTAGGCAGACAGAAAGTGTACCATGATCACTACCTTAGATTGGGGTAAATATAGTCTTCTATTAAGTGTACAGTACAGTGCAACAACCAAAGAGAGTAGATTTTTTTTTATTTTTTTTATTTTTCACATTTTGTGGCATATCTTCTGAAGTAAAAGTGATATGATCTATTTGAGTGCAGGTACTGAAAGTTCAACTATTGGCGCTTCCATTGGACCACCACCTGTTACATCATATGACATCATATCTATGAAATGGCTGTCTGAAGATGTGTACCTCCAAAAATATGTTAGGAATAGAAGTAGCTTATTTGTTTGAGTTAAGATCTGAAATTTGTTGTGTATGTACCTGAGTATATTGCTCATCTTTTGAGCTTCAACTGAAGTCTGGGCTACTAGTAAGTTCTGAGAAATACTGCATTTTGTTGTTTTTTGGTGGCAAATATGTTAGGAATACAACTTTCGATTTTATGCTAGTTAAGGTCTGATTTTTGAGAAGGATGTACTACAATAGTGTAAAATTCATTTGCACTAACTTACAGGAGCTAAACAAGTATCTTCTTTGCTAGAGCGGCCCTTGTCAAAAACGGTGATTTTGCTCCGTTTTGCTACTTTTGCTGGCGTATGCAATGATATTCATTGATTTGTGACATCACAAATCATCTTGTTGTTATTTGCTACATCCAAAGGTCATGCGATGTCTACCTGCAAATACACAGTTGGTGCTGGTCATTCCGTGTCACAGGGGCGTGGCAATTGAGCTTACTACGTAGCCAAATCGCCCCAAAAGTCATAAAAAGCACTGTTTTTGACAAGATGGGCCGCTCTAGCAAAGAAGAGGCTAGCCTAACTCCTGTAAGTTAGTACAGATGAAAAGTACACTATTGTAGTACATGGTGCTCAAAAGTCAGACCTTAACTAATATAAAATCGAAAGTTGTATTCCTAACATATTTGCCACCAAAAAACAACAAAATGCAGTATTTCTCAGAACTTACTAGTAGCCCAGACTTCCGTTGAAGCTCAAAAGATGAGCAATATACTCAGGTACATGCACAACAAATTTCAGATCTTAACTCAAACAAATAAGCTACTTCTATTCCTAACATATTTTCGGAAATACACATCTTCAGACAGCCATTTTATACTGATGATGTCATGTGATGTAACAGGTGGTGGTCCAATGGAAGCGCCAATAGTTGAACTTTCAGTTCCTGCACTCAAATAGATCATATCACTTTTACTTTAGAAGATATGCCACAAAATGTAAAAAATGTGTACCAAAAAAAAAATCTACTCTCTTTGGTTGTTGCACTGTAGACTCTCGCTAATCCGGTCACCCTTGGGACCATGTGCATATATAATCAGATGTGGCTGTAGCTCAGGAAATAGCCGCGGCTTAAAAACGACCTTACCTCGAATCTAATTACTACTTTTGCGGTTCTTGTCTCGAGGATAATGTAGGATAATGATGTTCTCTATTTAAGTGTAATTCAATTTTATTTGCTAAACCACACCCAAAACGTCATATCCGGCCGTAACACACATATAAATTGATTGGGACAGCCAGCACTGGCCGGTAACCGGAATAGCGAGTGGCCGTACTTCAGGGTGAGTTTTGTGCAGTAAACATATAGCTAGCATTCCGTGCCAAGCCAAATGGCCGGTATATCGAGGTGGCCGTACTTCAGGGAGCCGGAATAGCGAGAGTCTACTGTAATTACATAGGAAAGGGATTGGAAACGCATCACGTGCACCAATGTTTTCAACAGAAGTTTGGATGGTACGATCCTACTTACGATTTTTAATGTTATTCATTGTTAGTCAAAAGGTCATTTGTTGTTTTTTGAGCTATATTTTTGGACTTTAAGATCATTCTTTCAGCGTTCAAGCCAATCAAGTAAGCTGTTTGGGTACATAAAAACATAAGCTTTCCAATGGTAGTGGTCCCATAAAGTTTGGATGGTGTATTGCACACCAAAAAGTGTTTTTCAACCTTGAAAGTTAGGGTGAGTTGTTTGCAGAAGCTCTATTGCTCAATGTAAGGTATTATGGATTGGTTATAATTATGAGAGAATCTTGTTCTTACATAATAGAGCTATAGTATGATATGTAGCATAAGCCTCATATTGCATGGATTAGTGAGTTACACTCTGCTTTAAGTAAAATATTTTGTACTATAGTGACAATTTTGTGGAAGCTATTTCTCAAATAGACTTTTGCAGATCAGCTGTATTGTTTTATATTATTGTAGTACTCATGCTAGAATGTAGTATGCAACTTATTTTGGAGCGATCAGGGCATCCAATCGTGATTTACAACAACTTTTATATCATGTTTTTTAATTAATTGTCTTTTTAGGATGTGAAGCAAAAATCTCGTAAGAAAAAGTGCAAGTCCTCCTCAACCAGATCCCACTCTCTCTCAACAAAACAAAAGCATCTAGGAAGACATGAATTCAACAATGTCATCCATAAGACACGTAGTAACCTCACCTCATATTAATTAAGTATACATGTACGTGTTTATTTTTGCTTGTGTGTATACACTGTTTTTGTTTTTAATTCTCTCTGCAACCACTTTAATATTATAATTATGACATTCTTATAGAGTACAGTACACACTTATCATGCTTATGATTAGTGTCAAGACTCAAGTTCAGTAAGATAATAAATACGTTTTTGTCGTGAATAAAATAGATCTAGCTTTTTTGCTGATATGGATGCCATCATGAAGCCTTTATCCTTTAACCATAGATTGAAGAGTTCAATCTATGCTTTACTACACTGTCCACAGTATGAGCTTCTTGAGGTACTCTACAGCCTGAGCTTGAGCTTGTGGCACATTCAATATCAATGTGGCCTCAAATTTACGCCGCAATGAAGGGCCTGTAATCGAGGTTAAGGTCAGTACATAGGATTGAGCCGTATGATGTAATGCGTTTCCAATCCCTTTCCTTTACTATCTATGGTAATTATAAACAAATTTCTGTGTTACTTTCAGTTGTCCATTTAGGCACAATAGATTGATATTATACGATCTAACTATCGTCTGTCTTCTAATTGCAGCGACACAATTGTGGTTTTACAGTGCATGGCGCGCATACAAATAGCTACTTTGGCACTTATACTTATTGGAGTGGTGCTATAATTATAGACGTTAGAATGGTATAATTATAATTATTAGTATTTGCACATTATAAGTGTAGACATTATAGTAAAGTACTGAAAGTCTTTTTACTTTTTCAGATAACAGAATTAATATTTATGTTCCACTTAGTACAGTTAGGTCACCAAAGTGCTAAGTATGTGCAAGTGAAATAAGAGTTGAAATGCTGCAAATGCGGGAAACAACTTGTTATCACTCTCAAAGGAAGCTTTATACTTTGCAAATCCAGAAATCCAGGTCCTAAAAGTATGGCTATAGACTATATAGTATAGAAGCCTGCATGTAGAATCTCTACAATAACATGTACATGTATGTATTTGGAGCTAAGTGACTAAGTCCATGACCTTCTGTGTGCGCATGCGCATTGAGGCTTGAAGAACATGTAGATCTAGTGTGCTTTAATTAAAATCAACAACAGTTTGGAGAAGAACTCAATTTAGCTCCAGAGCTCTGTACTGTACTAACTGCATCATAGATAAAAGATTGGAAACGGATCACGTGATCCCATAAGCTGCATATAAAATACATACACTGAGCTAAGATACAGCCGTGTTTTGCTCTCAAACCCCCAGGAAAACTACTTTTACGGCTGTTTTGGAAAATTCAAACCTTTCCAAGTCTCCCTACAACTTCAATTTAATGTCCCTTTATACTAGGTATCATTTATAAATAACAGAAACTTTTTTGGGATTGCTAGGATGTAGCTAGAGGTACAGCCGGAAACATCGCTTTCACTACTTCAGGGTGTTTCTGTACCAATAACACCTATAATACAGCTAGAACAACCTAAATAAGTAGTGTACTGTGTGTCATATAGCCTCAAGTATTAAACAGAAGTAAAAGTTTAGCAGCAGGATTCTCACACAGACAGTAAGACAATGTCTCTTTTTTGTGTTTTTGGCCATTTTTTCCCATGTACAGGCCTCGAATAAATCCCGGGGGGGGAAACGCGGATAGTTTTCGAGGCTCTAAGTATTTCCTATCCTTTTATCTATGACTGCATGCACTGAGTATTTAGCTTTCCTGAAGAATATACACTAGACTACTGCAGCACTACATAGAGCTTCCAAAGGCCATTCATGTGGTAAGCTGGTGAAATACTATGACTATGTGTGATACGATCATGTAAATTATTTACATTTATAGGACAAGATGACTGCAATAAAAATGTGCTGCTGTGCGCTCTTTCGTCAAAAAGGAAACATGTGATGTGCTGTCATTAACAGTAATGTGTTGTCACTATGATGATGATAATTTATAACTATTGTTATTATAAATAGTCGTTGTTATTATAGATGTGTTTTTGATTTGTGTTAAATGTACAGTCATTTCATTGAAATTGCAATTTAAAATCAACACCAAGCTAAATAACATAGAGCAACGGCACTGTATGCATGTGCTAGATATGTGCTCAGCAACACACAACAGCTACGTGTTACGAAACACCTTTAAGCATGTCAAATTTAAACAGTTATCCCAACATCCCAAAAGTGTGTTCCAGAACACATCATTTGGCAGTGAAGGCTATAATTTTTATTATGTCAAATGTATGAATTATAATTTAGAGATTATTGATTTTAGGCCGCTTTATTTCTTTCTATAATAACTACATGTAATTATATAAGCCCCAGCAAAACCATTGCTGCTCAATTGGTATAGAGCGCTTCTTATAGGGTGGTACTGTAATTAGAAGAAAGACGATACGGTAACATCTATATACACTGGCCATAAATTGTGAGCCATTGTCGTATAGCGGGAAAATTTTGTGGGTGTAAATTTTCGCTATTATTTTGGCCCTAGAGCCCTCAGCAGAAATAATTATTCACGGGTATATATATACTAATAAATTATTTGCGTTTCAATCCAGGAAACCCCATGCACACATGCTTTGCACTGGTGCGTGGGAGATCGAGTCTCCCAGTTTACTTTCGCGTTAACTTATTTGCCTTGAAAAACGGGAAATTTTTGCACCCCATGAAAATTTCCCGCTATATACGGTACCGTAAAACCTCAATTTAAGGTGACACTCTATATAAGCGACACTTGTTGCCCAGTGAGTGGGCAGATCAAAGCAATCCAGTGCTCAGTATATGGCATGTTGCATCACTGCTGTGGCTACCATATATTGCACTGCATTATTATATATGGCATAATGCACTGGATTATATGCACTTGCACTGTGTGTAAATGCAGTAGATTCCTTTAAGAGATATCCATTTGGGACTTATGCCCCACCATCACACCCAATACTCAGTTGGTCCCTTTTATAGGCTACTACCTTTACAACTACTAGTGGGAAGAAAACCTAAAAAATTTACTATGGAATTCAGCAAAACTTTTTTGTGTGTGTACATTAAAACTTTACTTTTGAAAACGTAAAAGTGTTGCTTTAAAAAGCGAGTTTTTACGGTACTATCTTTCTTCTAATTACAGCCACATGCAATCTCTGAATAATTATGGTAACATTACAACACAAGGTGCATGATGTCCAGACCTAATTGCAGAATAGCAAAATAATGCCTAGAGACCATGCATAGCTATAACTTACCTTTTACAGCTATGGTGAATGTCTCTGCAATTGCAAGCAGAAGGAGTGTCAAACTAGTGTAATCATCCATTAAAGTATACTAGTACTATGTTGATTGCCAATTAATTAAGCTAGTATAGATCGATCTATAGTAGAAAATACAGTCTAGTTATAGTATGACTGTATATAAACTCTAACAGCTACAATGCATATATAAGCATATATAAACAATGATTATGCATGGTGTATACATAAATGAAAGGTGTCAATTTAGCATGCAAACGCGTGTCAAACTGCTTTCCCAAAAATTAACACACTAACACGGGTGTCAAATTAATATAATTATGTCATTTTTACTGTGTCAAAACTGAAACATGCTGTAACTTTTGGTGTGTCGAACAGAGGTATGTCATTTTAAAACGTCACGGTTACAAGAATATGACCATATAAATAAAATGAACGTAGGAATTATACATAATTGTCAAGCGAAACTGAATATAACATAATCATAATTGATACACTCGGTAACTATAACTCGGTAACTAACTTGGTAACAGTAAATGTACAGTTGGGGTAACTATAATGTTGATCTAGCGAGTTAATTTGTGCATGCATGAATGATGAGTATACCTCACTGTTTTTTTTACAGATGTCTCTTTCACACCCATCAACACTTCCTGTATGAAGAGAAGGAGACCAGAGGCAGGTGATGGCTTGGGGTAACTGACGTAGAAGGCGTAGTATGTTGCAAACAAGCTGATGATCGAGTCAATAACACTGTCGCCGAATATACTTCAAACAGAACCTTTCCTTCACCAAGGATGAACGCTTGCACGCCATTCATGTTCTTGTCAGCAAAAATTGCAAGCCTTGGCTCTGCAAAGGTCTTTTCAGCTGTCACTTCCTCAATATCAGTCCCGACCTGCAACAAATAAGAGTTAAATTTGAGGTGTGCTTCCACAATAATGAGGCATGAAAGGAATTACTGTGTTACTGCATGAATCATATCCGTATAGCCGGTAATTTTCGGGAGACAAAATATTTGATTACCGGCTATAATTATGCGTATAAAGTAAAAGCAGCTGCAGCTTCAGAGCCTACTCCTGCGGGCCTGAGTTGTGTGTCATGCAATGAACAGAAGTGCCTTGTATAGCTCCGAGTTTCTTCAGAGTAATCAGTGGGCACTTCACCATCCATCTTCAGCAGAGTTGAAACAATCTTTGTCCAAAAATCTCTGATTCGAGAGATGGATTCCTCCCCACACATTAGCGTGAACTCCAACAATACCTATAACATTCAAGACTCAATAAATAACTAAGAAAACATTAGGTGTATAATTATGGTTGAATCAACAATTTAAAGAGCTAATGCACTTACCCATTGATTCCTTGTGAAGAAATGATATGTCAAAAGAAGAATTGACATCTTGTCACCTGAATCTCCAATTCTCTTCCTTCTTTGTTGGTGAGTCTCCCTTATTAACTGTGTAATTGCTGCGTTATTAAGCGCTTTCTTGGTGAATTGGTCGCACAACCGACCGTGGTTTCGATCGTATATGCACATTCGTCCACACTGATAACGGAGTCTTGGCCAGGAGCGGCTTCAGCTGGCTTTGCTGCAATTATTTGCACTAAGTGCGCCTTATCTGTCTTCAGAGGTTTGATCGCTGACGGTACTGACCTCCTTCTCCGATTTCGGAAGAACATATAGTAACCTGTTGCTTCACTGTATGCTGCATGTTGTATGACTATAAAATTAGCAATTATGTGTATAATACATGCATGCATTGTTATTATTGTATAATACTCACCCAATAGCATCGGTCAATTACAATCTTGTTTCTTATAGCTGCTCAAACCTATTACACAAAACCTTAGCCATTTCATCGTACTGATTTCCCTTCGGATTCGGGCAAAGACCATAATAGAAAAGGGAAGCTTCTCGTATTAATGCTAGTTTGTCTTTTCCGTGAATTTGTTTCTCTTTTATTGCTCTGTTTACTCTCTCACTGAATACTGGTGGAAGTGGGCACGGAGTTGGTAGGGTCTTCGTATAGGTCCTTACCTCCATTACAGAAGTTGTTGCTATAATTATATGGTATACGTACTGTGTTCATGCACTCAAACCATGCATATATAGACTTTTAGTGGCTTGAGCAAAGCGATTTGCTAATCACAGAAGTTTGGTCACATACAAACTTGTGTTGTAATAGTATTAGTATAACTGAATTAATTATCTTTGCAGGCCAAACTTTGTATAAGATCCATGGTGTTCGGTAGACTGGCGGCGACAGCCCCTCGCGCTACGCACACGAGGGGCTGTCGCCGCCAGTCTAGGTGTTCGGTACACTCAGAACTCCGTCATTCGTATCAAAGATCATGGCACCATCATATCGGCTGAACATACTCATTTTACTTATTGCATTATTCATGTCATAGAAGATAATAAAGTGTTCAAGGTCAGGCAGCTCGAAGTAGTTGATAATATATACCCCTCACTTGAGAAGCACCTGTTTAGAACTTTCAGAAACCATTTCATTATTGACTTATGATGATTTTTATTCTCACGGTATTCCACATAATTATGAAGACGAAAGGAGATCAACTCTACATAATCGAAAAGGACACTTGTATTTCTAATTTTTAAACGGACAACATTAATTTTTTTTTCTTTACTAAGTTGATGGCACACTACCAGAGGAGGAAGGACACGATTAACCTTAGCTCTAATTAGCTAATTATCGCGACATTTTAATTGAACGATTCATCTTTTCTTTCTTTATAACCTCTACATATTGGACACAAGAGCTAGAGCAAAGTAAGCCTTTTCTCCTACTGGAGGTACCCCTATGGCCAAGTTGTCAGGACCTGAAGGTAATAGGACCCCTATATATAGAAGCACCTCAAGTACTCCTATCTCTATGATCCCTGTGAGAAGCATCCCAGGCACTCTGATCTTCTCTGTGAGAAGCACTCTTGATCCTGGAGACAGGATCCCTATGAGGAGCACCCCAGGCACTCCTGTCTCTGTGATAAAGCTGCAACATGGAATTGTTTAGTTCAGAGTGTCTCCAACATGAAGTAGACTCGCAAGTCGTCACTGTTGCAGGCGAACTGTTCGCCTGCAACAGTGACGTCTTGCGAGTCTAACATGAAGAATATCAATGACACTAACAGTCTCAGCTTCTAGCACCCCTTTATTTGTATGGTTTGCTCTGTGCCTGCAAAAATTGCCTGTCACTCATACTACAGTACTGTTCTGTGTGTCCCAATATGTAGAGGTTATAAAGAAAAAAAAGATGAATCGTTCAAAGAATGTCATTAAAAGGTCGCGATAATTAGCTAATTAGAGCTAAAGGTTAATCGTGTCCTCCCTCCTCTTGCAGGCACAGAGCAAACTATAAAAATAAAGGTGCTAGAAAGCTGAGACTGTTAGTGTAATTGATGTTCTTCATGTTGGAGACACTCCAATTCCATGTTGCAGCTTTATCACAGAGACAGGAGTGCCTTAGATGGGCGTGCCCGTCCCCAGCCATAAAATGGGGGGACGGGTTTCCCCTACCAACTAAGGCCACTCCAAATGAGACTGTAGTTTCCCGTCAGAGACTCCAGTAAATTATAAGCGGATGTGAGCAGTTTTTTTATCATTATTCATTACTATGAATATAATTATAAATTTGTCCGTCATCAATAAATTTAAATAATTAGCCCCAAAAATTCAGCCAACCATGTGCTTAGAGGCAACAAAGAACAAGAAAAAAGTAATTTCAATATTAATTTTCATTGATAATTAGAGAAATAATGGCCATAATGGAGGTAAGGAAGCGCGAGTTGGACGGGAAACTACAGTCTATGGTGGCCGATAGGGGTCACCCGCCTCCGCTTGCCGCCCTCCTATGCCGTGCGCAGTAAAGGGTCGCCGCCTTCTCTACCCGCGAGCGGTAAAGAGCGACCGCCTCACTTATCCGCGAGCGATAAATGAGTGGCCGCCTTCATGAACCGCCGCGGTTAAAAACCTCGCCGCCAGCGGTAACAATCGCAAGATATCTCGAAATTCTAATAAGAGCGCACCTTGTGTTTGCAGCATCTGTGTGGGGAGCTTTTAAATTATTACACATCCCAGAGGACCTTCACAAAGCATAGACTATGCACAGGGATTTCTTAGTAGAATAGCGTGGGTGTGCTCTTATTAGAAACACATACCTTTACCAAACACTTTTGGACCTCGCCGCGGGCGGTAAAAGAAGGCGGTCACTCGTTTACCGCTCGCGGCTAAATGGAGCGGTGACCCTTTACCGCTCGCGGGCGGTAAATTTGAAATGATTTACCGTTCGCGGTAAATCATTTCAAATTTAATGTGCTCGCGGTATTAGTTGGCGGCTAGCCTCGAATCCACGCCGATTCGTATTTTAATCGGCGTGGATTCGAGGCTAGCCGGCGTATTTTAATCGGCGTGGATTCGAGGCTAGTTGGCGGCAAGCGGAGGCGGGTGACCCCTATCGGCCACCGTAACAGTCTCATTTGGAGTGGCCTAACCTACAAAAATCCAAAGCAGCTAGACACAGGAATGATTCCAACTGCTGAGTCAGCAATATATGAATCAAATGGGGCGTGGTCTCAGTTTGGCCAGCTGTTCTTCTCTCAATCTCAATAATTATAGCTAGCTAGCTAGTAGTCTCGCGGGCCATACTCCACAATCTGATACTACGTATGGTGACTATTGCCGTTCTAAATGTATTTTGCCCCACAAAGATTACCCGACCAGCTATATGGCATACGGCCACATAATAGCCGGCCGATCAGAGTATTTAAGCGAGTATAGTATAGTACTACCTTTAATACAGCTCACCTCTGTTATGAATTCTTTTTTCGTGTTGAGGCTTTCAGACAAGGGGAGTAAGTATCTTGGCTAGCATATATAGCTAATGTGTACGTGTACGTGTACGTTCAGCCTTCCTGATAGCGCGCGGAAGCACAGATATATATAGAGTCTTCATACACTCCTGATTAACATATTGAGCATTTCCACTGTTCACGGATGTCATGTTGGTCAATCTTCACGCAATTAATGTGGAACCAACGTGGACAGTAATCACATCCCACCCAATTCTCCTCGTCTCCTGCCTGCTGGCACTGCTGGCAAATGTTTGTGTCGATCTTTTTGTTCGTCTTTTTGTTTATGCGTCTGCGTTTCACCACAGGGGTGGTACTGTGTCTCCCCTTCATCCGTTTGCTGCGCTTCAACACAGGAGTATTGTCTTCAGTGCGAAGTGTAAGAGCACGCTTTAGTTGTTTTGTCACGGCTTCACCACTGCTCGCTGGATCTGTGTTCGTTGTACTGCTGTTTGATGGAGGGATCTCTACCACGTGAGGAGTGTCTGATGATGGAGGGGTCTCATTTCCTCACTGGTTTCCTTTGGAGGAGTCTGACTCTCCCCGCCCCAAAGGCCACTGGAGTCCTCGTCAACTTCCTCTTCAAGAAGAGCTGAACACACCTCTTCTCCATGTATAGCTAAAAAGGACACAAAATTGTATGATTATAATTATATGCATGCTGCATGCTTCACCACTGCTCGCTGGATCTCTGTTCGTTGTACTACTGCTGTTTGCACGTGAGGAGTGTCTGATGATGGAGGGGTCTCTCTTTCCACACTGGTTTCCTTTGGAGGAGTCTGACTCTCCCCGCCCCAAAGGCCACTGGAGTCCTTGTCAACTTCCTCTTCAAGAAGAGCTGAACACATGCACCTCTTCTCCATGTATATAGCTAAAAAGAACACAAAATTGTATGATTATAATTATATGCATGCTGCATATGCGTTATAGTTATAACATGGGCACAAGGGATGTATGGAATATATTGCACTGAAGCACGAGGGCGCCATATATGCCATGCAACCCGAGTGCACGTGTTATAACTAGTTTATATCCCTAGGGCATAGCAACATAACACTGTCCTAGTAACACAATATATAAACTGCACAAAAAAAGACAGAGATCTAAAGAACCAGCACCAGTAGCAGCCGAGGATGTGGTACCTCCTCCCCCACCCCCCGTAGGAGCACCCCCACCTCCTCCGCCCCCTCCACCCCCTCCACCACCCCCACCTCCTCCGTCCCCTCCACCCCTCCACCACCGACAACTCTAGACGCAGCTCCATCTCTTCTCTCTTCTAGACGCCAGTATCTGCAGCGCGTAAGATTGGCATGACCGACGAATGGCTTGACACAAAATTGTTGGAGTTTCAACGCTGAAATCTGCAAAACAGCCCCACCCCACTTCTGCATAAGTGTGCAGGATTGGTTATTTATGCATGTTATACTGACATTAGCATGACATTATTATGTATAATTGCATAACATCCCCACATTATACATGTAACATATAATGTTGATATAAAAATGTATAATGTGCATAATGTCACATTCATACAAGTGATGTAATAATTATGACATTATGCATTTTATACTTGATGTATAATTGTTATATATGCATATTGTGCATAATGTCACATTTTAGTAAGTGGTGTATATTATGCATAATAATTATGCATAACGTCAAATTTTATATTTGATGTATAATTGAGCTGCATAATGTGCATAATGTCAAAATTTAATAATTATTTTAATTGTGAAATTTGTGAGATCCCAGTTGGGATGTGTCGATGTTACGGATATAGAGTTTGGCTACAGGTACACTTAATTGTGTATGTATATTACGCATATAATGTGCATAATGTCGGGATTATGGGCGGTTATAAATATAAGAGGTTAGGTAACGGTATGGGTAAGGGTTAGTTAGCATAAGGGGTAAAGGGTTATAGGGATAGGGTTATAAGGTTGGTTAGGGTAACAGGCTAGGGGGTCAGGGTCAGGGTAAAGGGTTAGGGTAAGAAGTTAGGGTAAAGGGTTAGAGTTAGGGTAAAGGTAAAGGGGTTAGAGTTAGGGTAAAGGTAAAGGGGTTAGAGTTAGGGATAGGGTTATAGGGCATAAGGTTGGTTAGGGTAACAGGCTAGGGGGTCAGGGTAAAGGGTTAGGGTAAGAAATTAGAGTTAGGGTAAAGGTAAAGGGTTAGAGTTAGGGTTAAGGTTAGGGGTTAGGGTAAGATGTTAGAGTTAGGGTAAGGGGTTAGAGTTAGGGTAAAGGCCGGGTTAGGGTAAGAGGTTAGAGTTAGGGAGTTATAATTAGGGTAAAGGGTTAGAGTTAGAGTTAGGGTAAAGGGTTAGAGTCAGGGTAAGGGGTTAGGTGGGTAAGGTTAGGTGTTAGGTATAAAGGTTATGTTAGGTGTGTTGGCGCAGCCAGTCAGTTTATAATAGCGATAGCAACAGAATATAGAACAACAGCTCAGCTTTAACAAAAAGGAATAAGATGGAGATACTAACAGCACATGGCACAAATCATTAATATATTATACCTAAATATACCTATACGCCTACAAACAATCTAGAATGTTCTAGATCTTTCCAGTTCACAGTTCACAGTTCAGGTCGCAGGGGCGGATCCAGAGGTAGTTCGTTGGGTTCGTACGAACTACCCTTCCACTAGTATATATTGGCTAGCTAGCTAACTGTACTGTCTTGACAAAGTCGTACAAAGTACGTCCTCTCTGCTTAATAAAAGGGTGGGGCTGGTTCTCTTTGCATAATAAAAGGGTGGGGCTGGTTCTCTCTACATAACAAGAGGGTGGGGCTGGCTACTGCAGCCACATTGATTTGCACTGTGGTCAAGCGATTATATCTAGCCATGAATCCTTGACTCCTGGTGTAAGAAGAGGAAAGTTTCAGGTAAGGGAGAGTGCATGGCACTGCATATTGAATGACACTGCATACTTACATGTATAATTGCTATAATCATTAATAATTATATTGATGGTCAAGTTCTACAAGTCTATAGCCAAGTCTCCTCTTCACCAGCCACCACCGTCTGTCTTTCCACTGGGGACCACTACTATCTCTCCTCCAGTCACAGCCATCTCCTGTGTTTATAAATCATGAGGGAGACATGAGGATTAATTAGTGGGCGTGGTACTTTAAAAGGGGCGTGGTCACAAAAATTTCGGCGCTGTGCGCCGAGTGAACTTCTTGCCCGCGCAACTATAGGAACCCCCCTTCCTTAAATCCTGGATCCGCCCCTGGGTCGTTCGAGCTACGAGTGCTCTTTTCCCACACTCCTTCTCACTCGAGGGTCGATTGCTCATTCCCCACATCTTGGTAAGTCGTTCGAATTTCACACAACTTACACCTTTCGTAAGTATGTCGGCTAACATATCTTCCGTCGGACAATACTCCAAACAAATCTTGTTTGTACCAACTTGTTCACGAACAAAATGAAACTTTATGTTTATATGTTTTGACCTTCTGTGAAACTGCGGATTCTTAGCCATGCAGATTGCAGATTGGTTATCCTTGAATATTAGTGTTGGTTCAGACGGTTGATTAGAGGTGAGTTCCCTCATCCACACTGCTTCTTGAGCTGTACTCGCAAGAGCCATATACTCCGCTTCTGCCGTGGATAGAGCAACACAGGATTGCTTCTTACTCTTCCAGGTTACTCCAATCTGAAACATGTAGCCAGTAGTCGACTTGTAGTCATTACAATCACCTGCCCAGTCAGCATCAGAGTATCCTATCATATCACTGGATTCTCCTTTGGCATACAGTAGACCATACTGGGTAGTTCCTCTGAGGTATCTGAAAATACACTTCACAGCGCTCTTTGGTCGGATTTGAACAGAAACGAGCAGCACTGCAAATGCAATATCAGGTCGTGTTCTAGAGGACAGATAGAGCAGGCTGCCCACTGCGGACTGGTATAAACGGATTCTTCGGATGCTTTCACCAACTTCGAATTAACATTGACTGGAGTCTTAAAGTCTTAATTGGTTTGGCCTCTTCCATACCATACTTCCTGAGAACTGATTCCGTAAAGGTAGATTGACCTATCCAAACTTTACCATCTGTGTGGTCTTGAACCACTTGTACACCGAGAAAGTAGTTAAGTTCCCCGAGATCTTTCACATCGAATTTCTCTGATAGAGCTTTCTTTACTTCTGTGATTCTCTCAGAGCTTTCTCCAGCGATCACAATGTCGTCGACATAGACTCCTATTAGGAATGTTTCTCCTTCAGATGCAGTGTAAATACACGGATCATTAGCAGATTGGACAAAGCCCATACTCTTGAGATGAGAGTCGAGAACATAGTTCCAACATCTGGGGCTTTGTTTCAAACCGTACAGGCTGTGCTTCAGTTTACAAACTAAATGTTCCTTGCCTTCCACAACAAAACCTTCTGGTTGCCTCATGTATACTTCCTCTTCAAGGTAACCATTGAGGAACGCTGCAGTGACATCTAATTGATGTAACTTGAGACCTTTCTGAACAGAAATAGCAACCAGGCTACGAACAGATTCAAATCGAATGACTGGACTAAATGTTTCGTCGTAATCCAAACCATGTCTTTGTGAAAAGCCTTGTGCAACTAAGCGAGCTTTGTCAGCACCAGTTTTCCGTTTAAATACCCATTTGTTACCAACGGGTTTGTGGTCTTTGGGTAACTTGACAAGATCCCAGACGTCATTGGAATGGATTGAATCCATCTCCTTCTGCATTGCCACTTCCCACTTCGTCTTGTCAGAACTTCTGAGAGCATCTTCTGGCTCCTTCAGTAGTTCAGGGACAGTGTAGAGTTTTACTCCATAATAGTAAGGGCGTTTGATTTCCCTACTCGACGTCCTTCGAGGTATTTGAGTTTCTGTTTCGACTTCTTCAGTAGATTCTGTAGAGTCATCTTGTGGTGGTTCCTGGTTTGAGTCTTCTTCAGGTGGGTTTGAGTCTTCTTCCATCTCTTCGGGAAAGCTCTCAACTTGAACGATTTGGTTCTCCTCCTGCTCAGGGTCGATTCCTCTTGAGGTTAAAGACAACATCACGACTGTGAAAGGTGCCCATATCGTACAGACGGTAGCCTTTCCTCTGTTCAGCATAACCAAGGAAAATGCATTTCTTTGCTTTGGAATCGAGCTTCTTCCGTTGATCCTTGGGCACATGCGAATATGCAACACAGCCAAATGCTTTAAGATGCTTCACATAGGATTTCTTACCAACCCAGGCTTCGAAGGGTGTTTCGTCACCCAAAGTCTTTGTAGGACTTCTGTTGAGGAGATAGGACGCTGTAGATAAAGCTTCAGCCCAGAATCGATGTTCCACAAGGGTCCTATTCATTCTTTCGGAAACGCCATTTTGCTCTGGAATGGTATACTCATGTTTGATTCCTTCGCTTTTCAGGTAGTTTTCAAACTCAGTAGACATGTACTCCCCTCCATTGTCCGTTCTGAAGGTCTTCACTTTGTGACCAGACGAATTTTCAGCCAACACTTTCCACCGTTTAAATGTTTCAAACACCTCATGCTTGTTTTTCAGCATATAGATCCAGACATAGTGTGTTTTATCATCAATGAAAGTCACGAAGTACTCTGCACCACCAAGTGAGGGCGAGTCGATTTTACCACAGACGTCACTGTGGATGAGACCTAGTGGTTCTTTAGCTCGTAGTTCCAGGAAAAGCGCTTCTATGAATTTTTCCACTCACACAAGGTTCACAAAAATCAATGTTCTTCGAAACGTCGTAATCAAAACCATTCACCAATCCATCTTTGGCCAGGGTACGCAAGTTTCCTTCACCTAAGTGACCAAATCTCCGATGCCATAAGTTCTCTTTGGCTGGATTGGTAGCAGCATTAACTTGAGGGTTATCCGATAATGGTTCACAATTCAAGTAGTACAGACTTCCTGTCTTAAAAGCCACAGCAAAAAATCCTTTTTCATTTAGTATCTGACCTTGCATCTCATCAAACATGACTTCTTTCCCAACCTCTGTAACCTTTGGGACGCTTAGCAAGTTGTACGCCAGTTCAGGTACATAGAGAACATCACTTAGTCTTCCTCTCTCCGCCAGGTAGTTTCAGTTTGAGTTTAACAACACCTGTACCGACAACTTCCAGTTTACGATCATCTCCTAGTGTGACTTGTTGTGGTTGTTGTACACAGTTAAAATCCTCCTTGGAATTACATATATGGCAGGTAGCTCCGGAGTCTACAATCCAGTGTTGTGCAGGTTTACTCACACCCAACACATGACTAGTTAGCAACACTTCTTCTTTGTGAGGTTTAAACTTTCTTCTGCCTTTCGTGTTTCCAGATCCCTCGTCCTTAGCACGCTCCAGACATTAGCACGCTCCAGACAGTTCTTTTGAATGTGTCCAACCTTCTTACAGTAGTGGCACCTTACTGTTTGATTTCGACCTTTAAACTTAGCTGCCATAGCCTTTTCGCTAAAATCAATACTCGATTTGTCTTTCTGCTTCCTCTCGGAACCGTTCGGTAACAATCTCCATCTTGGGAACATCTTCATTCGCTTCAAGAGCAGTAACAAGTGTATTGAACGAATCCGGCAAACTAGCCAACAAATACACCACACGGTCCTCCTCGTCTATCTCATCTCCAACAATCGCCAGTTCATTAAACAGTTCTGTCATGGACTTGATATGATCTTGGACAGGTGCTCCGCTGTAGAGAGTGCAGTCTTTGTCTCAGAGCCAACTTATTGGCCCATGTCTTCTTTTGAAACTGATTCTGCAATTTCGTCCAAACAACCACGGGGTCTTCGGGGTCTCCAATAAGGTAGAGTAGAGAGGGATCCATACCTAGCTCGCAAGTGCACGGTCACGTCGAGCTAGGAACTTGGAACGGCGGTCAGCCTCTGCTTCTTCTTCAGGTACAGTCTCTGTTCCAGCAACTATCCCCCACAGTCCTTCTCGTACTAGAGCCATACGACACTGAACCTTCCACGTTGAGTAATTCGCTCCCTTGAGCGAGACAATAGCGGCAGTCTTCATTTCTGTAGCCATCCTGGGCCCATAACCTGTTGGCGCAGCCAGTCAGTTTATAATAGCGATAGCAACAGAATATAGAACAACAGCTCAGCTTTAACAAAAAGGAATAAGATGGAGATACTAACAGCACATGGCACAAATCATTAACAGGGGCGGATCCAGGATTTAAGAAAAGGGGTTCTTTCTCACGGACAAGAAATTCACCCGGCGCACAGCGCCGAAATTTTTGAAGACCACGCCCCCTTTTGACGTGCCACGCCTACTAATTAATCACTTTCTACCTTCGAAAAATTTGTAACACAGGAGAGATGGTTTTGTGACTGGAGGAGAGATAGTACGTGGTAACCCCCAATGGAAAGACAGCCAGTGATGGCTGGTGAAGAGGAGACTTGTAGAACTTAACCATCAATTTATTAATGATTATAGTAATTATACATGTAAGTATGCAGTGATATTCAATATGCAGTGCCATGCACTCTCCCTTACCTGAAACTTTCCTCTTCTTAAACCAAGGATTCATGGCTAGATATAATAATTTATCACTAAGTCTTGACCACGGTGCAAATCAATTGGCTGCAGTAGCCAGCCCCACCCTCTACTTGTTATGCAGAAAGAACCAGCCCCACCCTTTTATTATGCAGAGAGAACCAGCCCCACCCTCTACTTGTTATGCAGAGAGAACCAGCCCCACCCTTTTATTATACGGAGAGGACTTTGTCAGTACAGTTAGCTCTCGCAGTTAGCTAGACTTAGTAATGTCAAGACTAGCTGGAAGGGTAGTTCGTACGAACCCAACGAACTACCTCTGGATCCGCCCCTGATTAATATAATCATAGATACAGGGATTTGAGGTGTTCTTGCAACTGTAATGTCGAGAGCGGAAGTACCTGTCACGTGAACCTTGGTAACAAGATTGAAATTTTGGCTCATTCCAAACCAATTTTTCTCCAATAGAGCCTATTCATTTTTGTTAACAGATACCTAGTGAATTTTACTACAAAACATTTGGCACCCACTTAAATTTGGTCACTTAAAATGTTTTTTCCAATTAAATTCTGTACTTAATTAAACAAACTATTGTGGTATCTTTGTCAACACAAGCATACAACTACAAATTTCTGTTGGAAAAAACACTAGAGTGGTAGTGCTATTAAATGCAGACAGAATAGCTGAAGCAGTCCTGTTTTAAACAGCTGTCTCATAATTGGTTCCGTCTCATAACACCTTCTTCTACTCTACGTTAGAGCCAGATTAGTAAAACCAGTAGGTTTTACAAGAGGCTCACTGACCTGTTATCCTCGAAAAGACAAAATCCGTACCCAGCAGTAATGGGATGGCTCAGATGCAGGCTATCCTTTGCATCGATCCGCTCTGCAAAAATGTGCATTAGAGGAAGCCGTTCATCGCTGCACAGACCTGTCTACATGGACAATATCAACCTTGTATCTCAGGAGGGGCGAGTCCCCCCCCTGAATACATAATTCCTCTATGAACTATACTTATATTCGCTTTGTTTTTATTTTTGACTGCTACATAATTACTATCACTAAACTACCTCCTTCTTTTGTACAATGTAATTTTTTCTTAGCCCCGAGATGGAGAGCTTTCACGCCCAAAAAAAAAAAAAAAAAAAGTAGGTTTTACATAGATTGGCAGTGGGTTTGCCCGTGTTTAGCAATATTTCAATTATTTTGACTCATGTTCAAACTGTTCTATCTCTGCAGGGAAAGGCCACATCAAGGAACTGGCTAGACAGATAGTTTATTTAGCCTTTTCTCTCTTCGTATTTCTCATTTCATAATCCATGAACATTTTAATGAATGAATAATTATTATCATTTTAAAAATTGCACTATTTCGACGTTTCACCGCTCAAGTTTCTTGCCCAGCAATTACTCCATGCAAGTACAGCCATCTCCAGGACATTCTGCACTGGGTTTCCAAACGACTAAAAACCTGGATTACAAAGCGCTTCTTCAGATTTGCGATTGCTTCCACGAGGCAGATGACCTCTCAGTCTCTATTTCTCTTACCTAGACAATTCCGCCATCTTTAATAACTCAGCAATTGCGTGGCCAAAAATTAATAATAGATAGGCGTGGCCAGATAGATAGATAGATAGATAAATTTTAATTTGGATAGGAATGCTGCATCCACCATAATGGTAGGTTTTCATGCAGGTCCTATATAAAAGAAAAGAAAAAAAAATAAATAAATAAAACATACGTATAGATAATTAATTCATGACAGGTGTTCTCCTAGATTGTAATGTGTATATGTTTTCAGGGAGGTTTTGAACAACTTTAAGGTGGGGCATGATTTTGAGGATAGCAGGAGACGGTTGTAGTGCAGAGCACCTGAGTATTCAAAGCTCCTTCTGTAGTGTTCAGAGTTTGGCTGGCCTAGGTGGATATTACCTGATCCACGGGTCCCAATGTTGTACAGTATCGAGTTGAGTTTAAACTTGTTCTTCAGATAAGGAGGGGCAAGGTTCAGCAGACATCTGTGAACTAGAGTGAGCATAAACCTCTGCCGCCTTTCTTGGAGTGTAGTCCAGCCAAGTTGGTCCCTGAGGGGTGAGCTGCTGGTGCGTGGAGGTTTTCCCGTGCCCGCCTAAAATCAGTGCAGTGCTTTTCCAGAGCCTGAGGTGTTGCTTTTCTTCACACTGTTCAGCTCTAGCTCCCTTTCTCTGACAGGCATGCTATATGCACTGGCTAGATATCATGCATGCTCTTAAAATGGCTGTTATTTAATACTATTTCACAAATTCAACATATCAAGCAATAATTTATTAGTAATTATTAGTCCAGAGATATTCGAGAAGATATCTGATTAGTCCTGTCTTCTCTTCTTGAACTTCTGTGACGTTCCACTTTTATGCATGTCATAATACGTAAATTTATACTTCTGTACTGAAAAAGAAAGGGAATCCGACTAGAAACACATTTGCAATGTGAAAAATTGCTAGGATTGGCCAGGGGAACCACAAAAAAGCGTAGAAACAAGAAATCAGACGAGAGCATAACTCCAATCCGTTACAACGTCATGAACATGTACAATGCATAGTATATAGACTGTGTTCCAGATCCATCTACCAGCTTCCATCCACCACATCATATTCCATGCAGGTCACCAGTACGGTTCGTGCATGTTACTACGCATGGATGGACTGTGTGTACCTGTGCTCAACACTGCATGTATTAGGAACATCAATTCAGTACAAATCATCATGATTATATGCCCGCATGCACATTCCAAAATGGATGTATAATTAGTACAACCAGTAGGTTGTACATAGGATTGACAGTGCAGTTGTGTGTGTTTTCAATTATTGCACAAATTTTGACTCGTGTTTAGACTGCTCTATTTCTGCAGGAAAGGGCCACAGCAAGAAACTGAGTTGACAGATAGCTTAGTTAGCCTTTTATCTGTCTAAATGTGTGAAATTATAGTCAATAAATATTCTCATGCATTACTATTGATATTTGAAAAATTGCACTATTTTCATATTTCACCGCGTTTTGTCTGACTGACTAAGTAAGTTAGTAAGTAAGTAAGTAAGTAAGTAAGTAAGTAAGTAAGTAACTTTCTTGAAAAGCATTTCCTCCTTGTACAGACATCTTCAGAAGATTCTAGATACAGCCTCTAGTCGACTAGAACCCGGACCATGGGCGTTTTTCTCAGAATTGCGTTCGCTTCCAAGAGGCAAATGACCTCTCAGGCTCTACTTTTCTTACCTACGCAATTCCGCCATCTTTAAATGACTGCCACAGCAACGCACATGGTAACTTATGAGGTGGGCGTGGCTTTGACATCGATAACACAAGCCTCCTTTCTTCAGCTCAGCTCTCCATTCTCTCTCACTTCAGGTATGCTATTTATGCTAGACATATGCATTGACTGGATATACCATAGCCATAGGCCTCCATGCTTTTGCACTTGGAAGTACATCTACAGTATATAGTATAAACATGGCTGTCATTTTATCACATAGATTCTGAATAAAATAATAATGTTTATTCCAGTCCTGTCTTCTCTTCTTGAACTTCTCTTGCTTCTTGATGTTCCTCTTCAGGTATTTCACTTTCATTATTGAAGAGTATAATATACTTCTGTCCAACGACCACTTATATAATTATTATCTTCAACAAGATTACAGGACGATGACAAATTAATCAACGTCACATTTATCTTATCATTAATGTACTACTGCAATGAAAAAAGAAAGGGAATCAAAACTAAAAAACATTTGCAATGTGAACGTTGCTAGGATTGCCAGGAAAAGAAAAGCGCGAAAAAGCGAAGCCTAAAACAAGAAATTCGGCGAGTGCATAACTCCAATCCGTTACAACGCCATGAACATGTACAGCCGAGTGGCCTACTGTTGATAATGGTTTTAGAATCAAAATACAAGTTGGGTAAAAATGAACGGCGAATAACTGAATTCACAATCATCCACCCACACATCCAACACTTGCATGTTTGCTCAACACTGTAAGGGAAAACATCACAAACATTATATAGCTTGCAAAAAATTCACTATACAATGTAATTATAATTATTATGATAAAAATTACTGAAGGATTGGCCAGGAAAAGCACAAAACGAACAAAAAATTGAAACAGTACATGTGAATGAAGTTGTAACGGATTGGAGTTATGCACTCGCCGAATTTCTTGTTTCTTCGCTTTTTCGCGCTTTTCTTTTCCTGGCAATCCTAGCAACGTTCACATTGCAAATGTTTTTTAGTTTTGATTAAATATATAGGGATTGCATGGTCATCACTCTACCAGTAAAAATTGCGTGGTATATTGGCCGGGAAAACTACCAGTATACATGTGATTGACGTTGTAACGGATTGGAGTTATGCTCTCGTCTGATTTCTTGTTTCCACGCTTTTTTGTGGTTCCCCGCCAATCCTAGCAATTTTTCACATTGCAAATGTTTTTCTAGTCGGATATAAAAAGTGTTCGATCTGACTATCTACGTACAGGACTTGGTCTATATTTAGCATGTTGCTATAATTAGGTAAGGTGAACAAAGTTACGAGCTGACTTTGTCCATAATTATACGGTCTAGATTTTTCTCTAAAGGGTGTGTCATGACAAAAAATTCTCATAAATAGAAAACAAAGGGATTTTACAACAAAAGCTCTTTGTAATGTTGAAGAGCTGTGTGTAGGGCACCTGCAAACAAACGATCAAGTCCATAGCTATACTGGTTTCCTAGACGGAACAACTTCTTTTAGCTAGATTATGAAAATCAAGTGTAAAATCTGCTCTCATCATCCTTTCTTCTCCATTTTTGAAGTGCACACTAGTAGAGTGTTGCTTCATAATCCTGTGAAGGATCCATGTCTCCCCTGCAGGTAGTTTCATAGTTAGCTTTCCCTAGCAACGTGTGTGTGGGCGTACGTGGGCGTAGGTGTTCCAGCACCCTTAAATCAGGGAACTTTGGCCCTGCATGTTTGGTGGAACGTCCCCTAAACTTCCCATACACTTGTGGGGAAAAGTTCATGAACCGGGTGCCCTGGCACCCAATTGAAACAGCTAAAGTGTAAAGTTTACAATGTTGAGCTACTATTATAAAAGTGTAAAGTGTACAATGTTGAGCTATAAATTAGTTTTTGGGAGCACATCCTCGTACTCGTGAACTGGGTCAATGCTCTCGTACTCTCCCTCTGTTGTTGCCAGAGCTTGTGTTTCATTGATCTGTGGTTTCTTTGTTTGCTCATAGGCAATGTTCCTCTTGATCTTGAGTACTGGAGCATAAGCTTCGTTAGGCTGCTCAATTCCTGGAAACGTTGAGCACCAATCAACTCTTCCATCTGCATATCAAAGTAACATAGATAGCAAGCAAGACGAAAGTTTCATTATTTACCTTCATTTTGCACCTTTTGTCTTTTTTTTAGACCAACTACAATGCCTGCTCCAACAAAAATGACTACAAGCATTAGCAGAATCACCACCACAGTTATCCCTATTATAATTATATAGGTGCATGTAATTTTAGCTAAACACTATTCGCTTACCAACTATTACTCCTGTGGCCAATGGAAATTGAGACCCAGTAACAGGTACAGGGGGGTCGGTAGGAGACAAGGTAGAAGGTGCACCTGCATGTACACAACATGCACAGTTAACTGTAACAAAAATGGGCTACCAAATACACTTACTTGTTGGTGGATTGAGTTGCCTAATGAGTGATACCTTCCCGTCGAAGATGGATTGTGAGCTATTCCAAGAGTAGACTATCACATGGCCATTAGCAAAGGTGTCACTGACAGAGAAGGTCGTTGAACTTGCAAATGAGTCAATGAGAGCAACTAAAATTCTGTCGAGATTGATGGTAGACTGAAACAAAACAAGACAAACGACATCAGGGTCAGCACAAGTCACTTGTGCATCTCCATTTGGCAACTTTGTGACAGAAACGCCTTCACAACTGGGAGGTTGCCCTATATAATTATACAAAATGAATAGGAGAAGTGACACTATAATTATATACACATGATCAGAAATACCTCCATCTCCTGAGGGCACCATAACAGATATGTCCCTGCTGTCAGCTGCTATTGAGATGGGCATTCTCGGCAGAAAATTGCGTTCAAGATCGAACGTAATCACTCTGTAGTTTCCACTGGGAACAGCTAATATTGTGAAATTTTCACTCCTGCTACGAGGTATGATAATCACTTTTATGCTACCAAAATCCAACTCTCCATCAGTGATATGTATCACACAGACGAGAGCTCCGGGAGAGAGGGTACCTTCAACATACTCAATGCTCACACTAATACAGTTTCCTTCAGGGCAAATGTCTACCGTCAAATTTTGAACATCAGTTGTTCCTACAAGGATAAAACATGTACACAATTAGCCATTATAATTATTGATATACAATAATTATTATGGCGTACGTATTGCTATATTTTGGATACTCAGTTCAACACCCCCCAGTGCAGTAAGTGTGACAGTGACGTTGGTTATTATGTCAGAGGGAAGAGGGAAACTCAGCACAGTCAGCGGGTATTGTATGATCTCAGTGATGGGACCTGGCAAAGCATCTGAGTCTATTCGGTAATGAGTGAAGTTGCGGCAGTTAGGCACCTGCAAAATGGAGCACTAAACATAATAATGCTAATGGTAAAGTTTCAGTTACCACATCGTTGAGAGTCACTATTTTCACCAACACATCTCCATTCTGACTGATGAGTGGGGCAATGCTATCACCTGCACGTGGAAGAAGAGCTGAGTGAAAATATCAATATACAAAATGTACTGTGCAGTATAGCTACCTGTTACTCGTGTGAAAAACCCAGGGACTGCAGGTTCACAGGATCTTCCTTCCATTCCTGACTCACTAATTGGAGTCACAGTGAAGGTGAGTATATCACAGACAGTGTGGTTAGGGTATCCATAATTAAACTGTGCTTGATTTGTTTGCCCATTTAGAGGAGGGAGTGCAACCATCTCATTGGTGCCCAGAGCAGTAAGCGAGATGTCCACACGATAGGTATCATTATTCAGAGTGAAGTTATTCGTCACAGAGACAACAAGGTGGGTTTCACTATTCACCACTTCAATAGATACACTCTCTGAGAAAAAAGGCCTCATTAAATCAAGGCAACCTGTCTATAGGTGTACTCTCTATAATATCTATATACAACTCACCAACTATCAATGTTGCATTCCTTGAGAACACTACACTAGTCACTGAAGCTGCAAGACACTGAATGACACTGTTGTTGAACTGTAAGCTGGCTGGGATGGTCAGCACTGAGGGATGACCAGAAGTGCCTCCAGCTACTCTGATTTCAAATGAACTGTTAGGGCTTGTGGTCTGGATGCCACTCACAAACCAAGGGTGAGCTAGTGCTCCAGGAGACAGGCACTTGAACTCTGCCAATAATCCCTCGGCTCGTACCACTGACTCAGGCTCAATTGTAAACTGTTGGGCTGTTTATACATACACAATAGACTATAATTATACACTATACAGACTGTATAAGGTATTAGGCAGACAGAAAGTGTACCATGATCACTACCTTAGATTGGGGTAAATAGTATAGTCTTCTTATTAAGTGTAAAAATGATAATTATATAAACAAATTTCTGTGTTACTTTCAGTTGTCCATTTAGGCACAATAGATTGATATTATACGATCTATCTATCGTTTGTCTTCTAATTGCAGCGACACAATTGTGGTTTTACAGTGCATGGCGCGCACACAAATAGCTACTTTGGCACTTATACTTATTGGAGTGGTGCTATATAGACGTTAGAATGTATGTTATAGTTATAACTCGGGCACGAGGGATGTATGGAATATATTGCACTGAAGCACGAGGGCGCCAGCCCCGAGGGCTGAGTGCAATTTATACCACACTTACGTCACCACTAATTGATCTCATTGGTCAACAGCTGTAGGATATATAGAATATTAGCATACAGCCCCAGGCATGCACAGTTTTTCAAGTTGTTTTTTAGTTTTTTCATTTGTTCAAGAAAGTAAGCAAAGAGAAAAGAGCCATGCTTGACGGTACTAAGACTCAAAGCGACGGCAGAAACACGGAAGGTGCTCTCCAACAAGATGGCTAAGCTTCCATGGGTCCATGGGCGCGGTTTAGATACATTTTATCCAAGAAGAGCTTGCAACTCCAGTAAGGGACGTCGAATGGTCAACGCTTGGACCAAGGAACCTCTTGAGCATCTGTAGGAGTCAACATGTTGCTCAACTAGCTCTTTGACGGCTGCAAAATCCGGCATAGTCTTGTTCTTTTTTGCAATCTGCATCATGATTGAATTGTTGCTAGGGGGAGGTCCTTTTATAGTGCTGCGGTCACGTGGTATAAGTCAGATATGCCACACCTACTCGGAGGATATGCACCCTATATATCCTCCGCTATCGTGGTTACATACCCCTCGGCTCCGCCTCGGAGTAACCACGGTACACAGCCAAAAATCCACGGATCCGTTTCAGGCCGTTAGTTGAAAACGGGCCGTTACGGGCCCGTGAACGGCCTGTATACAGGATGTAGCCCACCCACGTCCTGTATACAGGCCGTTCTCACAGGCTGTAAACAGGACGTTAGCCCACGTCCTGTTTACAGCCCGTGGATACGGGCCTGTATTAGGGCGTAGCACCCACGTCCTGTATACAGGCTGTTGCAGCTGTGTAGCTTATGCGCATGCGCTAGCTTGGGGCAGGATGACGTCACCTGACTACAAAAAGAGAATGAGACAGACAGAGCTCTGAGAAAAAATCCTGCTGCTTTGTCACAAGAGGAGCTGCTGGTCCAAAAAGACAACTTGAAGAGGACTATACTATTAGTCTACCTGTGAACAGAAAAAGGTGAAGCTGTAGCAGCATGTTATTATATTAAACAGTTATATTATTTTTATTGAACTTTCTCATAGCAGTTTGTGTTCCTCTAGTTCCACAGCTATTTCAAATCTGTAGTGAATATTTGACCTCTAGTATAGTGTAGTTGGCAGCAAAGGTATGTAAATTTCACCTCTACTGTATGTTTATAAATTCAGGTTTGCACGTTGTTATGGACTTTTGAAGCTGGAACACTGGCCAATTTTACAAGGTAAACGTTTTGTTTTGCTTCTTTTTGAAATAATCCTCCTCATCGTAGGCTCCCATCTGTTCACTATTGATAAAGAGGTGTTGAAGAATGCTCCCAGGTTTGTTATTCTCTTTCACTAGCATTCTCTTATTAAACACGCGATCAAATTGACTTTAGATAATGCTGCCGAGTTGAAGTCTGGACTAATTACGTAAGTGCCACTGTTCTATTGTGTTTTGTGATACGTTATTGCTTCTGTAGACACTAGATGTTGTCAGAAGAATGAACTAAAGATAAAGCAACAGTTTCCTGGTAAGAAAGTTCAGCAACTATGTAATCTGTGTGAATAGCGTATTGGTGTACAGTTGCGAGATATCTTCGAGATGGAAAAGAGCCCTTGTAATGTGTACAGCACACTGTAAGCTGTTGACTGACTTCATAGTACACCGGTAAGATTATTCACAGTGGTGTGTTCTTCTTTTAATCTTCTAACTCTTTTCCAGATGTTGAAAAACTCAAGGTTTGTTTATTGTTTTCATCTTTAGCACTCGTTACACATGTTATTTAATAGATTTCTTTATTGGCATGCCGAGTTGGAGTCTGGATGTGTTAGGTAAGTGCCATTATTTTGTATGTGTTGTGGTGATGCATTATATGCCTCATAGATTGAAGTTTTTAGACGAATGATAAAGAGAATGCAACAATTGCCTGGTAAGCAACTTAGTTTAATCTATGTGAATAAGTATTATTAGTGTACAGCTGGTGAGCTATCTCGGAGATGAAGAACGGCCCTTCAAGCTGTTCACTGACTTCATAGTACGCCGGTAAGCAGTGGTGTATTTTTTGTATAATTCCCAGCCTCTTCTCTTCAGAGTCTATCTTTGTGCACAAAAACAAGACGAATAATTATAAATACAGTAAGTTAGTATACTTATGTGGCGTTAACGTTGTTTTTATCTGCAGTGCCACCATGGGGATGTGAAGACACGGACATGATAATGAATAATGAGAGACATAATGTAGCTGAACAGAAATTAATATAATTATAATTATATATCTTGTTCTTGTCTTCTTTGTCTTTGAATTGTGACCTTTTGAAGCATGATACTAGCTTATTAAATTGTGCATGAGAACAGTATGATACAGGCTGAATACAGGCCGTTTTGTACAGGCTGTATGTGAACGGCCTGTTTAGTAGTGTCTACCCAACGGTCCCGTATCAGGATGTTGTGAACGTCCTGTAACGGACATGTAACGGACCTGACACGCCCCGTGGATTTTTGGCTGTGTAGCGGAGGATATATGGGTGCATATCCTCCTCTTAGGTGTGGTATATCCTATACTTAGAAAATGCTTGTAGTAATACTGCAATTTGATAGGTCACTGAGAGGTCCATTATTTCACTTATGGACCTGAGGTCTTCTAAGCTAGGTCTATTATACTGATTATGCCTACAGGCAATATGATGTCAAGATTAACTTGTATGGAACATGGCAACATCACACAGTTTATATGTTGAAGTCATAGTAACGATGATACAGTGCATCATTATTAAAAAATTAATTTTTTTTAAAGTTTTGCGTTCTGCAGTGCCGCTTTGCAGCTTTTATCTCTCTCTTGCAGCTACAATAGCTAGTGCTCTAGTGCAGAGCTAACTACTATGACAATAGCAACTTTTTATTTGCAATGCGTGATTCTCAAGAAACAGAAACTGCCTTCATCAATGTGAGTTTTTTTATGTAGACTAGCCAGAGCAAAGCTTTAACGTTGCTTGAGGCTTGTAGAAACTCTTGGTTTCAGAGTCTTCTTTGTGTTAATATAGCCTAGCTTGCTTAGCACTATTCTAAACTAGTTATAGGCCTTGTCAACGGTCACTATGGAGTTTTGAGACCCTCAGGCCCTTAGTAGCACCCTCGCTACGCTCGAGATGCTACAGCCTCGGGCCTTCAGGTCTCAAAACCCCATAGAGACCTTGGACTCAGTCTATAACTATTATTTATTTACTGATTCAGTCCGTATCCTAGGTGATGTCCAGTAATTATATTATATAATTACTTCCCCCAGGCACTATTCTTATAATCTACTTCCTCAGCAGATTTGAATTGATATGATGCATCTTGACAAAATTTGGTAACTAGCTGAAGCCTGTAGTCAAATTCTTGCTCTGTGCTTTCTCAGTAGTCAAGGCTGTGGCTCAGAAGTAGAGGATTACAAGTAGACTGTGGTGTTGTTGACAATAACAGACTAGTTCAGAGCTACAGTACAGTAACAGCTACAGTACAGGTAGCTAGCTAGCTAGCTACATGTACAAACCTCGCAGCTGCATTTAGTGGTGGGCGGGTCTGGTCAAAGTTTATGCATGGCTTCCAGCTAGCTGAACCTATAGCTAGCTAGCTCATGTAGCTCCACAGTAGTACTGCTAGTTCTATGCCTGTAACTGTTCTCTAACTGCATAATTCTGAGGCTGTGAGAGCAAGTTTGACTGTCTCCACTGATGTTCAAATGACTGTTTTGCTGTTTTTGCAGTAAATAAATCAGTTGTTGACTGGTTGCCTAGTAATTATGGTTTATAAACAACCTCAGGCCCTTAGTAGCACCCTCGTTACGCTCGAGATGCTACAGCCTCGGGCCTTCAGGTCTCAAAACCCCATAGAGACCTTGGACTCAGTCTATAACTATTATATATGCCATGCAGCCCGAGTTCACGTGTTATAACTAGTTTATATCCCGAGGGCATAGCAACATAACACTGTCCTAGTAACACAATATAAACAGCACAAAAAAAGACAGAGACAACTCTAGACACAGCTCCATCTCTTCTCTCTTCTAGGTACGCCAGTATCTGCAGCGTATAAGATTGGCATGACCGACGAATGGCTTGACACAAAATTGTTGAAGTTTCAACTGAAATCTGCAAAACAGCCCCACCCCACTTCTGGTACTGCAAAACAGCCCCGCCCCACTTACTGCTGCAAAGAAACAGCCCCACCCCACTACTCAGTGAATACATGGTATTAGCTGCTGGTCTACGCTCGGCCTCATAACCAAGCCAAGAAAGCTCGCTTCTACACTGCTGCAAAACAGCTCATGCCCCCAGCAAAAAGAGCCACTTCTAGTGCTACGGTGAAGCAGAATTGACATGCATCACGATGTCGAGGATTAGGTCGATCTAGGAACACAGAATCTTCCACAAAATGAATCTTGGACAATTTTAAAACCTGCATGGTTGCAAGAAGAAACTCCAGCAGTGCTAAACATTCATTCCTGCATGGCTGGACATACTTTGATACTTGTTATTATTTTCTCATGCGTATTAATTTAATTTTAAATAATAGTTAGATACTGTTTAGGAGGTATCTATGGGAATTATAAGCCCAAAGGCCTGCTGTAGTATCCCGAGCGAAGCGAGGGTACTACGAGTGCCTGCGGGCTTATAATTCCCATAGATACCTCCTAAACAGTATCTAACGAGTTTAGTTGCTAGGTTCACCATATCAAAACATTTTGTCAAATGAATGTAAAAAATATGTAAAAGTTGTCATCAAACATTTAATCTACAAGTATACAAATGCAGTAAAAAGTGAGACAAAAACACACAATTTGTACTTCAAACACTAAAAAAGAAGGAATTTTACCTAGAAATAATTTTAGTTTGCTCTCTATTGTATAATCTAGCTATTACTCTTTCCAATGATACCTCACATGCAGTTTCTACATGAGCTGCATACAGTGTTTTTCAGGTTTGAAATATAACAGTGATGACAGTTTTACCATTGAATTGCAGTGACTGGAAAGGGACTGTCCCATACTTTACATCATAAATTTTTGTGGGAAGGGTATTTACCTTTAGTTCGGTGCTAGGCAGCACAAGTAATTCCTAAGGATTCATATGAATGTGGGTTGCCTAGTTTCCTGTTAGTGTTAAGCAGCGTTAATTTTGCATAAGTGCATGTAAGTAGAGCTAGCTAAAGTTTATTGTGCCAGCTAGACTACTGTATACCTACTGAGGATGACAGATCAGCCCAAGTAACAGCCAAGGTATACTACTGTAACATAGAGCTGATGTCAAGTTTCCAAGACAAGTAAGGCAAAGCAAAGACAGTGCCCAGGAACTGAAGAAAGCCCCTGAAAAACTCTCTCCTGGTGGGATTTACCGACACTGACGATCCATCAAGAGATAGTTAACATATATAATTATATCGGATATGATGATGAGTAGAGTAATTATGAATGGAGAGAATAGCTGGTAGACTTGATGGACTGGATGAAAGTCCGAACAGTGACACTAGCTGGTAGACTTGATGGACTGGATGAAAGTCCGAACAGTGACTGATAACTGATTACAGACTTAGTGTATTCTCTTTTTCATTGTATTTTGAGTTAGGAACCAAGATTAAAGTATAATCTGGTCTGCAGAAGAAAGGTACAGATGCTAACTTGAATCTATGCTACCTTGTTTGCTAATTACACTGCAGTACTTTTATTATTATTTTATTATGAAGAGGAAATGACAAATATGACAAGTTATGACACGAAAACGTCACAATTATTGAGTGGGCGGTAACAATTTTAATTTGACATTTCACATTGCAATGTTTTGATATGCTTCAAAAACTAACCGAAAGAATGGACGCGGACGAAGACCTAGGCCTAGACAATAATTAATAATGACCGAGCCCATATAGACCCCGCCCTCTACAACATAAATGTGGAGGCGGAGTAGTTCTACAGAACAAAGAAAGGAAGAGGAGCTGGACAAGCCAACAGAACCTGCACAATCTTTTCTACCTAACTCAAAGCGAATGAAGCAAAGTGTCTGCAGGCCTCTTATCACGGCAGGTGCAGTGTACAGTTTGGATAGTGATATCTGCATAAGGTGAATAATTAGAATGGAAATCCCGGGATTGACCTGTTCAAGGATATAGATGCTTGTTTTGCTGACTTTCGAGTGTGCCTAGACTCCGAAATGAAGCGCTTGCAGAGAGCTGGACTAGGGTCACAAAAGAAGGCTGAACCTCTAATACATACTCCGTGCAACTGCTGCTACTAGACTCTACAACGCTGGAGTGGACGAACAAATGATAATGGAAACAACTGGACACCGAAGCTTGGAAGGAGTTTGCAGCTACAAGAGAACTTTTGAGTGTCAAAAGAAGTCAGTTTCAGACATCCTCAACGTAAAGCCAATTAACATACTGGCACACACTGATCACTCACAGATGGCAGTGCAACAGAACTCACAGACCAACTGCTGTCAATTTATGCCTCCAAACTAGTGCCTGCAACGTTATACCATCAATCTCTCTATGCCTACATCCAACAACCAACGTATTAACAGCGACTGAACATTATAATTTTTTGTCATTACAGTTACTTCTCATTGTTTTTTATAATACAATCTACAAAAAACATGTTTGAAAAACACAAAAATTAATAAAGAAGGGTTGTTGTGAACATGAAAATTACAGGTTTATATGAGAATTTACAGGTTAATATGGGAAATATAAACCTAGCCTCGGTCCCAGGCCGATTTTTTTTAATAGAACGAAGTTGAAAAATACGGCCTGGTATTGATTGTATCTGGGCGTGGCAGGAACCGGAAACAAAAGCAGTGATTCTTTACATTTTGTTTCCTGCTTTTTTTCTGAAATACTAAAGGTGTACGTAGAGGCATTTTACTCCCGTAAAAGTTACAGTAATTTAGCTCCGTGTCATGTTCTCAATTTATAGCTAGCTAGCTATGGCATGCAACGCGTTGTCTTGTTTGAAGCAAGATGGCCTCACTCTCATGGCAGAACAGGCCCAGGCTCTCAAGCTCCTGTTTGAGGGAAGGGACGTGTTTATCTGGTTCCCAACGGGGTATGGCAAGTCTCTCTGCTATATCAGTTGCTACCCTTTTTAATGGACTACAAGCTAGGTAGGACCAAGGCTCCTCCTGTTAACAAAAGTGTTGTTTTTGTTAATTGTCTCTCCCCTTGTATCTCTCATCATGAGACTCATGATTGACCAGGTCAGGAGTCTAAACAATAGAGGTGTTTCTGCTGCCATCCTCAGTAGCAATAAAGGAATCGACAAAGATTTGGTTGCCACTGCCAAAGAAGTGTCTTCTGGGAAGTATTTCCTGCTGTATACTGCCCCAGAGGCTGTTGTTGAAGACCACTGTTGGAGGATTCATTTTTTGTTGTACCACGAGTCAATTTGTTTTATGTATAAAAAACCACGCCCAGATCACGCCCAAATACAATCAATATACCAGGCCAAGGGCGTATACAGAGAAGAGGGCATGCAACTCACTATGTACCCTACGTACTCATCCGACTTCGTATCAGAGACCGGATATGCTAAAAATAGAATCCAGTATACGGACGTGAACAAGTGGGCGGTGTTGTTTACGGAGTTATAATTATGGGCGTGTACATCAGAGCTGCCTAGCCTTTGCTAGCTAGCTAGCTAACAGTGGAGTATTATTTTAGAGAAGTGTCATGACCAGTCCTAGTCCAGCCAGGTCCAAGACAACCCCTTCGAGCGGGAAGTTAAGTGCTGGGCGCATTGTTAAGAAGTACCAGAGACTCAGGAAGACAGGTTTATTGTACCTAGGTTTCATCTTCTTGGAGTTGCAACTGTTGGATGGTTTGCCTTTGACACTGCTAGTACGAGCCATACTGCTGCTGAGAACTAGTTTTACTATGCTGCAATCGAGCTAGCTAGCTAGCACAGATATAAAAAAGACTTTGATTTACCTTGTGCGGTCAAAGTTACGCGTGGGCGTTTTGTGGGCAGTTCTAAAAATAGCTCAATAAGAAGTAGGATGATTCTGAGAATTGGGCGAGTTGCATGCCCTCTTCTCTGTATGGCCTAGTAGGCGACCTAGCGTTCAATTGGAGACGGATCGGCCGGGGGTCGAGGCTAATTTTATAAAACCCTGTACTGACCAATCAGATTGCTGGATTCTGGGCTACTAGTAACTAATTTAATTGTCTGTCTAATTGCCAGTGCAATATGACTTTGCGGTCAGTGCAATATGACTTTCAGCAGTGCAATATGCTTCATGGCAACAACGTAGCAACGGGATATAAGTATTAGTATTTGCACATTATAAGTCTAGATATTATAGTAAAGTACTGAAGGTCTTTTTACTTTTTCAGATACCAGAATTAATATTTATTTTCCACTTAGTACAGTTAGGTCACCAAAGTGCTAAGTATGTGCAAGTGAAATAAGAGTTGAAATGCTGCAAATGCAGGAAACAACTTGCTATCACTCTCAAAGGAAGCTTTATACTTTGCAAATCCAGAAATCCAGGTCCTAAAAGTATGGCTATAGATTATATTATAGTATAGAAGCCTGCATGTAGAATCTCTACAAATATCCCGTTGCTACGTTGTTGCCAAGTGCAATATGAAGCATATTGCACTGTACACAGCCAAAAATCCACGGGGCGTGTCAGGTCCGTTACATGTCCGTTACAGGACGTTTACCACATCCTGATACGGGACCGTTGGGTAGACACTACTAAACAGGCCGTTCACATACAACCTGTAAACAGCCCGTACAAACGGCCTGTATTCAGCCTGTATCATACTGTTCTCATGCACAATTTAATAAGCTAGTATATCATGCTTCAAAAGGTCACAATTCAAAGACAAAGAAGACAAGAACAAGATATATATATATATTAATTTCTGTTCAGCTACATTATGTCTCTTATTATCATGTCCGTGTCTTCACATCCCCAAGGTGGCACTGCAGATAAAAACAACCAGTTGAACCGTACGTTAACGCCACATAAGTATACTAACTTACTGTATTTATATTCGTCTTGTTTTTGTGCACAAAGATAGACTCTGAGGAGAAGAGGCTGGGAATTATACAAAAAATACACCACTGCTTACCGGCGTACTATGAAGTCAGTGAACAGCTTGAAGGGCCGTTCTTCATCTCCGAGATAGCTCGCCAGCTGTACACTAATAATACTTATTCACATAGATTAAACTAAGTTGCTTACCAGGCAATTGTTGCATTCTCTTTATCATTTGTCTAAAAACTTCAATCTATGAGGCATATAATGCACCACCAAACACATACAAAATAATGGCACTTACCTAACACATCCAGACTCCAACTCGGCATGCCAATAAAGAAATCTATTAAATAACATGTGTAACGAGTGCTAAAGATGAAAACAATAAACAAACCTTGAGTTTTGCAACATCTGAAGAAGAGTTAGAAGATTAAAAGAAGAACACACCACTGTCCACTGTGAATAATCTTACCGGCGTACTATGAAGTCAGTCAACAGCTTACAGTGTGCTGTACACATTACAAGGGCTCTTTTTCATCTCGAAGATATCTCGCAACTGTACACCAATACGCTATTCACACAGATTACATAGTTGCTGAATTTTCTTACCAGGAAACTGTTGCTTTATCTTTAGTTCATTCTTCTGACAACATCTAGTATCTATAGAAGCAATAACGTATCACAAAACACAATAGAACAGTGGCACTTACGTAATTAGTCCAGACTTCAACTCGGCAGCATTATCTAAAGTCGATTTGATCGCGTGTTTAATATGTGAATGCTAGTGAAAGAGAATAACAAACCTGGGAGCATTCTTCAACACCTCTTTATCAAAAGTGAAAAAACTTCAGATGGGAGCCTACAATGAGGAGGATTATTTCAAAAAGGAAGCAAAACGAAACGTTTACCTTGTAAAATTGGCCAGTGTTCCAGCTTCAAAAGTCCATAACAACGTGCAAACCTGAATTTATAAACATACAGTAGAGGTGAAATTTACAGACCTTTGCTGCCAACTACACTAGAGGTCAAATTCACTACAGATTTGAAATAGCTGTGGAACTAGAGGAACACAAACTGCTATGAGAAAGTTCAATAAAAATAATATAACTGTTTAATATAATAACATGCTGCTACAGCTTCACCTTTTTCTGTTCACAGGTAGACTAATAGTAATGGACTGTATAGTCCTCTTCAAGTTGTCTTTTTGGACCAGCAGCTCCTCTTGTGACAAGCAGCAGGATTTTTTCTCAGAGCTCTGTCTGTCTGTCTCATTCTCTTTTTGTAGTCAGGGACGTCATCCTGCCCCAAGCTAGCGCATGCGCATAAGCTACAGCTGCAACAGCCTATATATACAGGACGTGGGTGCGCCCTAATACAGGCCCGTATCCACGGGCTGTAAACAGGACGTGGGCTAACGTCCTGTTTACAGCCCGTGAGAACGGCCTGTATACAGGACGTGGGTGGGCTACATCCTGTATACAGGCCGTTCACGGGCCCGTAACGGCCCGTTTTCAACTAACGGCCTGAAACGGACCCGTGGATATTTGGCTGTGTAGCCTCGATTCAAGGCCGATTAAAATCGTATTTTAATTGGCCTGGAATCGAGGCTAGGCTTGGTTATGAGGCCGAGCGTAGACCAGCAGCTATTCACTGAGTAGTGGGGTGGGGCTGTTTCTTTGCAGCAGTAAGTGGGGCGGGGCTGTTTTGCAGCACCAGAAGTGGGGTGGGGCTGTTTTGCAGATTTCAGTTGAAACTCCAACAATTTTGTGTCAAGCCATTCGTCGGTCATGCCAAACTTATACGCTGCAGATACTGGCGTCTAGAAGAGAGAAGAGATGGAGCTGTGTCTAGAGTTGTCTCTGTCTTTTTTGTGCTGTTTATATTGTGTTACTAGGACAGTGTTATGTTGCTATGCCCTCGGGATATAAATTAGTTATAACACGTGCACTCGGGCTGCATGGCATATATTGCACTCAGCCCTCGGGGCTGGCGCCCTCGTGCTTCAGTGCAATATATTCCATACATCCCTCGTGCCCGTGTTATAACTATAACGTATATTATGATTGTATTTGTATACATGTAGCTCCTAGAGGCTAGAGCTAAGTGACTAAGTCCATGACCTTCTGTGTGCGCATGCGCATTGAGGCTTGAAGCACATGTAGATCTAGTGTGCTTTAATTAAAATCAACAACAGTTTGGAGAAGAACTCAATTTAGCTCCAGCTAGAGCTCTGTACTGTACTAACTGCATCATAGATAAAACATTGGAAACGGATCACGTGATCCCATAAGCTTGATCCCATAAGCTGCATATAAAATACATACACTGAGCTAAGATACAGCCGTGTTTCGCTCTCAAACCCCCAGGAAACTGAACTACTTTTACGCCGGGCTGTTTTGGAAAATTCAAACCTTTCCAAATCTCCTACAACTTCAATTTAATGTCCTTTATACTAGGTATCATTTGGAAATAACAGAAACTTTTTTGGGATTGCTAGGAAGTAGCTAGAGGTACAGCCGGAAACATCGCTTTCACTACTTCAGGATGTTTCTGTACCAATAACACCTATCATGAATACAGCTAGAACAACCTAAATAAGTAGTGTACTGTGTGTCATATAGCCTCAAGTATTAAACAGAAGTAAAAGTTTAGCAGCAGGATTCTCACACTGACAGTAAGACAATGTCTCTTTTTGTGTTTTTGGCCATTTTTTTCCATGTACAGTAGGCGGCCTCGAATAAATCCCGGGGAAACGCGGATAGTTTTCGAGGCGCTAAGTGTTTCCTATCCATTTCTCTATGACTGCATGCACCATAGATTGAAGTATAGCAGGGGCGTAGCTACCATTGTTTCCTGGTTGCCCAGAAACCCCCCCAGGAGCTGCTGAGAAAATTGGGCAGGGCTTTCTATAATTGAAATCATGCAGCCCTGCCCATCTTTTCACACGTGGCTGCAAATCAATAATCAGAGCAGCATTGTGAAGCGTTTCAATTTGGCTTTGTCTCAGCTAGTTAGTCTCAGCTAGCTAGCTACCTCAAACAAAGAAGACCAAGACTTAAGTTCTAGATCTAGTATCAATCCTGAATGCTCCAGTATTCTCAGACTCAGCTCTAAGCACAACTTTATTCAGGAAGTGTACAAGTTTAGAACAATCTCAGCCACATGAAACCTCTCAGGTAAATGACATTTAATTGTTGCTCAGCTAGACTAGCAATACACAATTGGCACCTGCATGCCTAGTATGTTACGTCTATAGCTAGCTAGCTTCTCACAAACATGTAAAAAAGTCATGAACAATAGTCAATAACAGTAGGTGTGCCCCAATCAAGAGGGTGTGGTACCGGAAGTGGGCGTGGTCACAAAAATTTCGCGGCGCTATCGCGCCGCTGATTTTTCTGCACAAACCCCTGTCTCAAAAGTCTGGCTACGCCCCTGTATAGCCTTTCTCACAACTCAGCCCAGTGAATACAACAACTTGACCTCATTCTTGACTTGAGCACTGGTTTGGGTACAGAAGTGACTATTCTCTGGGACATACTATAACTGCTATAAATGTGCAAAAATGTATCCAGGTAATCAGGTAATAGATATGCTTATAGTTACCAGACATAATTGTATTTATTACATTTAGGACAAGATGACTGCAATCAAAATGTTCTGCTGTGCGCTCTTTCGTCAAAAAGGAAACATATGATGTGCTGTCATTAACAGTAATGTGTTAATTGTCATAAATTATAACTATTGTTATTATAAATAGTCGTTGTTATTATAGATGTGTTTTTGATTTGTGTTAAATGTACAGTCATTTCGTTGAAATTGCAATTTAAAATAAACACCAAGCTAAATAACATAATTACACTATAGAAGTAATCTTACCGTACTGAAGTTACGAGGTGAACATGCACTGTATGCATGTGCTTAGACAACCATTTTTAGTGTGCTTCAATTAAGGCACTGCATGTATGTATGTGCTAGACAACACATTTACCATTATATTAGTGTGCTCGAAGGCACTATAATTATGCATGTGCTAGATAACACACTTGCCAATGTGCTCAGCAACACACAACAGCTACGTGTTACGATTAAGCGTGTCAAATTTAAACAGTTATCCCAACATCCCAAAAGTGTGTTCCAGAACACATCATTTTTAACAATGAAGGCTATAATTTTTATTATGTCAAATGTATGAATTATAATTTAGAGATTATTGATTTTAGGCCGCTTTATTTCTTTCTATATAACTATACATGTATAATTATATAAGCCCTAGCAAAACCATGCATTGTCGCTTAATTGGTAGAGCGCTTCTTAGGGTGGTACTGTAATTAGAAGAAAGTCGGTATGGTAACATCTATATACACAATTGTGAGCCATTGTCGTATAGCGGGAAAATTTTGCGGGTGTAAATTTTCGCTATTATGTTGGCCCTAGAGCCCTCAGCAGAAATATTCACGGGTGCTAATAAATTATTTGCCCATGCACACACGCTTTACATGTGAAATATACTGGTGCGTGGGAGATCGAGTCTCCCAGTTTATTTTCGCGTTAACTTATTTGCCTTGAAAAACAGGAAATTTTTGCACCCCATGAAAATTTCCCGCTATATACGGTACCGTAAAACCTCAATTTGGTGACACTCTATATATAAGCGACACTTGGACATTTCGCCCCTAATTATACCACCATCTAAAATTCTTTTTTTTTTGTGTACATTAAAACTTTACCTTTGAAAACGTAAAAGTGTCGCTTTAAAAATCGAGTTTTTACGGTACTATCTTTCTTATAATTACAGCCACAATATCTGAATAATTATGGTAACATTACAACACAAGGTGCATGATGTCCAGACCTAATTGCAAAATAGCAAAATAATGCCTAGAGACCATGCATAGCTATAACTTACCTTTTACAGCTATGGTGAATGTCCCTGCAATTGCAAGCAGAAGGAGTGTAAAACTAGTGTAATCATCCATCAAAGTATACTATAGTACTATGTTGATTGCCAATTAGTTATAGCAGCTACAATGCAGTCACCTAATGGCTATAAATTATAAACAATGATTATGCATGGTGTATACATAAATGAAAGGTGTCAATTTAGCATGCATTTGCGCAAACGCTTTCCCAACACACTTACATAGCCTCGAGACCAGCCATAGATAAGGAACGCCGGAACAGCTGGACTCGAGGCTAACACTAACACGGGTGTCAAATTAATATAATTATGTCATTATGCCTCGAGGCGTAGCCGCACGAGGGATACAACTGTGTGTGTGTGTGTCTGTGAGGATTGGCAACGGTGTAGAAGCGATATGGGCCCCTCCCCCTTATTTTGGGGTGTAAGGGGGGGCCCCATTGCACTAGCTGTATACGCCCCCCTTAGTGATTATAGGCCCCCCTAGCCTCGATCCCAGGCCGAGTTTTCGCTTTTATAACGGTTAGGCAAACAACCGTTATAAAAGCGAAAACTCGGCCTGGGATCGAGGCTAAGGCCCCCCTAGAGAAGTCTATTCTGAGCAGTGGAGTCAAGCCAGCACAACAGTAATAGGAGGTTGAGTTGAGAATCAATAGCTATAATGTTTATGTAGATCTAAACTCCAATACAGAATATATTACTAGCCTATAGTCTTGGCTAAACACAGGAATGATTCTAACTGCTGAGTCAGCCCTTTTGAGGTTATGGCCGCCCTCACATAATAGTCCTGAACCACTAATCATGTCAGGAGTGCTGCATGAATATTCATGCACTCCTGATCATGTCTATAGGAGGGCTACAGAACATGGGGGGAACACCTGTTTTGCAAATTCTGTGATACAGAGTGTATTCTATATACCCCTGGCTTATGGAAAATAATTAGTGATAGTGAGACATTGCAAACATCTGACTCACACTAAAATAAATGTACATGTACACGTTTACTCAATCAGAGCATTGTCATGAAATTGGCCAGTTTTGTATGGTGTATGCTTTGAAAAGTCTCTAAATGAATGTCAGCAAAACTCTGTCGTGTGTCCATCAGCTGTATATTCTAATATGAAAAGTAAGATCAGATAAACGTTCTAGACATAAGTACGTATACCTCTTACCTAATTTCTGAATGTTAATTTGCTGGAGACCAAATCAGCAAGATGCCCATGAGTTTTTGCTGGGGATGTCAGTACAATACAGTTTATAGTGAGTGACAATTAAAAGAACAGAATGGCAGTGTGCAGCATGCCCAAGAGTTACGACTAAGCTAGTGCGATACTTGTTTGGACAGCAAGCTTAAGCGCTTGGAGACAGATTGGTACTGTAGTAAATGTACAAAGACAATGTGCACGTACATACGTACCTAACATCAATCTGTTCTCACCATTTAATTGGCATTAACCATTTTGGTGAGCTCTTAAGTGATGAGGGAAGAATATAAATTAAATTGGGCCGCCAGGACTGGACATGGATGCACGCAGCTAGCTAGCTAGCTATATTAGGGAAGACACACAGCTGGTGGCCAAACTGAGACGCCCCATTTGATTCATATATTGCTGACTCAGCAGTTGGAATCATTCCTGTGTCTAGCTCCTTTGATAATCTGTGCTGCTTGGTCACTGCCGATAACAGTATAAGGCAGCCATAATTATGTGCAAAATACCGTAATTGATGTAATTACAGCGCCAGAAAAAATTAATTCCACTTCTGAGTGGCACATCTTTAGAACACAAAAAATTGCGTTCAGCCCAAGCTGGCGCCTAAATTATGGTGGCGCTTATGTTCTACAGCTAGTATAGAATTTGTAGAGAAAATGGGCGTGGTCTAGCTCAGTTTCATTTGCTAGCTGCATCGTTGAGAGCCAAGTGAAGGAAGTCAAAAGATGCAGGATGATTGTCTTGATGTCTCAAAACAAGCCTTTTTATAAGCGCCAGAAAAAAATAATTTCAGCAACGGTTGGCGCTTTTTTAGGACCTAAAAAATTATGCTGATGCTGACGTGGCGCTTAAATTATGGTGGCGCTGCAATTACATCAATTACAGTAAGGCCTGCGTTACAGTGTGGCAGCACATAATTATAGCCATTGTATACACAGTATACATGCAT